>NC_135501.1:120613035-120913035 GCF_052857255.1 Amblyomma americanum | reverse complement strand
TTTCTCGGACTATGCGCATATTACCGACGATTTGTGAAAAACTTTTCGCGCATCGCCGAGCCCCTGACCCAACTGACGAAGGCAGACGTGCCGTTTAAATGGGAAGCGCCGCAAGCAGAAGCCTTCAAAGAACTTCAGCGTCGTTTACAGTCCCCACCGATCCTTGCGCATTTTGATGAAAACGCCGATACTGAAGTTCATACCGACGCAAGCAGCGTGGGACTAGGCGCCGTTCTCGTTCAAAAAAGTGACGGGCTGGAGAAGGTCATCGCATACGCTAGCCGTTCCCTTTCTAAGGCCGAGGCTAACTATTCGACCACTGAGAAGGAGTGCCTTGCCATCATCTGGGCTACGTCGAAATTCCGCCCCTACCTCTACGGACGGCCGTTCAAGGTGGTCAGCGACCACCACGCGCTCTGCTGGCTTGCCAATTTGAAGGATCCCTCTGGCCGACTCGCTCGACGGAGTCTGCGTCTCCAGGAGTTTGACGTCACCGTCGTTTACAAGTCCGGACTCAAGCACACTGACGCCGATTGCCTCTCACGAGCCCCTGTAGATGCACCGCCGCTGGACGACGATGAGGACGCCTTCCTGGGACCCATCAGCGCAAGCTCTTTTGCTCAGCAGCAACGCTCGGACCCCAGCCTAAAAGGCCTCATCGAGTACCTGGAAGGCAAGGTTTCTTCACCCCCCGCTTCATTCAAGCGAGGACTGTCTTCTTTCTGTGTGCAGAATGAGGTCCTTGTGAAGAAGAACTTTACAGCGAACAAAACAGCCTACCTCCTTGTTGTACCTACTTGTCTCCGCGAAGAAGTTCTACAGGCTTCACACGACGAGCCGACAGCTGGACATCTCGGGTTTACTCGCACCCTCCGCCGCATTCAAGACAAGTATTACTGGCCCCGACTGTCTGCCGATGTCGCACACTATGTGAAAACATGCCGAGATTGTCAGCGACGAAAGACTCCTCCCACACGACCAGCAGGATTTCTGAACCCCATTGAACCTCCCTCAAGACCCTTTCAGCAGATTGGCATGGACTTGCTTGGCCCTTTTCCAACGTCAACATCTGGAAATAAGTGGATCATCATAGCGACCGACTACCTGACCCGCTACGCCGAGGCGAAAGCCCTACCGAACGGAACAGCAGCAGAAGTGGCCAAATTTTTCGTGGAGTGCATTCTTCTTCGACACGGCGCCCCCGATGTGCTCATCACGGACAGAGGAACAGCATTTACGGCGGAACTCACGCAAGCCATCCTGCGCTACAGCCAAACCAGCCACTGGAGGACAACTGCATACCATCCGCAGACCAACGGACTGACCGAGCGCCTGAACAAAACCATCGCCGATATGCTCGCTATGTATGTCGATGCCGAACATAAAACCTGGGATGTCATCCTGCCTTACGTCGTCTTCGCCTACAACACCGCAGTGCAGGAGACCACCCAGATGACGCCTTTTAGGCTCGTCCATGGCAGGGATGCCACGACCACGCTAGACGCCATGCTGCCCAACGTTACAGAAGAAGAGAACGTCGACGTTGCCGCCTACCTTCAACGCGCAGAAGAAGCTCGAAGGCTTGCCCGATTACGGATCAAAGATCAGCAGCGGTCCGACGCCAGACGCTACAACCTACGAAGACGCAACGCGGAATACAAGCCAGGAGACCAAGTCTGGGTGTGGACGCCCATTCGCCGCCGTGGATTCAGTGAAAAGCTTTTGCGCCGCTATTTCGGCCCGTACAAGGTTCTTCGTCGGCTGGGTGAACTGGATTATGAAGTCATCCCTGACGCAATGACTGCATCCCAGCGACGCCGCGTACGACCAGAAGTTGTCCATGTAGTCCGTCTGAAGCCGTATTATGCGCGCTAAAGGCCGCTGCATTTCCATGCTCTATTTTCGCAAGATCCGTTTTTTTTCCCTTACTAGTCGCATTATTTGTTTTGATGCATCGGGTCGATGCTTCTTTGAGAGGGGAGTAATGCCGCGAATATTTGCAGTGTTTATTCGTTTTTCAAATCTGCCGCGACACCACCTTATCGCTTTGTTTGCGACGCAAGACGCGACTAGATTTATCTCGATTGATCGCAGCCAGGCAAAGCTGATTCTACGTTGTTCCGGAATGTTCTAGTAACTTTGCGCCCTTTATCTCGAATGTTCGCTATCAGCTTTAAATTGAGCACGGCCGACAGCGGCGGGCATTCTGTTCGACGACCGCCGAGCACGCTTGTCGCTTCGCCGCCGCCGAGTGATTCAGTCCATTTTGGGTGCAAGTCAGCCCAATAAACAGTTCTTTTAGAAGATCCTTTCGTCCGTCTTCATCGCTGCTTCGACTGCCGTCACCACTACGTGACAATATGTACAACACTTGACACCTGTGAAGACATCCAATGCAACCCTTCCAAAGAATGATTCTTTGCTTGAGAAGCACTCTAGCTGAGAGGTGAACGATATTGAACCTTGCAGCAGCATTCCTCAGCACATGACTTCCTAGGATAGCAGTGATGCATCGAAGAGGCACATTATACACATATCACCTGGAAGGCAATCAACACTGTCTTTAGTGCGTGAGCTTGAGTGCAATGCAAGTTTCATACACACAAGAGAAAAGACTTTCAAATACGAGACATCACAGGGCTGTAATTATTAAACTAAAGTTTCATGTATGACTATAACTACTACTCAAATAAACTGCTTTTGTAACAGTTATATTTTATTGGTCATCTCTATCAAAATTATGGAGGAAGTAAAACAAAGCTGTGAAAACAGCTTGACTACAGCCAGACTGATGGGTATAAATAATTACATGTTAATTTTTATTGTGTTGCAGTGAAGGCAGGTGCTACAAGGCACATTGTAGGGGAAATCCAAGGTTATCTTTACCTCAGAATTTTTAACTGCCCTAAAATCTCACTACACGAATGCTTTTGCAACTGCATTTATCAAAATGCAGAAGCCAATTAAGTCATTGCGTTTGTGTGGAATGAAAGAAAACCATAGACATGCAGACGCCCTACGAGTCACCCACATCTGCATATTGTAGTAATCTGAAAACTCGTTGTGCGTTTTGGTTTACAGACAAGACTATTTTGAAATGCTGTTTTTATTTGCGCAAGGCTTCCTTGCTTAATGGGCTACAAATAAATGTGCCATGAGATTCATAGCTGTTTGCATGTGACCAAAAAAGCGTAGGAACATAAGTGACTTGTTATTACACACCCGAAGAAAGCCACCAGCCATCAATATGAATAACCTTGCAAGCAGCCATCTGAAGAAAGTCAACAGCAATTTTTCGTTGCTGTTTCCCTTACCTCATCGATGCTCGAGACGATGTACCCGGCACATGTACGCTGCCTTGCTGACACCGCTGTCTTCAGAAACTGCCCTTATGCACACAGACACTGATGCACACAAATTAAGCACACAGATGATGCACTGATGAGCACAGTCCCGCCGACAAGCCGAACACATTCTGGAAGCATGTTGCTCAGCCGGCAGACAACCCTTTGTGCCACCCTCTCATCACTCACCCAGTTGAATATCAGGTCAGCGACAGCGTGTAAATAGAGGCAAACACTGAACTAATTGGTGTCCAGACGTTCACAGCTACCGATCGCGCCTTGAAACACAGGATCAGAGTAACGGCCGGAGCACCTACAATCCCATGTTTAAAGCAGACCAGTGTGCTCACGCGCTGCCTCTTGCCGCAAATCTTCTTGCACAGCCACCATACCATATATATCTGGCCAGGCAGTCACACTCACGAACCGGGCAGTCCTTCGAAAACACTGAGGCGCACTCACGAATGCTTCGCTTCTCGCAACCCGTGACAACAAACGGCAGCTACGGACGCCGCCATGTCCGCGCTGTAGCAACCGCGACCGCGCGGACCGATAATTTCTTAGCATCAGAGAAGCGTTTGAAACGGGAGCGCAGCTAGAGTTCTCACGCGGGTGTAGAATTACGCTCTGGTAATTAAGACTCTAAAAGGCTGCTTAATTAAGAGGTACCATTATAACGCCGTTTCAATGCTTCTACATTCAAAACAACCATGTTTCTGAACAGTTTATTACTTCAAATAAGCGCCTACCAAACTACGGTGAGCTAACAGCCGTATAAATCAGTGTGGTCATAATTCGACTATGTCCACCATAATTCGACCATCTTGCGGCCGTCTCAAATTATGGCGGCCAAATGGGGCATTTTTCAGCAATGGCAGCATTTCCTTTGCGTCACTAAACGTCATTTTGACCTCACTGAAATATGCTTGCGTATCACGTGAATCACGTGACATTCCTCCAGCCAATCACATTCTAGGAAGCAACCCCCCCAGTACGAACTTGTTTTTCTCGAAATTGCTAAAACGAGCCAAGTGTTTTCTTCCATGCCAGCTGTAGCTTCGTTTCTCCTCCACAGACATTTAAATTTACCAACCCGGCACAAAATATAACTGTGCTAAAAATCAGTCTTCAAATAACGTCATTTTGACGTCACGGCAGAAAGTTATTTCGAAGCCTGGTGGTTTCGCGCCACAAATTTAAAACTCGTGACTTGCACGTGATCGCCCAATGAGCCAATCAGAGAGACAATATGGCGGCGAACGGCGGCCATGCGTGTCGAAAATAGGGCCCCAGGTGGTCGAAATTATTTCGGAGCTCTCCACTGCGGCACCTCTTTCTTCTTTTCTTTTTTCACTGCTCCTTTCTCCCTTCCTTTACGGAGCGGTTCGGGTGTCCACCGAGATGTGAAACATTCACTTCGCCATTTCCTTTCCTCGAAACATATTTCATTTCAAACGAACAGGGAAACATTAAGCGACAGGAAGAGAAAAGAGAGGTTCAAGGAGCAAACGCGAGTAAAATATATTGCGGCTGAAATAAAAAGAAGAAATCTACATAGGTAGTGTATGTAAAGCTCAGGGAAGACATCCAGGGTTTATTGGGGTAATGGGATGGATTGCACGAGAAAGCACAAAAAGGAACTGAGGGCGGCTGAGAGTTAGGCGGACGGATAAAGTTGGGAAGTTTGGGGCAATAGGGTGATTCCTGCGAGCGCAGGACATGGGTCAGATGCTAAGCAGTGGTATATGTATTTGCAACGCAGCTGAGTTAATTGGGCTGAGGAAGATGACATGAATGATGTGCTGACCTGGGCTGGGCGTCGTAGTTAGCCAATGGGCAGAGGCGAATTCTCAGTTATTGCATGGGACAGTGGCGGCGACGCCGTTGACTCGGGACAAATTTTCTGAGGCTGAGTTGCAATGATGATGATTAAGAAATAGAGATCCGTAAGCAGGCCACACGTGCATTAAGTCCTTCTGCATCACATGGGAAATAAGCACTCACTATTCACAGCAGTTTTAAAGCAACACCATATGCTGCATGATTCAGTAGAGCGGAGAGCTGAGAGAAGTGGTACATATTTGGAACAATAACACCAACAGAAAACGTGCAGACATAGTGGAGACAAGAACACCGGTGCATTATCAGCTAACCTTATTCTAGTACAGATCACACATATACCCTGCAGGAATAAAGCCAGGCATGTGTACCAATGAGAATTCGCGTGGAAAAGGCAAAAAACCCAACAGTAAAGGAAAGACTCCCGTTATACTGTGGTTTCGTCATTTTCCTATAAGTGCTGTAAATATCTTAACAATATATACATTTTTTTCAATATGTTCAATGACGCGTTCTTAACACATGTATCTGCTTTCTGATGTCACAGATCTCCCCGGAGAACACTCGGACCGAAAGAATGGACTAGGCGACGGGTGTACCCACGCAAACGCACATTTAATACACCCTACGTGACACAAACAGTAGCACACAAAACTAAGAAACCAACACCAAGCACAGAGACTATAAATACACACAACCCGGGCAAACTGCTACCAGCGTCTACTACTAGCGTTCTCCTGTTAGCGGTCGGCGTTCGTGCTCACGGTTGGTTCTGTGCGGCTGCGGCGTTGCATGGGTCCAGTAGTCGGCGTCGAGATTGGCATTCGACGAGCTCAGGCTGGCGTCGCTGACGGCGTCTTTGGCTGCGTCGTACAAGCTCCTGGTCCAAGCGCCCGTGGATATGATGCCGCTGATGTTGGCGTTGGGGGCACCACCCGAATTGGTGGCAACAGCGCTGGAGACACCCCTGGCCGCAGCAGGTGGTACCGTCCTCCGTTGATTCCAGCGAACGGGCCCAGGAACGGCAGGAAATCCACAATGCGAAGCCGTAGAACGCGAGCTCACCGGAGCAGTAGCCGGCGTCGCTCTATTCCAGCCGAAGCGTCCCTGACTCGCCGGAGCCTCCGCTTCTCTGTTCTTTCCCCCGTGCCTCGCTCTCCCTCGAGCTTTTCTAGCCTTGGCGTTAGTCCACGGAATCATTGTCGCCGTCTTCTCCTTCTTCTCTTCTGCACCAATCATCTCTTCCCTCCTCCCTGAATACTTCTTCTTCATCTTCTTTAGTCTTCGGTTAATCAACGTCATCCTTATCGCCATCCTCTTCATCTTCTTGAAACCTCTTTCTTTCATGCTTTTATTTCAGACTACCTATTATATCTGATAATGGTATGCCTGCAAAACTTCATTCGGGCTCCTAATTTTTACACGCCCAAGAATGGTACTGTTTTTTAGTAGCGGTATGCACTTGTGCTTCCTGAAGTGCTTAGGAGAATTCAAGCTTTCATTCGGAGATAGAAATCTTTCATCCTCTCGGAGCCGGGCATTAGTACAGCGGCCCGTTCGTGGGACATTCAGCCGCCCGCACACTTAACACGAATGACGGACAACGCTGCCAGAGACACGAAGCGTTAGCCGCCGGATGCACGATCATGTTCTCAATGTGTGCGGTCACTGATAGTCGCTGCGCTTTTCGATTTGTCTGGTTATTCGCTGTACCGGATCGTCGCGTAGACAACGTACACAGGAAGAGGGAGTTTTCCCGAGTTCGCTAGCGGTTGCGTCGCAGCGCGCGGACTGAAGTTTTCTCAACGCGAGAACTCCATATTGCGCGTGAAGTGGTCTGCACTTGAACAAAGTCAATTGAGAGTCAAGCGTCATCCTGTGCGTCTCTACAGTGTCTGCGTCCTTTCTAGCTGTTTAATAGTTCCAAATACGCTGCAATTGTTTCATTTCGTGGTCAAAAATGTAAGAACCTGGTGTTTGATTACCGCGCAAGAGAGCCTGCATTTTGAAGAAGCGTTTCAGTGAAGTTTGGACTGTATTGCGTTTTGGTTTTGTATTTGTTCAATCAAGGCGGTGGATTTCATACACGGTTTAGTGAATTGACATTTTTAACTTGAGTAAAAAAATGAAATTATGCGACCCATTCACAGTTGGGATGCAGGTGATAAATCTTTTGATGACCTAAAATAGGTTCTTAATAACAGATGTGAGAGTGGCACAGTGTTTGCCTCTTCATTTAACTTAAAAAATAAACATTAACTGGGACCACTCTTCACATCATAATTTGTCTTGAATATTATGACGTTATTCCTTTGCGTAGGAACACGTGCCACGTATGACCCGAGCCAGTCTTCGAGCTTCACAACTATATATTACAACGTCGAAACCATGTTCGGAGAGAGCACCCTCTACGGCTACATGGGTGGCGACAGGCAGCAGCTAGGAGATGGTCCAATCACAGAGGAATTTCTCATCTGCTATGTACGTTCTGAACCGAGCATAAAACGAAGAATCTTGAGCGCATTCTGTTTGCAAGTGTGTGGATGTCATATTGAAAAGAAATGTGGTAGTAATGTTACACTGTGTACACTCTGCTGCTTTGCATGTTAAAAGGAGCGGTAAATTTTTGCATCAAAGTATCACATCGCACCTCGTGTCTGACAGAATTGGCGCTAAGGCGTTTGGTACGGCTTACCTACATTGTGCGAATCACGGCCTCTAAACAACCAAAAGATAGATCCATGCTAATGTATAGCCCTTCGAAGCTCTAGCTGGGAAGACGTCGAAGTGTAAAACCTACAAGACCTTCCACCAACTTCTGCAAGTAGTGCATACGGTTCCTCGCGACTGGCAAACACGTCATGCATGTTTCTAGGGCTGCTGCCTAGAGAAGGCATCTGGATTAAATTATTCCGGAGCCCTCCACTACAGCACCTCTTTCTTCCTTTCTTCTTTTACTCCCTCCTTTATCCCTTCCCTTACGGCGCGGTTCAGGGGTCAAGCGATATATGATACAGATACTGCGCCATTTCCTTTCCCCAAAAAACAAATATTAATATTAATAATGTTAGTACAAAAAAACGTTATTCCCAAC
The DNA here is from genome assembly GCF_052857255.1 of Amblyomma americanum. NCBI lineage: Eukaryota > Metazoa > Arthropoda > Arachnida > Ixodida > Ixodidae > Amblyomma > Amblyomma americanum. Next base: position 120,904,758 of record NC_135501.1, on the reverse strand, counting down.
TGGACGGTAGACGTCAGTAAATGAAGCTTAAACTAGCCCTTAACCAGGACGAGATAAATGTACCAATATCTGATGGCCAATACAGAAAATTTACCTCGCGCAAGAATAATAATAATAATTGGTTTTTGGGGAAAGGAAATGGCGCAGTATCTGTCTCATATATCGTTGAACACCTGAACAGCGCCGTAAGGGAAGCATAAAGGGGACAGTGAAAGAAAGCAAAAATGAGGTGCCGTAGTGGAGGGCTCCAGAATTATTTTGGACCACCTGGGGATATTTAACGTGCACTGACATCGCACATCACACGGGCGTCTTAGCGTTTTTCCTCCATAAAAACGCGGCCGCCGCAGTAGAACATTGTGTGTTTCACCGAACGGCTGAGTTCATTAGTAGTTTGAAATTCAGTTCCTGTGCTTCAATTATTAAATGCACAATTTACAGGTGACTGGACTACACGCCGACCTGCTTGGCAGGGCTTGTATGCGACTATTTACTTTTCTAGGCCGTATGTGTTACATATTGTTGCTACTAGATTCTTCCAGTGTCCATACTGATTAGGACAACTTGCACAGGCGCCATAAGATGCTGCAGCTGATTAGGCCGTATGTGCCCCGAGCTTCGCAGTTATTGCGACGAGGACACATAATACGTGCCAAGCCGGTTTTAATAATTAAACATATTTTTTTATAGGAACAGTTATAACCTTGAAAAGAAATGGCGGTGGTTCAGCTCTGGCTAAACCTGTGGTGACGCGATACCTACAGCTGGCCGAGTGGAACTTGGTCACGTGACGTAGTCACCTACCAAGTGACGAACCAATACCAACGACGTGACAGCGTGGCGGCACCGCCATTGCCTTCGCGACGCCACGCTGAAGGCTCGAAATGCTACCGTAATGTAGCTATCACTACAAAAATGAGTTCTCATGACATTTTCCTCTTGATATATTAATTTCTATTTATCAGTGCAGGGAAGATGCTGATTCGAAGTAAATATTTGTCGCAGTCGTGACGTTTTCATGTGTGATATCTGGATGAAAGACATTGAATTTTCACTGCTAATGTTTTTTAATTTTTTTTGTGCTCTTTAAGATAATAGATTTTCGAAATGGGCCAGATGGCTACAATGGCGTGCCATACGACGGCGTCCTTGGACTCGATCACGATGAACTGTCGCTGTTCGACCATTTCATCAAGAAGGGCCTTATTGCCAAACCATGGCTGGGATTCTACCTCAGCAGCAAGCCTCGCGAGGACGGTGAGGCGATGTTCGGAGGTGCCAACGAGAGGCACTACAGAGGGTCGCTTGTGTTCTCGGAGGTTGAAGGAAGGTACTGGCAGTTTCATCTTCAAGGGTGAGTTCTTTCCAAACCAGTTTTGTGAGTACAATTTACTGTCTGAAAACGCAGTTGGTTCCTCAAAGGTGCGCATAATGGACACATGTAAGAATGCAGTGAAAGGCGACCTGCTGTACGAAATGAAATTAAGGACAAATGTAGCAAGAGATACTGAGGAAAAACAGGTAGCCCTTTATCAGAGTGATAGTTCAGTAGAGTTTGGTTGGCGGCTAATTGGTTCATGTTGGTTCCAAGAGAAATTCTTTTTCAGCGCGACACCTAAGCGAGGCAAGAAAGATGCTGTGAAGATTCTTATATGATGGTTGAGTTTATGAGTGAATATATGTGTGCGTGTTCTTTTCGAATCAAAAGCTGTGAGTTAGCGCCTGTCTTGACGGTTTTATATGTCCGCTAAAGAAAGAATTTCAGTTTAAGGAATCAGAGATACATATAGAGAAAATGCGAGAGAAACATGGTCACAGTTACTATCTCGTAAAATAAGGACAATATGAAATTCGCTGGGGTGCCCATCATGTTGCAAAACAAAAGGAAATGAATATCACTGCTAAGAGCCTGCATATTGTTCCTTAGGAACATGCGGACTGTGTTATGTAAAAAAGTCAGGGATTGCTCGACACACATTTATGTACTTGCGCCCATGCAAAGCACGTTTATGATGTTTGCAGTTTTAGCAGGTGGTGACTCAAGGTTGCCGCTCTCGCCTACGATCAGATCCCCTTTACGCCTCTAAGCGCATACGAGCCTCAAAAGTTTTGACCGCCAAACCCTGTGCGAAGAGGGAACCACCCATCGATTCAACGAAAAGGTGGTCGTTGTTTACCATAGAAAGGAAATTTTTCTGGTGATATATTGTGTGTTTATGCGGATGGCGCAGTAAACGTCCTTTCCTGTCGAGAAAGTGCCTCCTACGAGTCTTGCGTTGAGGATGTCACGAAATAAAGTAATAACTTTCCTCCCTTCATTCGCTGAAGAATGAAACAGCGTGGGTTTAATGTGCTTCAACATCGTGCTTATGGCCGTGCCACGGCATGGTCGCCATGAGTAAAATTTCTACTTCCTTTGAACAAACTGACGTCACCCGAGGCTGCCTCTTCAGTTCTTTCCTGTGCCTGCCTTCGAGCCCTGCTGGTCACCCTACGAGCCCTAAAGCTTGGCGCCGTGCTCGTGCATGTTCACATAACAGCCAGGATGTGTAGGCCATCAGCAAAAAAAGACCAACAGATTTTCACCCAACTGCTATCCCCTTACCTTCAGGCTGGCCAATTACATTTTTATCATTTCTCTAGAGTAGTTTACGCAGCGACTATCCTCAACACCTACAGGGAGCATAAAAGCCGTTTGCCTATTCTTGACAGTAGAAATATGACAGCCAGGATGTGTAGGCCATCAGCAAAAAAAAAAAGACCAACAAATTTTCCCCCAGCTGCTATTCTCTTACCTTCAGGCACGGCAATTACATTTTATTTTTTCTCTAGGGTCGTTTACGCAGCGACTATCCCCAACACCGGCAGAGAGCAGAAAAACCATTTGCCTATTCATGACAGGGGAAATATTCTTGACGAATATTGCCAAGCTTCCGCTCCATGAAGTTTTCCTCGATACGTTGCCATCATGAATGCGTAAACTACAAGGCTCAACACTAACATATTACAGCACATTATAACAATTAATCGAGCGCGTAGTCCATGACTCATGCAGGCGTTCAGCCCCAGGACCACCTGTGCTCTATTTGGGAGGACGAATAAGTATAACGGTACCGACAATTACTCCAGAGAGATGACCCATTAAGTTCAGAGAATGCGCTTAGAGCAATTCCTAAAGAAGAGACGAACAGCTTGAAAATAACCAGTGTAGAGGATATCTTAAAACAAAACGGGTCCATGTGACGAACCCGACGTAAAATTTCAGTACTTTCACCCCTACTGAATAAATTAAATCTTTACTTCCTTGTACGAAGCTACAGCTCCTTTCATTAACAGCTTAAACCTTGTAGGATACACATATTCCCGTCTCTGTCATAACTATGCCTATTAAGTCATTAAGCCAGTTTACTATACAGAAGCTAGTCCAAAAAATCTTTGTAAACTATCGCTTTTCAGCAAGGCGGCAAAACTATTTGACAAACAACAGAATTAATATGTGTAAAGTAGGTTTCTCAATGAACTTTCTGATCCTCACTTATCCTCCAACTATTCGATAGTATCCAGGTAGGAGACACGGAACATTTCTGCTTCGGCGGCTGCCCAGCAAGGATTGCTCCTGCGGACACGTTCATAGGAGGACCAGCTCGTGAAATCGAGCGCATCAACAGCGTCTTGGGTGCTCAAAAGAACGCCCAAGGAGAGGTAGGTTCTAACAGCATTGGAGAATATGATGGCCTTCTAGGAATACCATTCATGGAGCGCGTTATGCTCGGCTCAGAAAGAAAGTTCCACAAGCAGTACTTAAGATGAATTGGCACAAAGCATGGAGGCATTAGCTGCGTCAGAGAGCAGCACGCAACAGAGAGCGGTGGTTCCCCTACTCTCCCTACTCTCCGCCGAGACAAAAAGATAGAAAGCCGACGGATCTAGCGCAAGTTCCAAATAGTGTATATTCCGAAACTAAATAGACATATCTAGAAACATATGTATATATTAGAAGACAGCATATGACTAACAGGAAACCTCAGCAGTCATGCGGGCATTGTGGAATCAGGGTATAGAAGAGTCCACAATGTCCGCATGACTGCTATAGAAGAGTACCCGCCGCGGTGGCTCAGTGGTTAGGGCGCTCGGCTGCTGATCCGGAGTTCCCGGGCTCGAACGCGACCGCGGCGGCTGCGTTTTTATGGAGGCAAAACGCTATGGCGCCCGTGAGCTGTGCGATATCAGTGCACGTTAAAGATCCCCAGGTGGTCGAAATTATTCCGGAGCCCTCCACTACGGCATCTCTTTCTTCCTTTCTTCTTTCACTCCCTCCTTTATCCCATTCCCTTACGGCGCGGTACAGGTGTCCGCCGATATGTGAGACAGATACTGCGCCATTTCCTTTCCCCCAAAACCAATTATTATTATTATAGAAGAGTCATGTGGAAATACTGCAAGATATATGAAATGACTGCACAGCTACAACAGTGCTCCATAAAGTCGTAAATAAAATTTCGAATAAAAAAGGGTACCAGGAAGGAAAACACGTTATCCCCAATGCATGTCACTGACTTTTTACAGGAGGTGCGCAGATGCCTGTATTGGGAACAATGGACCAAAAGAGTTAATGGAGCATACCTAATTTAGCTGCGATTCGGTGATGCCATTGCCTTGTTAAGTAACATAGGAGATGAACTGCAAAGCATGGCCACTGAGTTAGACAGGGAGAGAGCAAAACTGTAGGTCTAAAAATTGTAAGGCAGAAACCAAAGTATGTTTAACAGCATCGCAACGGAACGGCAGTTCACAATTGGTAACAAAGGGTTCGCAGTGGTAAAGGAATACGTCTACTTAGGGCAGGTTGTGAGAGCTGATGCTGAAGAGATAGCAGGTAAGGATGCGTTTATTAATTTTATAATGAATACTGAATGCTTTAAGTCACAATAGGTAACTCACCGGCCGACGACTACCTGTGAAAAATGCAAAGGCAGGACCGATATGTTTTCATGGTGAGCCACGCCAGACTTGTTTAGACTGGAGCTCTTGAAAGAGTTATCTCCTTCTTCAATCCTGAACCTTTGAAATATAAATAAACTAATTTGGAATTGAAAATGAAATCTGTTATAAGCTTTTGTTCAAGGAACGTATATCGGCGCCTCTGTCATAGAACCAGCAGCAGGGTAAAATGTGGCCTTGACTCTACTGACAACAAACTGCACCTTTACATTCTTCATGCTCTTTTGGGATGAATCCCCGCTGGGTTCCCCCACATCCTCCCTTATGAGGACAGTACTTTGAGAGTCGAGATGTAGCTGTGGCTCAGATTCACACCCCGCACTGCTGGCAAGCTGTGTAGGAAAAGTTTTATTTTGTTCTGCAAAAGGGACGGAAAACCATCACTATACAACTATTCTTACTTGCGACCTCTGTACAGGTCTGTTTCAAGAATTAAACTATACTTTAGGCCTGAAATGTCTCATTACCTTAAATTTGTTCTTATGAAATGCACTGTTCAATGCGTTTGTGAAATCTACAAATAATGCTGCATATAAAGACGCTGTTGTTCTTCGTCCCTCTGTTTCAGTACGAAGTGAACTGCCGAAACGTCAGGCGCCTTCCCGACATAAAGTTCGCTGCCGCTGGACGAGAGTTCATCCTCCGCCCTAAAGAATACGTGGTGGAGGTATGTGAGTGATGCTATATTCAAGTTGTTTCTCACACTTCTTACTCTATTCAACATGCTTGATTATCAGTGCCACTTTCAGTAGGACACTGGCAGCAATTTCATGGAATTTTTTGGTTGCTGCCAGTTGATTCTTTGGATTGATGAGTCTCGACATTTCTTGAGAAGCGAAAGGGGCTTCAATGGCTGAGAAAAAGAAACCTTAAGACAATATTTTCGGGGTTCTTATTTGAAGCTGTCACGTTGATGCTGACAAGTACTCCGTGCTTAAGGACTGTAACTGGCTGGCAGTGTGGTTTAGCCTCAGCGATGAAACTCGTTCCGCTCGAAAGACACGTAGAGGCCGATGTAACACGAACTCTAACTTTCAACGAGTTGAAGGTTAGCGCGCTTGTTAATTACTTCTAAATTGTCCTCGTCCTTTTAGTGCTACAGGCTTAGTCAGGAGGAATCAGGTCTCCCAAAAAGCCACCCAAATATGCACAGCGGTTTGGGCTCAGATTTAAGCATGACGTCAGTGCGGTTTTTTTTTTTGAAGGCAGAGTGCCGCTGATAGCTAAACTTTATTTTTTCGCATTTTCTAGCGCCCTAGAGCTATTTTCCCCTGAAGAAAGCCTCTTTTCGATTAGAATAGAGAAATGAAGGTATAAACGCCATCTTCAATTCCTCCCCAGTGATGCTTCAAGAGGCAGGATATCCTTTAAATTTTGGACTATTTGCACCGACTATTGATTCGTCCGTGGTGATTCACACAGAAGGAAAAAATAAATACTCTAAATAATTGACGTGAAAAAAATTATTTCCTTTTATTTATTTTGCTCGCGAGCCGTCGCGGTCTCTCAGTGGTTATGGTAGTCGGCTGCTGACCCGTAAGACACGGGTTCAATTCTGGACGCGACGGCCGATTTTCGATCGAGGCAAAATTCTAGAGGCTCATGTACTGTGCGATGCCTGCGCACGTTAAAAAAACCCCAGGTGGTCAAAATATCCGGAGCCCTTCACTACAGCGTCCCTCATAGCCTTAGTCGCTTTGTGACGTTAAACACCCAATAAACTAAAAGTAATTATTTCGCTGTACCTCTACTACCGCTTTCCAGTTTTAAGGAACGACGAAGTTTGGAAGCGCTCCATGTCTCAAAGCGTAATAAAATTAAGTTTGCTGTTCGGTGGAGCGCTTAGAAAGTTTTTAAAAGTTGAAACACAAAAAACATGATCGTCGATGTCAGTGCGCGTTAAAGATCCCCATGTGGTCTAAATTATTCCGGAGTCCTCCACTACGGCACCCCTCTCGTTCTTTCTTCTTTCACTTCCTCCTTTAACCCTTCCCTTCCGGCGCGGATCAGGTGTCCAACGATATATGAGAAAGGTACTGCCCCATTGCCTTTCCCCGAAAACCAATTACTATATTGTTAATATTATTCTCCACTGCACTTATTGGCGCGCACACAAGACGAAACGCACACCCGTTTTTCTCTTTCACAAATAATCCAACCTCGCAGCGCCTCTTAGACTGCATGATTTTGTGGTCCACCTTGTTGACTTTATGCTCGTCCGACTGCTCGACAGAAGAGCACACTTAAGTTTTGGACCTGAAAAATATGTAGCAACAAAAACTCTACTATTCAAGCGTCGTACAACGCAGTGTTCGCCCTTCAACTGCCGCAGTGTTAAAAGAGCTCCGAGAGCCATGGGCGCTATTTTTCTGTTGCAGTTATTGTAACTTTAGTGGTTGATGAAGTCTTCTGGGGAGAGTAGTTTTTTTTCTGACAGGGAGTTCTATCGAGGAAAAAATGTACTCTACTCCAACCTTGAGCGGCCACTACAGATATGAACAGGTGTGTTGTCCAGGCACGGTCAGGATCGATCGCACTCTAAGCCCAGCATGCCAAGCTATCAGAAAAACTTGAGGCACTCTGGATGAAACAGAACGCCGCAAATATGGGATCCATTCACTTTTATTGCCCTTTCTAGCTCAAAGAGGCAAAAATATTGTTATCATTTATATTGTTATCAAAATTGCCAGCGCAAACGACCTTAACAGTGACTTCCAGCTACGTCAGTTCTGAAATCTGCTTGCCTTCGTGCAAACGTCACCTAAAGGAGATCTATCTTAAACCGTTGTGCCACAAATTCTGCTGGCCTCGCGCGCATAGGCAGCAGGGCTGCTGGCTGAATCACAAAAGGGTAAAAAACTGGAAGAGTAGGTAAGGGTTCATGTTATTGAAGCACCGAAAACATTTGAACGGAGACGTAGAAAGACAGAACAAGTGCTTGCTATAAACTGACAAATATTTATTGGGACATGCAGTATATACAAAAGAGAAAACAAAAGAGCAAAAAGCGCGTGACTGAATCACTCTGAAGTATTTTGGTGTGCTCACATCCTCAAGAGTGTGGGTACATTCCACCAACGGATGAGTGCCCATGCCCTGTCACTTCTGTATCGAAGGAAAGCTCCAATGACTACAAGAAAGAATCGATTTCCTGTTTTCACCTACATCACAAGTTGTCCTAGGGGAAAATGTATAAGACTTCGAAAACGTATTAAACGGATTAATGTACACACTTCGAAGGTAAGCGGGAACTGTGCGGTTGGCCTAAATCATCTCAACGCAGTTTCCCAGGGGCAAACGCGGAAGTAAACATTTCATATTCTACATTTCTTTTGCAAGCTTGCTCAAGTTTATCAAAAAGGTTGCTACCTAATTGTGGGTCCTCCTGTGCGCTTGCACCTTGTATATGTGACCTCCAACTCTCTGGTAAGTCGAGTAGGATATCAACCTCTGTTCTAGGTCCTGTAAACAATTAACACTAGCTCTTTTTCGCCTTGGTCAGGAGCGACATACGTTTACCTTGCGTGATTGATAATTTTTAAACTTTGCCTGATTGAGACAGATGACATCTCTCTGTACAAGACATCAGAAAGGTATAGAAACCTTCCGCTCTACTATGAGTTGCAAACAACGCAATCTGAGTGAGATGAAATGCAAGCACACAATAATATTTGGCTTGAAGAACGCTTAATTGCATTGCTGTTGACGTTCTCTTCGGAAGTCTCGCAGGCGTTGTGAGCATGTTATGAAGATTTTCATAGATAATATTTCTAGGCAAAAACGCTTGCATATTTTCTGTTTTCGTGTTTACGTTTCGCTCCGCAAGCACAGACCACGCGTCTGCAATGCATTCTGGTCATCCTTAAAACAGAGCAGTGCGCCAAACGCAGAAAAAAAAGTATTTGGGTACGATCAGTTCAACTCTGGTTAGTAATAGAATATTCATGCGCTTTTGCAGAGTCATCCGCCCATGTCATTCGCCCACCCACCCTTCTGCCGCCCCATGCTGCTCTTGCCGTGTGTGCCTTCTTGCCTTCTCGTAGAAGGTAGTCTACGGGGCTCCAACTCGCAGATAGCATATCTGGCCTAAAACTCGAAGGAAGGCAATACCTCTAAGTGGCAGACTGTGTTCTTCGCGGCCAGGTGGCTCGTGCTCCCGACCGTACAAGAAAGCGACGACTTTGCTAGGCTCTGAACCTCCAGATTACTATTTCGCTCTAATTAGAGTTGGGGCACTCGCTGAAGGAGACAACTTTTGGATCCTTTAGAACTGTCTTCACAACTGCGTTTTCAGTGCCTTGCATGTTTTAGGTAGTGTGCTTAGTTGCACAAGACAGCACGATATTTCAACGACGCGATCCTTACTTCCGCAGGCTGAGTGAACGAGCCAGGAAGGCACAACTACTAAGGCCAATAGCGTGGGCTCGATATGCGCCCGGCTGGTTTTTTTTTCAGTGCAAAGGCCCACAGATAAAAGAAGCTCAGTACTACGTTTACACATGTTAAAAAAGTGTAAAACAGTAAACCTGAGACATCTTACGAAGCGACGGAGATCATTGCTATCCCCAAGCCATTTCTTTTCAAGGTTCCGGAATAAACATCTCAAGAGCAAAGAATTGGCACCACTATTTATATCGAATGCTCCTCAAACCCTTCCTATTTTACATATTGAGTAGATATCTTGAGATATCATAGCAGTGCTGTGGTTCCCCTTTTATTCGGAGGAACTTAAACCGCACAATGTGCTTCATAAATACCGGGTTTCTCTCCTTTTAAGGTGGAGACATCCACCGGCAATCGCTGCTACAGTGGCTTCGCAGAGGCATCCCAGAAGGCAGGCGTAACATGGCATCTGGGACATCCGTTCCTAAGGAACGTCTACACTGTGCTCGTAGCACCGACCAGTGAGTCGGACGGGTTGGGCAGAGTTGGTTTCGCCTATTCGCGCTGACAGAAAATGCGAAGGACTACGCTGAATAGCAGAGTCAAGGATGACTGAGGTATGCGGTAAACAATTGAAATAAATCTTTCTTGACGATTTAAAGACTCCATTCCTTTATTTTCGGTTTTCGGTAAATTCTTTTGATGCATAATTAATTGACTGCGAATTTTCTTCAGCCTCCTAATATTTTTTCCTTCTTCAGCTACCAATCATATTTCGGCACTATGCAGTTTTTACGGAAACACTTTTTATTTAAAATTTGAGAACGTGTACGCTGTAAGAAAGAATCATGCAATGAACTCTTTTCTAGAGCAATTCACACAAACAAACTTTTGCTTTACTTTGACCGTTTTAATGTGTTTTGTTTGCCCCACTCTTCAATGAATTGGAGGTGAATTGCCGTTGTGCTTGAGGTCGATCAATTCCAAAGAAAAGAACTTTTTCTTGTTCTGGCATGACAACCTGCGAGTCGTGATGGTGCATTTTACATATTGGCCAGAAATTGTAAGATCAACCATTAACGACCATAATATCTTGACAAGAGGCTTCCAACTAGTCCACCTAGGTGGAATGATGTTTGCAAGGATAGTTCGCTGTAAAAAAAGGCAGGATATGACAGCTATAATAAGAATTGTGCGGCTGTTCAAATATTTGCTCCAGGATCAAAAAGCTGAAGCCACTAATACCTGTCAAGCGTGAACTATATACACTGTCATATTTAAGAGAACATTCCTTAGACTTCGCACCCTAACAGCTTTCGCCGCGCGTAAGGAGAAACATATCCGACAAGCACAACATATTGTCAAGGGGTGGTGACGGCAGTCCAGCGAGGAGGAAGACAGCGAAATGAGATTTCAAAAGAAATTCTCTATTTGGGCTGATTTTCTCCCGCAAAGAGTAACTCGGCGGTTGCGTAGCAGCAAGCGTGCACGGCGGTCGTCGTACAAACTGCCTGCCGCTCTCAGCGGCGCTCAATTTAAAACCGGCACTAAACATTCCAGATACGGCAAGCAAAAAAAAAAAACCTCTGCAGTCTGGAGCAACGTAGAATTGGCTCCGATGGGCGCGATTTATCTAAATAAATCTGGTCGCGTCTTGCATCCCAGAGTGATAAAGCCGCGTGCCGGCAGCTTTGAAAAATAAACAAAGAAACATAAATGAGCAAAGAAACATTGAAAGCTTTGCGTCAGTATCCAGTTATCTTTTTGAAAATAAATATATAATACAACGAAGCGGTTCAGACTACCGAGGCGTTTCAGACTTAGAAAAATAGGCGCCTTTACTGACACCACTTTCGTATAACTTGCTTACAGCAAATTTAGTTATAAATAGAGCGTGGAAGATATAAAAATTGGGAACATCGACCCATAGCCGGGCGATGAGGAACGGGGAGACTCCATCTGCCCTGCGACTTTTCTGGGAAGAATTTGTTGCGGAGAAATTGAATTGCGATGATAGCAGTTGCTACGCCGTGCGAAAATACATGCGGTTTCGAAAGTATGCAGGCAAGCCAACCCCTCCAGTGCGCTTAACTAGTCGAAAAAGGAAAATTTTTGTCGAGCCACAGCGCCAAGGTAATCGCGTTTTCTTAATTCTAAAACTGATATGGATACTACTTAAGACTACCTACAAATCTCTAATTGTAACTAGGCACCTAACTCTATTAGTTCGAATGTTACTTATTAAATATTAGTTAATCAGCTTGCTACTTAAGACAATTCACCGGTTTTCTGGTGTCCGCCAACCCTAGTATACTTTGCCGGAAAGGCTATCTTTTCACCCGAGAAAGCGTACTTTTGTAAATTTTCGAAAGTGTTCGCTGAAACACCATGTGTTTCAGAGAAAATGATCACTCGTGTTTAAAATTTAGGTTTGTGAGGTAAACAGAACGTTTTTCCGAGATAGCAATGCCAGCGTTGGCGGACGGCAAAAAACAGGCGAATCTTATTACCAGCTAAGTGATTAAATAAATTCTAATAGTTAACTTTTAAACTATTAACAATACGCACCTGATTGCATTTAGGGGATTGTAGCCGGCCGTTCGTAACAGCCATATCAGTTTTTAGAACTTCGAAAACGCCATTGCTCTCGCTGCTGTAGCACGACAAATTGTGGCTATTTCTACTAGTTAGACCTATGGAGGGGTTGCTTCGCCTGCATGCTTTTCGAAAGTGCACGTATTGTAGCAAGATGTAGCCAAATTTCCTGCCTTCCTTTCTGCCAGCAGCGGTCTAGGACTGTGTACTTGGGCCTCAGTCGAGTCTTCGGACGGCTTTTCGCCGTTGCCGATGCCCCCGCGTCTATTTTTAGGCCGACATCGTCACCAAATAAGGTCCTCTGCTGGACCTCTAGCGTCGTCGTCTTCTCAACAAGACCGCTCAGGCAGTTAAACAGGCGACGCCTTCATGTTCCGCGGTTGCCAATCCGCCCTTATTTCACCCCTTTGCTATGAGAGTGCCCTACCCTCATGGGCCCCACCGTATTGAGCTGTACCTGCTTGGCATGAGGTACACCACCATCTGGTCCATACCAAACCACCAGTATTTTTCCACTCACTTCACTTTGCAACGGACAAGCTCAACATTGGTTGTGCTGAATTTGGTCACCTGCTCGAACTTGGAATTATTCTAACATCTTCAAGTAGTTTCCTCTACGCTTCATATGGTCCCCGAAAAGACCGGTGACTGGCGGCCATGTGGCACCTACCGCGTTCTGAGAGCCCTCACTATCCCAGACCGCTACGCACTGCCACATATCCAGGATTTCACCGCAGAGTGTATGGCGACAAAGATTTCTCGAGCACCCGCCCGTGCCCGCCTACCATCAAACTCCGATTATAGAGGAAGATATATCGAAGACAGCCATCGCAACACCTTTTGCACTGTTCGAATTCCTGCGGGTGCCATTTGGCCTCCGATTTGCTGCACAGTAAGTATCATTCACAAAGACGCTGTTCGTTATCTGTCATTCGTATTTGCTAACGTAAACTATCTTCTTGTGACTACAATTTCTATCAAAGGGCACGTGCACCAACAACACCATTCATTTGACCGTCTTTCCACAGATGTCATCATCATCAACAAAGCTAAAAGTGAGCTCGCTGTCCTTTCTCTTCACTTCCTTGGTCACCACATCGACACAAATGGCGAATGTTCTTCCCTTGGCAGTGATCTTGTTTAAATGAGTTTGTCTATTAAAGGCCAGAAATCCATAAAACTATTCTATTGAAATTTTGGTAATAAAAATTTACTTTCACGTGCATACTAAAAAACACAAATGGTTTCAATGGTCAGTTCAGGACGTACAAAACAGAAGTTCGCGGTCGTTGTTTATATTTAAAAGCTATATCTAGACTTGTGCCTTCGCTTTCCTTACCGACTGTCATCAATGATCTGCACCCCAACCAATCCGGAGTTCGTACGTACGGTGCCGCTTTTTCAAAGACCTACCGAGCAGCACACGTGGCATTTTTTTTTTTGTGTCAACTTGTGCATATTACGCAAAACAATTGGAAAATATTGAGAAAATATCCTACACAAGGACTTTTTCTGCAAAAAAAGAGTAAGATGTACACGTCAGAAATGGTATAGAGAGTGCAGTGGGCAATGCGGCTGTTATCTCTTCGCCCTACTGAAGCCTTTGTTGTCGCATTTTTTTCAAGTGCTCGCATTTCGCGTTTTTCCTCCTTGCGCCAGATCGCCGCGTTATCACCATCTTTCACTGCATGCTCGTGCGCACCGCTATCTGTTGTGAGCCGTCCTACAAGTGCTACTGGCAAGATGAAATGGTGGAGCTGCGTTTTTTCACGAAGTGTTTAGCATACACTCAAAAACTTCCATGTGACTTGCCGTAGCATCCGGCGCCTGCCGTGGTCATCGGCCATGTGTACCTGGTCTGCCCCGCCCGCCAATGCCCCATTCTGCCAGATCTAAACCGACCTCGCCGCTCACACCAGCTCCGTCCACAGCCCATACCACGAAAGACCAGGAACTGAGGACATTGCCGCGAGCAGAATGGCCGGATCGACCCGAGGCGCTGCCCACACGTGACGTCTCCGCCCTTTGCCTTTACCGTTCGGTGCGTCCAAGGACCTCGGACGTCGGTTCCTGGCACCCTGGGGCCCGGATGCTTCATAGACTGGGGTCATTTGAAGATCGGCTCACCCAGTGTGTTGGCAAGCCCTTCACCTCGTTCTACATTCAACCATTTTAGAGCCCTTCGTCATCTACAGAATTTCATCTTCAATTCCTATCCTCTCGTCTCGTTCACGATCGGGACGATATCCCGGCGGCCCTTGGTAGTGTGACGGACTAGAAGACGACGAATTGCGCAGTGGCTGGGAAAGAAGTGCTCGCGCCAGGCCGTCCGCCAATAAATTATCCTGTAACCATCTGTCATCACATCTCACTCATCGGCATGCCGTCACGTAACAATATGTCTCTGCGCTTTAAAGCATTAGGCGTCGCGGGATACGTCATTTGTAGGAGTATTTATAAAAGAATCGGAGAAATGAGGAAGGGAGAAGGAAGAAGACATTTCGTGATGCGCCACGGCGCCTCTAGGTTCTCCAAGAATTTGAGTCTTCACTGCTGCCCGTGCCAGTAAACGGCTATAGAGGTTCTAAAGAAGACCCTTAAAACCAGCCAAGCAGTCCATGGAAGAATACAGCACAGGACTTGAGCTAACAGGAAAGAGCTGCCAAAAGACGTAGCTCGGCTGTTAGGCCTACTGCAGACGCGCTGGGCCTTTGTGGTGACGAGGAGCCAAGTGGAAACAAGATAATGAACCTCCGGGTCATCGCCCGACCTCTGCGATGGCCACGATGAATGCTGAACTGGGTCCTTCGGTCATCCGCGCTGGTCTCGAGTCAATCCCTGGGGCCAGAACCTTGTCGCAGAGGGACATCGATGCCCGCACATGTGCAACGCCAGCCTACGTGACCTCAGGAGCATCGCAGGCTCTGGAGGTGCAAAAAGCAGCTTCTAATTCCATACAGCGGATACCAACACAGGTAAAGGTTTCAGGGCCTCCAGTCGAAGCATCACCGGCAAAGAACGAAAGGCCCACCCCAGACACGCTAGTTGCCGCCTAGCCTTCTTTATCCCAAAAGCAATCATTTCGTGTCCACAGCAAAGAACGAAAGGCCCACCCCAGACACGCTAGTTGCCACCTAGCCTTCCTTATCCCACATGCAATCATTTCGTGTTCACAGCAAAGAACGAACGGCCCACCCCAGACATGCTAGTTGCCAACTAGCCTTCTCAACCCCACTATCAATCATTTCGTGTTCACATCAGGCCAATAGTTCTATTCAATATTATCTAAGTACCCAAAACAACAATCCAGCGGGTATTTGACAGACCACTAGGCACTGTCTTGTTCAAATGTCTTAGCGCCAAAGCGTTCAGCTGCAGCGAAATGAATCTAGAATGCTCCGTCCAGCGGATAATTTGAAAACATAAGTCAAGCAGGAAGGTTCTATTCTGCAAGAAGAGGCCTTCTGCTAGCAATTCAAGGTCATTCGGTCTTCAATAGTGCCGTAATGGCGCGGTTATGTCGCTGAAGCGAAGAGCCTTTCGCCTTGGACTTTTGACCATGACTGTACAAGAGGATACCGAGAGTCCGTGAATCACGGGTCATCTGATAGCGTCACTGTACACATTGCGTCTTTTGAACACGCACGGAAAATGTGCTCGGGAGCACTTATCTCTCTTTCACCCAAACAATATTGACTAGTTCAAAGTGACTTTGCATTGGGTCAAAAAATTCTGAGGTCTATCTTGTACGACGTAGGCCAAACTGATTCCCCGGAGACTGTGGCAAGGAATCAATAATCGGCAAAACCTGCAGTCTTGGCCGCACATCGCATGGGGAACGACACTTTTCTCGTTATATTTCAAGGACCAGAAACTCTCCTAGGGAGATTTTATTTTAACGGATGCATTGCACGCCCCAAACATACAAGCATAGACCGGTGCACTATTACAGATGCTACTGAGACGGATACCTGCAAATGTTTGGTCCTAATACAGCCAACCCACATTACATAACCAGAAAAGGTGAGCGAAAATAAAAATGCAGGAAATGCAATTCAAATGGTGACATTACTTTGTTTAAGTGTCCCAAGAAAAATCAAAAGATCATTAATAAGGGAACAGCAAATGAACTCAGCGATGCCGTTAACAGCGCAGCACAAGTTTGCTGTCCTCTCACAAGAGATGTACGACGAGACAACTAAAGACGTGAAGCCACTTATGGAACAATCTCAGCACTCAGAACTGAGCAGATCACATAGCAAATAAAGCCAGTGTTTGTTCTCGATAAGTTTTTGCATTTAGAGTGCTGTACAAGCCAACATAATGACATTGGAAAATAAATTGAAGTGCTGGGAGCTCAAACTGAACAGCTCCACCACAAGAAAGCGAGCATAGGAGACCGACGCCGCGCAAGATCAGCCAGGCAAGATAGAGTGACTGCATGCAGTACTACACAAGATTCAGTGCATGTGCAAAAATAAAACTGGCACTAACCATGCAATATAACCCTGCAACAACTAGGCACCCTTGGGCAGCTGACACACCATTATTTAAAGCAACATACATCATGTATAAAAACCGCAGCAGCATTCGGCAAAAGATTACACAATGGAACTGTCGAGGGCTGTCCAATAAGGTCGAGGAAATTAAATCCAAGTTCTACGGAAAGCTGCACTGCTGGGCACAGTTTAGAATAATCGGCTGTATAATACAACAGGATATATAGGGTACCAATCTCCTTCCATTCTTGATAAATGAGTCAGGCCAGAGACAGAAACCCCGAGAAAAGCTCATATGTATACGTATATCAAGGCCACCATTCCCATAACTCAAATTGCTTTGGGCAAGTGGTGCAACAGCCAGTAGGAAGTTGTTGCTGTTCTAACGCATCCGAATACACCACCACTAATACAACTGTCAGTTTAAGTTGTCCAAGAAACACGGTTTTAAATCTTTCATGGGTAGAAACACACATTCGTGTAACATAGGCCGGAATACCTGTACTAATAAGGGGGGGGGGGGGGGGGCTGACTTTAACGATCCGCATAACTCTTGATGGCAGGACCATGGAGGTCCAATAGATGCTTTCTGATAAAAAGTGCATTTTTTATCAGTTGAAACAATACAAATACGAGTAGAGTTAAAAAATACAGCCTATTGTAATAAGAACACAGCACACTACTAATACAGCCGACACAGCACACCGCAGCACAGCGCAGCACAGTACAGCACAGCAATAAGAGCACAGCACAGTAATAAGCACAGCGTCATGAACAACCAGCGAAATCGTCGAGGCACAGATCAGAGACCGCGTTCAGTCCAGTGCACGCACGAGCGACCGAGCATTCGGTGCTCGAGCTTCGGAGTGTTCGGCGCTCGAGCTTCGCAGAGTTCGGCGCTTCTCGTCGTCTTTTTCCTTGAGTGCACGCCTCTGAAGATTCTAAATCCCGTGTCCAGTCTTACACTATCCTCTTTTCATGGGTTACGGGAAAAAATGTCATCCAGCTACTTGTCAGAATTGTTGGTCAAGACGTGCGAAGTAACGAGGGATGGAGAACAGTAGCATGTCGTCTTGCCTTGGTCGTTACAGCAAGCTCCTGTGCCAAAAAGTGCGCATTCGTCATTTTCTTCAGTCCTGCTGAAGGTCCAGTTGTGTTCCTTCCTTCCACGCCGGAAAAAAACACTCTCTTTTAAAGAAATTCGATTCCCTAATCCACGGAAATGTAGATACCTGCATTAGCAATCATATATTCAGCGCGAACAGAAACTGAACTTTGCTTTTTGTGCTTCAATAACAGCGCTTTTTTGATCGCGAAAGTCAAATTTTGAGACGAGTGGCTTTTTAGTCATTGCCGTCAAATCTTAAAGGGACACTGAGGAGAACCCCATCAAAATTTTTTTGTTAGCAATATCTGATAGTTCGCCATTTCATGGCTTTGTTGACGCTTGTCCGGGAGCGAAAGATGCATTTATTTCAAAGAAATTTGGATTCCGAGTTGAAAAATTTTTTCCCGCCGCTCCGATTCAAACTCGAGAACTCTTATGACGACACGGAGAACTCTTATGACGACACAAAACAGAGTGACGTGAAACGTGACGTAAACGGAGACTCCGTGATTTCTGGCGGCTAGCGGTGCGGTCTAGCAGCTGCCGAAATGAAAGCTACCGCCGCCGCACGTTGAAGGCATCTATCGGGGGTCGCCACCGTCGCTTCTTTTACGTTTGCACCGGCGTCTTGCCAGCGTTACGATGGATCCCGTTCCCGAACCCAACGACGTAATTCTCGCAAAAACACTGGCCTGCATTTCAGCCACCTCAGCCCCACAGAGCGTGCGATGCTTTTGAAGGAGCACGGTTAGGTTAGGCGCCGGCGGGTGGTCTCCCCCTTCCTCAGAGAGCAGCCGTTGCAAACTAAATATCATAACCCCAGTGCGGGGAGTAGCGAGGGGTGCGTTGCGCCCACCGGAGGCTGGCCGGGGCTTTGGGGCCAACGGATTGTGATTCCTTGAACGGAGCTGTTGCACGGCGCAGCAGGCAGCGTCGAGGTCTCCCACGGTTGCAAGGGCCAAGTTATTTATTTATTTCTTGCCACAAAAAAACTAATGGGTGCTCGACGGCGGTCGCGTTTAATGTCGGCGGCTTGAAACCAAAGCCGGCGCACGACGCTTCAACGGCTTCCGCTATATCCAACGGGTCCACTGGATCTGACTCTCTCGCCAACTTCCATGTACCTTTAGATATGTACTGTGAATGGATTAAAATAGCCGAGCTCAAAAGGACAGCTCCGCCGAACTGCCGCAGCTATCGAATATAACACGCGCACCACGCCGCGGAGCCAATTCAGTATGGCCGGGCCGGCGGCGGCTGGCGCACTCGGCGCGAAATAGATACATGCTCCAATCTCCCCGCCAATGCGATCAGAGTGCGCCGAAGCCGCCGAACGCGTCGGCGGTGAAGCGCAGTTGGAGTATAGAGGGTCTCGCTTTGACCGACGTAACTTCGCCGTGCAGGGCGAGCGCGAGCGCACCTCGCCGCAGCATAAACGCGCCTTAACAGAGTCTGCGCTTAACCGCTTACCAACGTATTCAGCGGCGGCATCCATGGGAGCCACTGAAACCCCCCGTCAACTCACTAAATAAAAGAAAAGAAGTCCGGTGCCGAGGTTCGGAATCGAACCAGGGCCTTCGGCGTTTGAGGCGGAACGCTGCCGCTCCGCTACGACGGCTCAAGTTACAGCCGTCAATAAAGGCGCATCTAGTGAATGCACTCTTCTGATGCAGAAATCTCCGCGCTTTCGCTAGGTATATCCTGGCCTAACAGAGCTAGGACATCAGCAATTTTTCTGAACTGCCTTCTACCTTGTCTCCCATCCCAAATAAACGATTTCCGTTAAGTAGTTTGAAGTTGACTGGCACTGCCGGGAATGTTTCGCCGGGCAAGCGTGCGAATACACAAGTGCTGCCTTGTACGATCACCGACCATCGTGCCATCATAACTTTTCATCGACCGTGGCGATCATCTGACAAGCCTTAACAGGCTCCTTCAAAGGTTAAATATAGCACTTGAAGCGGCACTTGGAGTTCCTCTGCTGTTCGGCGCTTGTAAATCGAAGCGCGTCAAAAACAAAACCACAGGGCACGCCAAGCTCATAGACGCGATGCGCCATAAAAAATCGAAACTCTCCTGGCCGCCTGTGGCGCCGCCAAGCATCCGTTTTCTTTGCTTCCAACATTAAAGTGGTCTTTTGCCTACCTTCCTTGTGTGATAAAAGTGCACTATTCGATTTAATACAAAACTTACCTTAATATTGAACCGTGCAACCTACCTATGTCAGCCTCAGAGATTCGTGAACCCAAGTAGGATGGAAAATTCCTCCAAGGTGGCGTCTCTTGTCCTATGGTTTCACCACGCTTGTACTTGCGAGATTGGCCTGTGGTGGCGATACCTGTATTTTGGTTCTTGCTATTTTCTACCTTACAAGAGCTTTGTTTTCAGTAAGAGCGGCGTTTATGTGATCAGGAGCTGGTATTCTATCGATACAAGCCAACGTCAATTTCTCCTCAGTGTCCCTTTAATGATAGGAGGAAATTACAATTCCGAATATGGCAAGGATAAGATCAATATAGGCGAAAGCTCACAGTTTATCATGTATCGGAAACAAAGCATACTCTAAACACGCTAATAAGGCAAATTGTGAAAAACTAAAACTGCCTGCGCTATTATGTTGTGCTAATGAGTGCTTTTAAACAAAAGCATTATCAGTTCCATTAAAAGAAAAGCCGTCGCTTTGTGTGTGTGTGTGTGTGTGTGTGTGTGTGTGTGTGTGTGTGTGTGTGTGTGTGTGTGTGTGTGTGTGTGTGTGTGTGTGTGTGTGTGTGTGTGTGTGTGTGTGTGTGTGTGTGTGTGTGTGTGTGTGTGTGTGTGTGTGTGTGTGTGTGTGTGTGTGTGTACGTGCTTGCGTAAGTGCGTGTGTGTGTGTGCTTGCATGCGTGCGTGTGTGTGTGTACTCGCAAATAGTACAAAAAATCCCAGCGTAGCAAGAAAAACCGGACGTCATCAAGTGATCGTATGACACACAGTCCCTTATCGAAAAAATGCTGCGCTAAAAATGCATTTCGAACGCATTTATTAATTTCGTAATAATTTTGCATTTTTAGTCCTTATGCCAAAATTGCAATACGAATGCTTTCTAAGTATTCTATAAATAATATCTTGAACGTCCTGAGAATTGAATCAAAATTACATTTTCTGTCCGCTTAGATTATTTAATACACATTAAAAATATAGAAAATATACATTAAAGGCATAAAATAGACAAAAATATTTATTAATGCGTTTAAAATATGCTAAAAATACACATTAAATATAATAAATTAAAAATACACTAAAGGTATACAGTTAATACGTTAACGGTATATCGACTGCGGCTCGGCTTAAAAAAGGTGTACTAGTAGGGTTACCAGGATAATACTGATCAATGTTTTCAACATCAAAAGTAATGACTACAGGCTATAAGTATCGGGAGAGAGACAATCCCAGAGAAAACGCGTTGTCATCAAGAAGTCTATGACAACGTAAGGTCACGTGACGGGCCCAGAACGAGAATGAAGTCGCCACACAAACGAAAGCCGACGCAAAGTGACATCAGCAAACAGGAACTGCTGCGACAAGCCTGATACTTGGCTTGGCTTATAAACACCATCCCGAGAGGAGGCACATTATCTTGCCCGGGGAGGCGCTTTTGCGCAGACTGTGCGTGTGTGCGTGTGTCTGTGTGCGCGTGTGTGGGTGTGCGCTTGTGTGTGTGTGTGTGTGTGTTTGTGTGTGCGTGCGTGTGCGTTCGTGCGTGTGTGTGTGCGTGCTTGTGCGTTCGTGCGTGTGCGTGTGTGCGTGTTTGCGTGTGTGTGTGTGTGTATGTGTGTGTGCGTGTGTGTGTGAGTGCGTGCTTGCATGTGTGTGTGCGTGTGTGCGTGCGTGCGTGTGCGTGTGTGTGTGTATGTGTGATATTACGCCGCCTGTTGCTGAGAGTAGCGTTCACAAACGCCTATTCTCATCTCATCACAATGGCAGACTCTCCAGCTAGTGAGCTGCGTGGTTGCGATGAAACGATCGGGCACTTGCTCTGTGACTGCCCTCGTTTTGAGCGAGAGCGTGCCTTCCTCGCTGCTATACTCTGCCGCTTGGACTGTTGTCCTCTTACAGACAACAAAGGTACTGGGACCTTGGGCAAATACTTGTACACAAAGGACAGCGGTGAAAGCTCTCCTGAAATTCTCACAGGACTCGGGGTTAAGTTCCCGACTATAAACTTTATGCTTTAAGTGTGCGCCGTCTGTCTCCTCATATTGGTCGATGGACAGTGAAAAACGCATGCAGCTTTCTATCCTTTTTTTACATGTGTTCCCGCCCCGAAGTCTAAGGCAGCCTACTCTGCATTGCCTGGTTAACCCCCCTGCCTTTCAGTTCTTCAGTTCCTCTCTTTCACTCTCTTTCGGAAAGTATCCTTGAAAAACATTTCTTTCATTAAGCTTGATTCCATGTAATAAGGTAATTGCTTTTTACATTTAATGAGGTCTCCAATCGTAAATAAATTGTTCCTCTTTAAGAGCGGAGCGGAATAACTCGTGTAGGATGCGTTGTCAATAATGCGTAACTTGGGTTCCTGTAAGGGATGATAAGCGCTTGTCGTTAAGGGTAATGCAGAAGATTCCAAGAGAAGGCAAGCGCATCCAGGGTGGCAGATGGTTAGCTGGGCTGATGATATTAAGAGGTTTGCAGGTATAAGGTTGTCGCAGCTGGCAAAGGACAGGGTTAGAGAGACATGGATCAGGCCTTAGCCTTGCAGTGGGTGTAGTCAGGCTGATGAGGGTGATGAGGGTGATGAAATAAATCACATCTATATTGGTTTTCTGCGTCATTCAGCAAACACATCAACATAATTGCAGCGGTTAATGTGGTAGAATATACTCTTGCTCTTATTTTTTCAGTTTTGGAGATAAGTTCCTTAGTTTCTTGATAACAGTGATGGATCTCGCAAATCTGGTTTTGTGCTGTCGAAATGATTTGACAAGTTCAAATGTTCTTCAAACGAAAATCAGCGTCAGAGGAGTCTGAGATCATCGGGTGCGATACGTAAATGCTTGGGCTGGCCCGACCATTTGGCGTCTAAAAACTATTGCTCAGAATTTTGTGCCCCAATTTTGAGTTCCTGACCGTACTAGAGTACAAGAAAATGTGTTGGGTGGTCTTCACCACCTTTTGTAGGATGATTCTGGCCTGTTCTGTCTGCTTGAGTGTGAGGCCTTACAGTGAGGTAGTGTCCTCCTCACCGGGTCTTAGTTGCAGGTGGCCACGCATGTGATGAGGTTGGCTATTTCACTATCTGCTTGTCCAGGAGGTGCATGATGCATTCAGCGTGCGCGTCTGCTTGTATGGCATTTCCATGAAAATGCAAAGTAGCATAGAAACTTGTAGAGGGTTTTCACAGTTTTTACTTAATGATTACGAAGCACCAAAACACGGAATCGGTGAAAGGCATGCTGATGTGCTGCTTCTCGTGAAAAAAAAAAACGCAATCATAAAATAGAAGAAATTGAAGGGGACACACAACCTGCAGTCTAAGGGTATGACACGAAAGCCTTAACGGGATAACGCCCAAATATGCTGAATTGTTTAATCTATGCTTAGAATTCATAGATCACTGGGTGTCCTTATGCTACCCCTGGCGCAGTGGAACCGCAGTTAAGCGAAGCGCCACTGTCATCCGAAGGCAGGTGGTGCAACAGGAGTGACTTCTGACCTAGGTTGCTCTTCCCGACGAACCTCCTGCGACGAATAATACAGTTAACTGCCACCTGCCGCGGTGCGCAGCTGTCACAATCCGCTGGCTGGGTTGTGATAAGGCCACAAGGTTATGTGACTAACGTGGCCCAGCTCCCTCCTACGTGGCTTCCCTGGGGATTTTCCCGGATTTGACACTCATGGCCAACGACGCGAAGCACCCAGAGGGCGACGCAGGATTTTCTGCGATGCCAGCTATTTAACGCTCTCGCGGTAATAAAAAAAAACATGATATTTGTGCAAGCGAACTGTTGCATAAGTGGGAGGAAAATGCTTTATTAAGAAGGCAGATTTTTATTCAAAGGAAAAGAAAATCTTGGTGGCTTTGACGTTGTGCTGCCCATATAATCTACGATGTAAAAATCCCTGCCCTGGCGATCACAATTTCGTCGAGGGGCAATGGAAGAAAGCTGTGTTGTGCTGCGTGAATGCTCGTTAAAGAGCCAAAGCGGTTTAAAATAACCTAGAGCCCTCCAGCACGCACTCCATTCTTGCTTCATGTGTCAGACGCGGACTCTGAACTTACATACCATATATAAAATATGTGCTTGCCAGATTCCTATTTTTTATACTCTTGTGTGACCGTATGTAAGCCGACAGGCATTCTTGCGTTTGTATATTCAGCAATGTATAGAAAATGTAGCGATAATATAGACAGTTGTGAAAGTGTCATGGCTTGCAGAAAATATAATTTCTTGGTTTATTTTTTTCCAGGTCACTGTACTTTCCTGCGCGGAAGTGACGCGTGTATTCGGGGATGTCAATTCACTCATGGCGGAGGTTTAAGAAGCGTAAGGCTGTGTGCAACCGTGGTGATCTTTTTGTTGATGCTAGCGGATGAAATTTCAGCAGAGGGTACTGCGCACCCATAGAGAATGACGAGAAAGCTAACACATCCAGCGCAGACTTTCGAATAGGTAATGTGACAGGGAAACGTGTTTTATACCCTCGAAAATTCCATAACTACGACCATGCAAATTTTAATAGTGTGGCTTCTTTTCTTTACAAGTTAATCGACGGGTCACTGACTCAGTCATCCCCACCTTTTCTTGTAAAAAATCCTCTCGGCATGTTCACGTGCGACCTGAGCTTAGGGTGTCTACCAAATGTTTGCTTTTTGCCGCAAAGGCAGGCACGGCTTCTTAGGTGTAGGCTCCTGGTATGCGCCGCAGTGCAGCAAGATTTGAAGTTAGGTGGGCGGAGGAGAATAAGAAGTTTGCGGGCATACGGTGTGAGCAGCTGGCAAAGGACAGGGTTAATTTGAGAGACATGGGAGAGCCCTTTGACCTGTAGTGGGCGTAGTCAGGCTGATCATAGTTTATGATTATACATACCTGTCGTTTGTCAAAGGAGCAGGGCGAAATATATTAGTACACTGCTGCATCTCACCTTGGAGCACAATCGCCGGTAAAACGGAGTTGGACGCAAAGATAAAAACCAAACCGAAAATGAAGATATATATACAGTGAGAGATAGAACTTTATTTGCCACATTTGTCTCTAATAACGGCATGCGGGTTCTTTGTGGCCCCCAGGTGGGGGCGACATTCTGGCTCCACGAAATCAGTGCAAGTTGAGTGGTCTTGTCTGGCTGGGTGCGGAGTTGGTCACGCCTTTCCGCAGATGGAGCTGGCTGTGGGCCAAGGTTGTTTTTGTATCCCCAGAGGATGTCCGCCTGAGTTGCTGTTCTCCGTAGTTGGAGTTTGGGCATATGGATTCATATTCTCCATTATTGATTAGTTACAACCGGAATGGCTAAAAATTGAGTGCGTCAGCAATATGCGGAGCAGGGTGGCTTGCACTCTATCGCGGTTGGGGCGGGGAGGCGGGAAACAGCATCTCTTGTCTTTTTGAAAGTTTGTGATGTCGGCAAAAGTCTGGGGGGCTTCAGCGAGGGCGTCTGGATCCGTGGAGCCGGCAGCCCGGATGGTTAATCCTCGGGCAGGTCATCCGGCACCTTCGTTTCCAGAGTTGTCCGCACAGTCGGTTACCCAGATTAGGTTAATTTTGCGGTCGGCAGTGTAGGCGCGCATGATGCGTGTGGCAGGAAGACAGATGCAGCCTGCCCAGTAATTTAAGATTGCTCGTTTTGAGTTACTGAGGACTGTGCGCGCACGGCGGCCAGCGATGGCCAGCGCTGTCACTGTCTCTTCCGCTGTGGTGGGGAGAGGGCGCACACTGCGGCGGCGGAGATAAGGGTAGACTGGGTGTGGTTGTGTGGTTGTGGTTGCAGAGGCCCCGTAGGTTGTTGCATATTGCCTTGCCGCGTCCACATATGTTGCGTGTTCGTCGGCACGATATAAATCATCGTTTTGCTTTGTGCTGATGTTGCTCGTCGTGTCGGCCAGGGAGCTTGTTCGTGTGAGAGATTTGACAATGAGACGCCTATGTACACCTATCGGGAGGTGTGCTGTGAGGTGGGGATCGCGTGTCAGGTTGACATTCAGCCGGTCAAGGGTGAGACGGCCGCGCTTGGTTCTAGACAGGCGATGAATCTAGGCCCTCTTGTGTGCCTCTATGAGTTCCGTAAGAGTGTCATAAACGCCAAGTTGGAGGAGGCTGTGTCCTGGCGTATTGTTGCAACCCTAGGGCAGGCTTGTACACCGAGCGGATGATGCTGTTTACTGACTCATCATAATTTCGACGAAGGTGATCGTGAGGGTAGGAACATACCATCCTGGTGATGAAAAATCCTGGGTTAGCTGACAGAGGTCGTCCCCTTTCTTTCCTCTACGGCGTGTAGAGATGTTGGTAAGCTGTGGTGTAGAGGCCTTATGTTGCTTCTGAGTTCTGTCTATTATTCGGTTATAGTATCCCCAGGATCCGAAGGTCTGACGGAAAGTGTGGGGCGTGTGTTGATGTGGAGTGTGATGAGCTCGGCTGCTTCGGGGGCTGGTCGGCGCACTCTCCGGTCACGAATGACGAGCAGTTTCGATTTTGTTGGGGTGCATGTGAGGCTGTTCCTCTGTACGAAAGTGTGGACGGTGTCAATGGCTCTCTGGAGAGGGCTCTGGATCTCTCCATGTCAGTCAGAGTCGGTCTAGAGAGTGAAATTGTCGCCGTATGCATAGTGTTTTACGTTAGGTATGCCGTTCAAAAGGGGGGAAGACACCTCACGGGGACTTAAAATAGGAAAGGGAAGAGGACAGCGCCTTGTGGGGTATCTCTGGTGCCCAGAAAGATCTTGCCACTGCTGAGTTCTCCAATGTGAAATTCTGAGGTGTGGTTGTGTAGGAAGCCTGCAATATAATTGTAAGTACGAGTGCCTAGATTCACTTCAGCGAGATAACTCAAAATGGAGGCTTGTGATACGTTGTCAAACGCCTTCCTATCATCGAGGCCGAGAATGACTCGTGTGGCTCGGATGTGGCCTGGGTCGAGTTGCCACATGACGTCTTGAGTTAAGTGCCGGCTCTGAAGCCAATCATACTGCGCTGAAGGAAGTATTGTTTTTCTGTCTGGGCTTGAAGTCTGTGGAGCATGACGGGCTTCATGACCTGACCAAGGCAAGATTTAAGACAGATGGTTCGGAGATTGTCCAGCTCAAGTTTTTTTTTCCCGGGTTAGGTATGAAGATCCCTTTGGCATGCTTTCAGGTATCTGGAAGGTGAGCATCATGCCAGTGTCTACTGAAAAGTTCCGTGAGTGCCTCGCTGGTCGTTGAGGTTACGAAGCATTTTGTTGGTAATATGATCATCACCGGTGACTGCGGTGGTTCTGATCTAATTGAGGGCAGCACGGAATTCGGATGTTGCGATTTCTGTGTCTATATCGGGATTTCGAAGTCCCGGGCGGACCGCGGGGGTGGGAATTTCGCTCGAGGTGTTCATGTACTTCTCTGTAAGGGTGTTGAGAAGTTCCTCTTTTGTGCCCTGAAAGGAGTGTACTACTTGGGTGAGATTCTTGTGGGATGGGGTTAGTGTGGTTAAGATAAAGGAGATTGTTAAGTAGAAACTATGAGTTTTTAGAGGATAGCTGTCCGTTCAGGTGGACGCATGTTTGATTCGATTGTAAACGGCTAGGCTTGGTGGCACAAATTTCGATTGCTCGCTCGAGGCCAGCGAGACGAAGCTTGAGAGAGCGGTTGTTCGCGTCGGAGCCAGCGAAAATGAAGGCTACGCTGTGCCTCTCACATATGGATGAGTTTGGCGTCAGGGGTGGGGCCATCCTCTACCTGTGTGGCCATGGAGGTGGCATTTGCGGCGCTCAAGTGTTCAGTGGGAATGGGAGCACGTTTATACGTACGTATCTGAACGCGTCCCAGTTGGTGTGCTTGACCGTGCGGAGAGGTGCCTTGCAGTGTGTGGCTGAGAATGTCGTACTCAGAACATAGTGGTCGCTGCCTATGTTCATGCCGAGGTTTCCCCAGCGGGCGTCTAGAATATTTCGAGCGATAGTGAGATAAGGACAGCTGTCCTGTGTGACGGTGTTGCCGATGCGGTTGGCTCTGTCGGGGTCGAAGAGTAGTGTAAATCTCAGTGTCGGGACGGTCTTCCACACTTTGGCTGCCTTAAGAACGCATGCTTTTTGAGGATAGCCCCCCTCCCCATGCGGCGCATTGAAGTCGCCAAGTGTAAAAAGCATTCCTGTGCGTGCAGCCATGCAGGCCTTACGGACAAGGGTGGGAACTCGTGTGCTCCTGTCCCTAGGGGTTGTATTCTTTTAGTATATGAATAGGCGCGTGTGATCGGGTGTTTGGCAGGACCTGCATGAATGTGTGCGGGATTTCGGGGTAGTTTATGTCCAATTAAATAATTTTAGATTTCGATGGACCAGTATTGGGGTGTTGGGTTTTTCGTTTAGGGTTTTTGTTGGTGGTATGAAGCCTAGCTGAGAACTTCTGTGTCTTTGTATGTTTATGCAGATGACATAGCCTTCTCTGCTTCTGCAGCAGACATTCATGACCTATATCGTTCTCTGCAGGATTACCTCAATGCGCTCTATGTTTGGCCAGATACATTATATTTGCTATTAAATGTGCACAAAAGCAGCGTGTTAGTTTTTCAAACCAACATTCCTCTATATATACCGCTACAATATCTCTCGGACAGCATGCCTCAGGTGGAATCGTTGAGGTATCTAGGCGTCATTTATGATGCCAGTATGAATTCGCGGCCTCACATCAAGACTAACGTTGAGAAACGTGAGCGTGCACTAGGTAGGCTACGACGAATTAGTAATAGGAAATTCTGCATGCGCCGGGACACGCTTGTACTTCTCTACAAAGCCTGTGTCAGGCCCATTTTAGAATTTGGCTGCATATTTTTTTTCTGGCTCCCCTAAATATAAGCTTCATCCGTTGCTGCAGATAGAAAGGTGCGCACTGCGCCTCTGCCTAGGTCTCTCACAGTCAGTTTCCACCGCAGTTCTGTACCTGGAGGCTTGTATTCCCGACTTTAACTCCCGTTTTCACCTCTTAACTGTCAGGACTTTTTTGCGGGCATTTGAGTCGGCTCCTGATGTGCCTACCCTTATTTTCGTCTCGCACCCAGCCCACCTTTCGCACTCCTCATTGGCCATGGTTCCGTCTTCCTCAAGTTGTTTTCACTCAGAACCTTTTATCCAACATGGGTGTGAATCTCAATTTTGTATGCAGAGTTGGTTGGGCAATGTCCTCTGTGGATATTGGTTTCTATTATGTTTTCCCACCTAACGCGAAGCATCTGCCTGCAAGGATATTAGCTGGAATTCTCTTGGATCACCTTGCCCATTTCCTGCACCATATTGTGATTGCTCCAGATGCGCCTGGGGCCAGCCAGAAGGCAGCGGTTGGTATTTTTCCGTCTCTCTCGTAGAGCTTTTTGGTTTGAGTCCTGGATTACACAGTCATATTTCCAGCAGAGTTTATGGAACTTGGGCTGGCCGCTTTGAAACTTCGCACAACTGTTTCTCAGGTGATATTCCTCTCAGATCTTCTCTCTGTTTTGTTGGCGCTGGAGTCCACATGAAACGCTTTTTTGAGACGCTCAGTAAGCTTTGTTATTCCTGGATGGGTGAAAGAGGTGCGCTTCGTGTGGGCACCAGGTCACTGTGGTATTTTAGAAATTGAAGCAGCAGACTTTTCGGCAAAATCAGCTCGAAATGCACCTCTGGCCTGTAGCGTCCCTAATCTTGTTCTTTTAGGTATGACTCGATTTCAGCGTTTTCAGTTTATAACCGCCACGTGCAACGATCCCTTACTCTCTACTGTTGACTACCAACATCTCATGTACACGTGAAGGCTCGTGCAAGTAAAAGCCGGCAGTGTGAGGTAGCGATGACACTCATGCGGTGCAGTATTCCCCGTTTAAGTCTTTACTTATGTAGATGCGGGTTCAGTCCCACAAAACTTTGTGCTGCTTGTGGTGAAGTCAAAACATTGGAGCATTTCATACTCTCTTGCTGGACGTTAGCACTTCAGAGGAGAGCGCACCTATAAATTCCCATTACAAAGTTTTGACTCACTTTGTCGGTTCCCCTCCTCCTCTTTTTCGGAGCGAGCGCCAGGGGTTTTGCATTGCATCAAGTTTGCGAGTACCTCCACAATTACATATCAGCTACCGGCAGAATCCCTTTTTAACTGTTTCCAAAATTTCCTCATTTAAAATAACATTTAGGTATTTTCATATATTTATTTCTCAGATATTATCTCCGGGTATTTAGTTTTCGCTTTTTCTTTATTACTCGCATATTTCGCCCAAGGCACAATCCTCAGATTGGCACCAGTTTACCCTATTTCATGGGGCCTTCCCACTAAACCCTGTCTAGTCCCCCGTCGTAATTATGCGCCATGTGACGTAGGCAACAACAACAACAACCACAACTTAGGCACCGCCGCAGTTTTCTGTCTCTGCTCCTGATGATCTCTTTGGGGCTGCACATTAACATATGCT
The DNA here is from genome assembly GCF_052857255.1 of Amblyomma americanum. Taxonomy (NCBI): domain Eukaryota; kingdom Metazoa; phylum Arthropoda; class Arachnida; order Ixodida; family Ixodidae; genus Amblyomma; species Amblyomma americanum. The sequence goes on along the minus strand of NC_135501.1, from coordinate 120,874,568 downwards.
ATCATTTGAATTATAATTGCGTGTTCTGATTCCTTTTTTAATGAGAGGGTTGAAAATGAAGTGAATAAATGAATGAATACTTTTAGCAGCCCAAACCGCACCCAACTAGAAAAGGTCAGTCGAAATGAGTAACTATTTGTACAACAACTAAAGTAATACGCTCGAAGTATTTTAGCCTTCAAACACAGTAAACAAGAAAAACCAACCTATTTTTATGTCTTCTAACAGTGTCTCCACTACTTGTGCTAATTTTAAGACAATATAATGCCTATTCTTCAGGCTTAGATTTATGTGCCATCTCTCGTCCCCTTCACATCTGGGTGTACGTCCAGTGCTTACGCTCGCATTAGCTCAGTATTGAAAAATAAACAGTTACTAAGTTTTGAGCACAGTAGGCCACGTATTGCCAAGGTCAAAAAAAATGTCGGCAGAGACAATAAAAGCCGGCCCTGCAAAGGTATCATAAAAATAGCCCACGATTTAACCTGGCTAAGGGCGGAATATCGTGCAGTAGCACTCGACTTCCTTGGCTTGGCCCTGTTTTGCATTGTTTGGCGTTGTTGGCTTATATAGAATGTGTCACATGACTATTGACATGTGCATGCATAGCAATTGGTAATTACAGTGAAGGTCAGGTGAAGGTCATGTAAGGACACATCATAACTTAGCAAGACATGCCACTCCGCCCATATGCGGAATTAGCGATTATTTACTTTAAATTCATAGATCCTTGGGAGAACTCAAACGAATCCTGGCTCAGTGGTGCTATGGTTAAACAATGCGCCACTGCCCTGCGGTGCAAGATGTTGACATTCGTGGGTCTTGTGAGAACAAAGTTGCTTTCCCGAGCAACCACTTGCGAGCGATCAGTAATTGAACTGCCTCTTGCCGTCACTGTCAGGGGCTTCGACGACGTATTTACGTACGGCAGAATGCAGTGAACAGCCGCTATTAGTTATACTACAGTAAAACTTAACCTTTTGAAAGCGGCGATAAAGCTAGACGCTGCTTAATATGCTACATCGCTGAACGCAGCGTTAAGTTGTTTTAGTCCTAATGTGTGTATTTGATTTTCGGCTCGCGGCTGACAGACATCAGAGGCGTGAAGTCGTTCCTCTGCACAGTGACTCGTGTCGCACCACACAGACAAAGGGTTGACTTGGCGCTGACGTCGCGCTTAGTGGTTTCAGTCGCCAAGATAACGTGCTGCCAGCCTGGCGGCTTCCATTCCGGTCCGTGTTGTCGCTAGCGCTCCGTTCTTGGAGTGCCGAGGAGACCCCAAGGGTTCAAGGGCATTGAGAAGATGGCGAACGGGTTACTCTCTCCCGGTGCATTCGCGGCTGTGCAGATACTGCGCGCTCTTTCCGAAGCAGGTACGGCGGGCGCGCCTGACATTTTTACACATGCGTATTTGCACTGTGTGCGCAATGTCACCTAGTGATCCGGTGCAAAACGAGGCTTACAACCGCTGTCACTAAGTAATGATTAAATAATTTACTGCTAGCCAAGGAAGCAGATAGACCTGACCAGTATATACATCGAGTAGAGTGCATAATAGTCACCAACTAACCCGTCTCTCTCTAATAAACATCGAGAATGTTCACAGATTGCTAGGTATGCATCCGACAGGTAGTGTGCGACGAATTTCGCAGTAGTTGCAGCGTCATTATTACTTTACTGGGCGCTGTCTCGGTGACGCGTTCAGTAGTTATATGTTGACCGTGTCGAAATGGTGCGCACTTTGCGCCCACAATCACGTGACCCCTCAAGTGCTTCTAGGTGGAAACAGGTGATGACGAAAATGTATAAAGGAAGCAGAGCAGCAAAGACGAAGATCTGTTCCACCTTAGTGCTCCTGGGTAAAATCTTCGCCGGCGAGCAGAGTAGGTTGTCCTGTGGTAGTATGTCCCACTCGCTGCTCCCATGAAGAACATCGAGAGTACAGCCATGCAGGTGCCCATGAGCGCTTAATTTGACGCCTGGAATACTCTGATGTCGAGTGTAAATCATATTCGAATTACCGCTGACAATTCGATCTTAAAATGTGGTCCATTGAAATATCCTGGAGACGCCAGCATACGCCAGCTGCACACGCCGTGCGAACAAAGCACCGGCTCAAATTGCAAATGAATAACCATGGTGTACTTTAACTGTACGGTCGCAGAGTAAGGATAAACTGTTTGGTTTCCCAAGCTCCGTCCATGAATCACTGTGGTTTTACCAGACCTTGTACTCCACCACGATTGCGCCCATTCAGTCTAGTGTAGCTAGACGAACGTGAAATTTGAACCACGATGGTCGAATAGGTGTGTCTGAGCATCTATGCAACGTTAACCGTTCCTGTTAGCGTCTCCTTTCTGTGGCAGGCTTGATGATGCCAATAATTTCAGTGGTAGCTGTGCTCTTGAGCGCATCTATCAGGGATAACGTTTTAGTAAGGCGTGTTAAGCTTGCGGCCAGCAATAGAATTAGCATCAACATGACAAATAATATTGCACCTAATGTGGACATGGTTACGCCTTTCGATCTCATTAAGAAGGCAGTTTTCTGGAAGGAGGTTTTCTGGAAGTGGCGAGAAAATCCTTATAAAACTGCAAAATTTGTTCTCTTATGATTAAATCAATTAAATGAAGACCCTATTTCTGAGTTCGCCCTAGGTAATGTGCAGCTTTTCTTTTTTTTTGAAGGACCTAAATATTTACCAATAGTGTTCATTTCCGATCTAAAATAAAATCTCAAAAGAACACATTTGACAGAAGTCTGTCTGGTTAAGAAATTAATTTAGTAGAAAGAAGACTGACGCCAATCAGGTTAATTTTTGTCTCGGTTCCGGTTGTCTGCTTTCAAGCAAACAACCGGAACTGCCATGGGGGCGTCGATAACGGTCACAATGGCTAATTTAACCATGGACGACGTCAAAAGCCGGGCGCTTGCCACCTTGAATCTCAAGCCCAAGCTGTTCCTTCGATATGTAGAAGACTGCATTTGTGTGGTGAAAACGTCAGAAGCAGAAAACCTCCCATTCCATCTAAATTCAACTGAACCGGCCATAGAATTTACAGTGCAATGTGAGCAGCAGGGCAGCCTGCCTTTTCACGACGTTCTAGTCACAAGGCACGACAAAAGCTTGCGGTTCTCGGTATACAGAAAACCAACCTACACGAGACGGTACCTCCATTTCAATTCGAATCATCCCACTCCCCACAAGGCATCTGTCATTACATCTTTATTGAAGAGAGCCGATACCGTATGTTCTTCAAATGAAGAAAAAAGAACCGAGAAGAACCGAGTTGTCTCTGATCTCCAAAATATCGGTACCCCAGTTCATTCATCCGACGCGTCCGCCCAAAGCAAAAAAACAAAAAACAAAAACATCTCTATTCCTTCCTCAAGCACACGCCAGAACCGGAAACGTCTTTGCATATCATACGTTAAAGGCGTGAGAGAGACGCAGGCTCGAATTCTCGGCAAAGAAGGGGTGCTAACAACGTACAAACCGGCTACCACCATCGGACGCTTCCTCCCCCGCCCGAAAGACCGTCACCCAAAAGAAAGGGCCCAAAGGGGTGTATACAAGATTCCCTGCTCAGTCTGCTCTGCCTGGTACGTGGGGGATACGAAGAACTTCGCCGAACGAATGAGGCAACACAAAGCGGACGTCCGACCAATGAACCGTCAGCGCAGCGCGGTGGCCGAACACTGCAAGGATTGTGACCAGCGACGGCAATATTCTACTGGAAACCGAAGCTGAACCAGCGCAGGAGGCTTCTGCTGGAGTAGTGGCACATATAACAGACACGAAGTAATGTTAATCACTCCATGGGGACACTTCCTTCCACTTACATCCATGGTTTGCGGCCATTGACCCGGAGGTATTCAACCCGAGGGCTTAAAAAGCCAAGCTGCGCCTCGCCCGTAGTCACACCTTGAAGAAGCGACCGAGCCGGTCCCGAAACGTCGTGTTTTTCAAAAATTAACCTAGTTGGCGTCAGTCTTTTTTGTACTAAAATAAAATCGCCTTCTTAAAAGTGTTATATCTATGGCTTTGATTAAAGTATTTTCACAAAAGACCATTTAAACTAATAGCGCTTTATAATTGCTAGCATACAGATTGAGCGTTTTATCTGCCCTGAACCACGCTAGTCATTTTCCCCTGCAGCTCTTAGACAAGCCCATAAAACCTGAGGGAGTGCACCGAAATTCCCGCAGTTGTCTATTCACTATTAAAGGATAACAGAGCATCGAAGACGCCGAAAATATGACCTTTTCAATCCGGCGCGACCTTGCATACTTTTATATTGTGAAGAAATTTTTAAACCGCCAGTTAAAAACAGACGTTCGATATGAATACGTAGTTCCTGCAGAAACGACCGTACTCTCCCTGCCTAAGCTGAGATCGCATCTTTATATTTAAGGTTATTTACTCAGGGATCAAACAGAAACGGAACGTTTTTAGCAAGTGCTCTTTTAGCTGATTATCATTGATTAGCCCCCTGTCACTTGGTGACGAGCATTTATAGAACTCAGAATAGTATTACATGCCTCTCACTTAGCCACTTTCGTGTTTGGTTCCTTATGCTTTGGTATTTTTTGAATTCAGCTCAGTTTTTGCACTCACATTAAGCGCTCGTTCCAGCATCAACCAGTGGTGCGCACACTTTGATTCCACTGGCGTTGCCTAGTTAACCTCCCTGCCTTTCCGTTACTCTTTCTCTCTCTCTCACTCTTGATACCACTGCTGCTGCCACGTGGCCACATCGTTGCCGTCACAAAACAATCACTCATGGCTACTCAAATTCTTTGTTCCAAATAAGTACAAATTTATTTTGGTAGAAATATAATGCTCAAATCTTTGCTTCTGCGTGTACAATAAAAGAATGGAGCATTTTGTTCGCACCATTTCTGTTTTTGAGCTTGAAATATTCCGTCTTTTCACTATGTTCAGCTTCCGTCGTTTGTTTTGAGTACCTCTCAATTTAAATTGTACAAAGTTAAGCACTTCGGGCCGCAATGATATTGTATTTCGGAAAAAAACAAACCGTAAAGTTTTGAGGACTGAAGTGTATACGGAGAGACGGGAAGGCAAAGAGAACAATTTCGCTGGAAACGATGAGAAAGTGGCATTGGAAACAAATCACCGATGTAAGCTTATCTAGGCGCGCTAAGGTAGATGGTTCAGGGCGCAACGCCATTAGCAAGTTTCCGTAAGTTAGATTTTGGTTGTCTTTTTCCCATAGGTGCATTTGGTTTCCGGCTTGCCGGTGACACATGCTAGACGACTGAAGTAATATAGTGCGTCTCTTTGTTGGCTCGTGCTCCGCTCACACGCAAACACGGTGAATTGGCGCTGACGCGACGCAGCGTAAGGTGGTCTCAATAACCAAGATAACAAAATGCCAGACTGGCGCCTTCTAGTTCGGCCTGCGGCAACGATAGCGTGTGCGTTCTAACACAGCCAAAGAGAGTGGACGTGTTGAGCGGCGGAGTCGCAATGGCGGGCACTTCCCGTATTCGTTTCGTATTTGCAGCTGGACTTCTACTCTGTGCTGTGAGCCAGACCAGGTACTGTATGCGCGCCTCACATTTTTTACCCACGCACTTTGTCATACTGCCTGCGAGGTGAAATACTAAATACCAACGTGTTCGAGGCTCCACACTGCAGTTCCTTCTTAACGGTAAAAGGCAATCAGCAAGCATAATTAAGTTTCATGCTCCTGTGAGCGGTGAAACCACACCGCAGAGACGACACTTAAGTGTAGGCATTATGCGAAAGCCTTCATGCTCTCGGGTTTTCATGCCCTCTAAAGAAGCGGCCGATGGCCAATTAAACCTGGAGTAAATCAGTAATGCAGGCCTAAAGGTTGCTTTCTCTAAACGTCATACGGGCTAATTATGAGTTATTTGTTCTATTTATGAGTCTTCCGACTTCGGAGTCAAACAGTGACTCAGGCTAGTAAGCGTGAGTCTAGTAAGCCTATAACCATCGGTTTGGCTGTGCGTTTCTTACTGCTTGCGTAGTGTGCGTGCTGTGTCGATTTAATGAAGGGAAAATGTATTTTTTGCACGCAACAAACTGCACGACTAAGGTCATGAATGATCGAAACTGCATTCGTGAGCACAAAATAAGAGGCGCAGATGGGTTCTCATATTTAATGATTGAGCTGCGGACAAAATATTTGCTGGATTGAGGTGAATACACCACTCCAAATAAATAGCAGAAAATCTCAAAACCAAAAGAAGAACGGTTATAGAATGGCTGCTGGAACGTATTGAGCGGTAAAGCTTCAGGGAAATGCGTCATGTTTTGTGCGCTGCAACGCTGAATCTTGCAGTTAGAGATGACATCAAGTGCGCTGCATAGAAGCTGAATGATAGCTGCCGAATTATATACTTACCGGTCCTATTCACTGCTGGAAGCTGCCGAATTATATACTTACCGGTTCTAATCACTGTTGGAAGCTTCGGTTGTGCCAATAAGAACTTCGGCCCGTAAACGAGCCGCTTGCTTTTTTCAGGTGAAATCATATTAACCATGAATATGATAATGGCATTACAAGAAATCAGCTCTGTTAATGGAGCCATTAGGCCCTTCTTCAGCAGTGAAATGATGCTTTTGCTATCTGCATAATATTTTTGAATAGGAAAAGACGCGTAGCAGCGCTCAAACAGTATGCGTATTTTTTCACTTTGCTGGAATAGCAAGTATTGGCGGTGTTTTAGCTCTGGTTAAACCTGGAGTGACGCCATAGCTTCAGCTGGACGAGTGGAACTTGGTAACGTGACCAATCACGTCGCAAACCACCTGATCAGCCAAGGCGCCGCGCCCCGGGTACCTGCTCCGCACCACCTGACCAACCACGTGATAGCATGGCGGCGCAGCCACAGGGTTGCGCGCCTCCTCGCTGAAGGCTCGAAATGGTACCGTAATGTAGCTATCGCTACAAACAGTGAAATCGTTCACTGTCCCGACTTCATCACTGCTGTCTTTGTAATAGGAAGCAGCTGCTACAGAGAAGTATTATAAGCGTCTGGTAATGTTACTGACACGAACTTTGCGCTGTTCCGTCTGTCTCGGTACTTCATATTAAAGGATTAAGAAGATGGCACAAAAGATAACATGGGCAGAGAAGGCGTAAAAAATGATGGCAACGGCTTCACATACAGCCAAGCTTTATTCGCGCATGCCTACCCTTTTATAATCAAAAAGACACCGGCCTTGTTTGCACGTGGAATTCTTTACTTCATGAGCCAACTAGCAAGAACTAAAGTTTTCTTTGATAATAATAATAATTGGTTTGGGGGAAAGGAAACGGCGCAGTATCTGTCTCATATATAGTTGGACACCTGATCCGCGCCGAAAGGGAAGGGATAAAGGAGGGAGTGAAAGAAGAAAGAGGTGCCGTAGTGGAGGGCTCCGGAATAATTTCCACCACCGGGGGATCTTTAACGTGCACTGACATCGCACAGCACACGGGCGCCTTAGGGATTTTCCTCCATAAAAACGCAGCCGCCGCGGTCGGGTTCGAACCCGGGAACTCCGGATCAGTAGTCGAGTGCCCTAACCACTGAGCCACCGCGGCGGGGCAAATTTTCATTGACCATACTTCATTTCTTTACCCGTTCAGCTACCCCAAATACTCCAATTTTTCGTTTTGTATCACTAAGATATTTGGCATTGCCAGCACGTGGTTGTGTTTCCTTCTTGATTGTTTTAGATGCTCGAGTCTTCAAAAGAAGCGTTTCGTGTCAGCTTTGAACGCAACAGCTCGATTAACAACATTCTCTGTACCGCTCAAGAACCACAACAACGTGAGTAAGGTCCAGTGTTTTGTCAATTATGCTGTCCTTAACGCCGGAATAGAGGAGATTAAAATATTTTCGTGTTAATTTTTCAATCCTTGCTATTGCTAATTTTGCGCTCCTATTTAAGGTTCCACAAATCATAGCGTTGACGTGTAGAAAGGCGTTGACAAGACGGTGCTTCGCATGTTATTTGCCAGAAGAGAGTAAACACGGAAAAGCTCTTCCTTGGCGCCACACGATGATTACTTGGAGTGGAGTGTGCCTTCAAAAACTACTGAGGATCAAATTTTAGAAAGCAACGGCAAGTAATTCGTAGTAATTGCTGTTTCCTTCTGTATCGGCACACGCGTGAAGCGTCGTGCAGGACTTCAATGCCTGCGCATTTGTAGCGACGTGAGCTTAGTGTTGATATTATTAACGGTTTAGAAAAGGGGCAGCGCTTTTTCATGGTGGCGTTGAGTAAGGGGGGCATCGAATTTTGGTTCCTCGTCATTCGGCGCTGAAGTCCGAAGATTTATTAACAACCATTTTGCATCTTTGGCCAAGTCTTGTAATATATCATTTAAAGTACAGTACATGCTCAGGCTGACAATATGGTGAAGAAAATATTGAACCGCACTTTTCTTGATAAATGCTGCAGCCCTTGAAATGTGGACGACGACGACAGGCAGAAAACACAAGCGCTAGCGGTTAAAACTCCTGAATTTTGTTTTAGCACGGGCAGATATCTAAAAAAACGAAGAAAGCTAACATGTACAGAGCAGGTCACAGTTTATTGGATCATTTATGTAGAATCTACATTACCAAGAAAATTAAGTTATATTTTTTACAGCGTTAGATAAGGCACGCTGGCACTGTCCTCGTTCAGTTTTTCTATTTACTAAGCTTGTGTAACGTTATATGTAAGCTGACGCTTCTTGTTGTGACCTTACATGTATATAAAGTAGAAATGCTGTCTTATAGGTGTAATGCATAGCTCATCAAGAGATAGCACTTTGCGCAAACTGCTGTGTGAAACACAAGTCTCTGTTCCTTTATTCTGAATTATTTTTGTGGCCCACATAACAACCGGACAAATTACACGCTAGTTTGTTCAAGATTCAATACTACGGCCTGCTCAGAGTGGGCACACCATGGCAACCATTCAAGGTCGTTTTTGACACTGCTGCCTTGACATGGGTGCCCTCTGTTGCTTGCAAAGATACCACCGAAGCTTGCCGTAAGTAGTTATTTTCATATATCGACAATGCAGAAGTCGTCATGTGATGATGACTGAGTCGCGGGAGCACACCCTGTTACGAGTTCTTGTAGCTGAATGTTTAAGCGGTAAGTCAAGTTAGTCAACAGAGGGAGAAACCTTACCGCTATGTTGTGTGAAAGTGGATGAACAACATTATAACACAATAAAATAGAGAATTATAGCAATTGCGTATAAGATTCTGCGACCTGAAAAAATATTAAGGAAGTACATTGCATGTGCAGCTAAGCGATGAGCCTTGATTTGCTTATTAAGCTGCGCAACTGAAAAAAGAAAAACTCTTCATGAAGTGAACAACTTGATTAATAAAAATAACGCAAACTTCCAGACATTTCAATGCCAGCCGGGTAAAGTGACTGTTATATGATAGCACACCTTCCACGAAGCCCTTAGGCCTAACTGGATTACGCGATGAAAGATGGTAGAGGTAGAAGCAATATGAGAGGGGACACGAAAGCGCGTGGCATCCTTGCTTTGTGAAGCACAGCCACCGAAATGCCATAAGAATTTTCTGCAAAGGCTCATGCCCAATAAGCATCGTTGGCTGCTATTTCTACGCATGAGGCTGGCGCCACCAATTCTCGCCGGATCGTGGCTGCAGTGCTACATGAAGCACGGAAGCCACGTGCTCTCGTGTTCCCTGTCATACTGCTTCTGCCTGTACATCCTTAAAAGGGGAAGGCACTCTCTGGTGGCTCAAACAAATGGAACTCCCCGTAGACGCGGCCGATTTGACCTGGGTCCACCTGGTTACCATTATCACAGAGTGTACACATTCCGGAAGGCGCGCTCGCTACTCTCTGCCAATGGCCCCTTTAGATCCGTCCACCCATGATAAGTTCCGCTGGGAAGAAATGCACAGAAGTGTCTCTCAAGACTCAAGTATATAATATAGCTGCATCTCGGCAGTGCTCCGGTATAAAATATAAACTTCGCGGCAAAACGTTTCTTGAAATTAAATTCAGCGAATTGAACAGAACCCGCCGCGGTGGCTCTGAAGTTGGGCCGCTCGGCTACCGAGCCGGAGTACCCGTGTTCTAACCCGACAGCGCCGGCCGCGTTTTCATGGAGGCGAAACGCAAAGGCGCCCATGTGATGTGCGATGTCAGTGCACGTTAAAGATCACCAGATGGTCCAAATTATTATGCGAAGCATATTAACGTAGGTTTCAGGCCTTCGCGCGACGCCCGGCGGTGGCCACCATTGACCCTGAAGTGGGGTCACGTGACATGACGTCACGTGATGACGTCACACAGGCTGCAGATGGGGCCTCATATCGCGCCGTCGGTCGCCTCCCGGCGGTGGCCACCATTGACCTTCAAGTGACCTTCAAGTAGGTCACGTGACATGATGTCACGTGATGACGTCACGCCGGCTGCAGATGGGGCCTCATATCGCGCCGTCGGTCGCCTCCCGGCGGTGGCCACCATATACCCTGAAGTGAGATCACATGATGTGACGTCACGTGATGACGTCACACCGGCTGCAGATGGGGCCTCATATCGCGCCGTCGGACGTCGCCCGGCGGAGGCCTCCACGCTTCGGTTCGCGCCGTCGCGCGCGACGCGGCGGCGGCGCCACCATCGCTGCATCACGTGATATGTGACGTCACGCCAGGGATGAAGCGGCGCGCGCCCGCCGTCGCGTCAGTCTCTGTGCCCGCAACCGCGCCAGCGTCTTTGCGCCGGGCGTGTATGCGGTCAAGATGCCTCCAAACGCTAACGACGTTAATAATAGGAATGCAAAACGAAGGCTGCAGCGTGCTACGGAAACCGATGAAGAACGCGAAGAATGCCTAGCCAAGCGGCGCGCTCAATATGCGGCTCGACGACAACGCTCCGAGGGTGTAAGTGAAGCCTCAACCAGTGATTCAACTAGCGGAATCGGCGACTCCGTCAGCATTTCTACCAGTTCGGAGCGCTGGAATGCCACTAAAGGACAGAGACGTGCCATGGAAACCATATTGAAGTCTCCCGTGCAGACTAACATTCTTTTGTCGGTGCGACGTGCAAACCAAGATTCATGCATTTACGGACCATAAGAGTGTGTTTGTCGGGCTGCAAAGAATAAAGTACGACGATTAACCTAAAACCACGTCTCCGTTACTTAGCCCCATCCACACTGAGGCAGCTGCTTAACATGCTTCGCATCCACTGGGCTTAACCTTGATAAGCCTCCAATTTTTTTTTAAAGCTCTCCACTACGGCTACTCGTTGTTCTTTTCTTCTTTCACTATTCCTTTCTCCCTTCCCTTACAGGGCGGTTCGGGTGTCCACTGAGATATGAGACATTTACTGCACCATTTCCTGTCCTCAAAATCAATTTCATTTCTGTGACATTCCTTGTGTGCTGCGAGGTTCCGCGTTCCACGGCGCGGCGTAGACGGAGACCCAGATGACAGCGGCATCATCAATTACCCAGCCATGCACTTTGAGTGACGACCAGAACGAAGGGACCCGCCGCCGTGACAGCGGCATCATCAATTACCCAGCCATGCTCTTTGAGTGACGACCAGAACAACCGGACCCGCCGCCGCCGCCGCGGGGAAACAGGCTTTATCCTCCCCAATTTCCGGGCACATTCCAGGACAAGGGAGCTGTCAGCGGGCCAGAGCGCGCCGTACCACAGCCGACGCTATGCGCTACCGCGAAGACAACATTCTTTCCCTCCTTCCCCTTTCGACGTGGGCTATCGCCGGGAAGGCACCCACAGCTTCCCGCCGTGCCTCGTGAACAAAAGCGCATTCCCAGAAGGGCCGTGACGGACACCTGTCATGGCGGACAGGCAGTACTCGCCAAGAATGTGGAAAGACAGGCGCTAGTGAATTAGCTCCGAAGAGAGAGCCTGTGTATACTCTCACTTGAGAGAGAGTGGTGGCGTTTTTGTTGTTTATTTAGTTTGTATTGTTAACAGACTCTGGGTTCGAGGCTAAGCCCAACCCAAGGGGTGGTCCCCATCTCGCATGTTATTTTGGATTGGAGAATTGATGCTTTGGGCGGGCCACTGGAAATGACCGCCCTTAGTCCTTTGTTAATCAAGTGCTTAAAAGCACATGTAAACGGATGCAGTCCAGTCTGAGCTGGGGCTCCATGCTTAGCATGTAATGTGATGCTACTTAGGCACTAACCTGCCCGGTCGATGAGTAAAGTAGTGCAAAGTTTGTTCTTTTGTAAATTCAGTTCTGCTTTTTCCAGTTTAACTCTCTGTATATGTATGTTGTAAAATTATGCTCTGCTGTCATCATCTACAAGCTCGCCTCCTGTTCATCTTCCAAGCCGAACGACACTAGAGGAAGGGTTTGTGAACCATCCTCGAAGAAACGGACGACTGCTGAAATTCTACTGCATACACGCTCAGGACGACATCGTTCGCCAAGAGGGCCTTCAGCGCCGAAGCCCGACGGCGTGCAGCTTCTGCCAGCAACCGCTCGAGCCCAACTCCGGAGCCACTCCATCGCCCCCATGAAGTCGTCGGCACGTAAGCTCGGACGCCCCAGCCTCTGATGTATAATCTTAATCATGTGTAATTATTGAATATACCTGTTTGTTTAAACTGAGCCATACGGTGTCTCTTTGCCTCTCCGTCCCGTGTGGACCTGCGCATTATGGGGGTCATCACACTGGTGTCAGAAGTGGGGTCTCAAAAGCAAATGTCCTCTGAATGCTGTGACATTCATGACTTCAAAATTGTAATCAAAAGGGAATCACGGGACTGATTGTGGGACTTTTACCCCCATTTGAGAGGCTTGAGGCACCGGAGGGCTTGAAAAAAAAAAAGTCTTTATCTGAGGGAGCTCCTACTCCACAGCCGTCGCTCGGAGCAAGCATGCTGGCATTAGGAAGCGTCATTCCGACGTTTATGAGAGATAAGACAGGGGTTCCAATCTGCGATTTCTTTTCCATGCTAGAAGAGATTGGGAAAATGGGGGGATGGTCCGATGCTCAAATGCTGGGAATGGCGAGGTGTAAGATGGCAGGAGCTGCTCATGATTTTGCATGGCGAGACGAAAAAGTAAAATCCACAAAATCATTTGCGGAATTTAAGAAGCTCGCGTTTGAGCATTTCGACACTGAACCACGTCACGTGCGGGTACAGAGGTTCCGTGACGCCGTACAGATGGTAGGGGAGGACGTGCGAACGTTTGCGTCGCGGCTTCAGCGCTTAGCGCGCGATACGTTAAGCAGGGAGGAGGAAGGAGACCAGCTAAAGAAGAAATACGCGGAGGATATACTTAAAGAGGAAATGACCGCTTTGTTCGTGGCTGGTCTGCAAGACCCCGTGCGCCGGTTCGTGCTCTCGCGCAAGCCGAGCAATTTCGACCAAGCCGTGGAGGCCGCATTGGATGAGGAACGAAATGAGGCGTTAACGACAGCCGCAGCGAGAGTGCGCGTCATAGAGAGAGCGGTGCTCAACCCTGAGGTTGCTCTCTTGACAGAGCGATTAGATCGCTTAGAACAGCTGCTATCTCAGCAGGTAGAACGCCAGGTTGAAGCGCGCGCTCAACAGCGCTCATTCGCTGGAAACCGGAGACCGCCACAAAGCTACAGGCGCGGTATGCGAGAGTTTGAAGAAATCGTATGCTTCGCTTGCCAGGGTCGCGGACACATCGCCAGGTTCTGCCAAAACGTGCGCCGTGGGGAGCCACAAAGAGAAGCAGGCGAGACACGCCCTAAGCAATCCTACAGCGGGGCTCCAGATACCGAGACAAAAAACTAGTTAGTCCTCCCCAGCCTGAGGAGCGTGGGGAGGGAGCAGTGGATGATGAGGTGGTGGTAGTTTGTGTGGCCGACGAGGCATGCCCTGTTTTGCGTTGCAAGTTAAATGGTTGTTGCATGGAATTGTTGATAGATACGGGGTCAAAGGTGACATTGCTTAAGGAGAGCAGTTTTACCACGCTTCGAAGGAAGGGGGACCGCGAGGTGTTGGAAGCGTCTGGTGGTATGGCAACCAAATTTGTAGGCATAACGGGGGATCCTCTTGGCATAAGTGGACTCTACCGGTTACACTTCTCTCTCGGCGGAATTGCATTGGAGCACCCCTGCTACGTATGCCCGGACACGGTGTCTCTGCCAAACGGAGTGTCAGGTATATTAGGGCAGGATTTTTTGAGAAAAGGGAAGGTAGTAGTCTCATTCTCTGAGGAAGAGGTTAATGCGGGCGGCTCAAAAGTTCCGTTTTTGAACAGGAGAGGGGCTGAGATTCGCATTACTGATATTGACACCCGTCAAACAGTGGGATCATTGGAGAAGGTATATTCGCGGGTTGCCGTCCGGCTGGTCGAGGAGGCGGTCGTCCTTCCTTGGTCGGAGCACATTTTGTACGCGTTTGTGCCTTCAGATGTAGAGAGCGGCGCCGTGGGAGTGCTTGAGCCGGTCGACTCTCTCAGCAATGGCCTGAAGGCAGCCGCGTGCCTCGTGACAGTTAATGACGCCCACAGAGTGCCCCTACGGGTGGTTAACTGTAGCCAGCAGCCACTGAGCCTTCCCAAGAACAAAACATTGGCTTTCTTCACCTCTGCGATAGAGCAACGTGAGCCCACCGATACGGTACTCGCAACTGTAGAGCATGCTAGTCCTTCGGCTGCTCCAAAGGTGTCGTTCGATCTTTCTCACGTAAAATCCAGGGAGAGGGAGGCTCTGGCTGGTTTGCTGAACGACTACTCGGAGGTATTCGCCGCGTCCAACCTGGATTTGGGCTGCTGTGGCGTTATAAAGCACAGGATAGAAACCGGCACTTCATCGCCCGTTTACCAGCTTGCGTACAGGATTCCTTACTCCCAACGTGAGGAGATGGAGCGGCAGGTACAGGACCTGATTGATCGCGGCATTGTCGAACACTCAAAGTCACACTGGGGAGCACCAGCACTATTGGTGGAAAAGCCAGATGGCTCGTATCGATTGGTAGTGGACTACCGCAAACTAAATGCCGTAACTCGCATCGATCCATACATACCCCATCCCCAATATACAGGAGACGCTTTCTCAGCTGGGCTCTGCCAGGTACTTCACGGTAGTGGTCATGGCGGCGGGATTCTGGCAGATAGCAATGGATCCGGCAGATGCCGAGAAAACGGCATTCAACACGCCCTCAGGGCACTATGAATGGAAAAGAATGCCGATGGGTCTGGCCAACAGCCCTGCTGTCTGGCAGAGAACCGCTGATGTTATCCTGGCAGGTCTTCTGGGGAGGCTGTGCTTCGTTTATATGGATGACATTATCATATACAGTGACAGTTTTGAGAACCATTTGCGCAATATTGAGCAGGTTTTGGTGCGACTAAGAGGAGCGGGTCTCAAGCTGAAGCCCTCTAAGTGCCAATTCCTCAAAAACGAGGTGAAATACCTCGGGCACGTTGTTTCAGCTGACGGCGTGCGACCGGACCCTGAGAAACTAAGGTGTGTCTCGGATTTTCCATCCCCGACTAGCGTCCGCCAGGTCCGGCAGTTTCTCGGCCTGATCGGTTACTACCGAAGGCACATAGAGGAGTTCGCCAAGCTCGCTAAGCCGCTCACCGCCTTAACAGCCAAAAATGTCGCCTTTCGCTGGGACGAAAACGCGGAGAATGCTTTTGGGGCCCTGAAAAGGAAGCTAATGAGTGCACCGCTGTTGCGCCACCCGGATTTTAATTTGCCCTTCGTTATGGCCACAGATGCGTCAAAGTTCGCAGTGGGTGCCGTGCTATCTCAGGTTATCGAGGGCAAAGAACATCCCGTTGCTTTTGCTAGCCGACAGCTGAGCCCCACAGAGCAAAAGTACGGAGCTACGGAAAGGGAGTGCCTCGCCGTTGTCTGGGCAGTAAAGCACTTCAGATGCTACCTTTACGGCCGCAAATTCAAGCTAGTCACAGACTGCCATCCTCTGAAA
The DNA here is from genome assembly GCF_052857255.1 of Amblyomma americanum. Lineage (NCBI taxonomy): Eukaryota > Metazoa > Arthropoda > Arachnida > Ixodida > Ixodidae > Amblyomma > Amblyomma americanum. The sequence goes on along the minus strand of NC_135501.1, from coordinate 120,858,643 downwards.
TGGGTGATGAGTGTCAGGGACCCTAGCTCGCGACTCGCTAGATGGAATCTACACCTGCAGGAATACTGCTTTGAAGTTGAGCACAAGTCAGGAAAGACGCATCTGAATGCTGATGCACTCAGCCGCACAGCTGCCGTGGCAGCTATAGATGAGTTTGTTCCCGTAGTCGACCTCGCCGAATTACGCACAGAGCAGTGCAAAGATCCGGACCTGAAGCGAATAATCGAAAGCTTAGAGGACGCACCGTCTGAACCCGAACAGCTAGGTTATTTCATTGGCAAAGACGGCACCCTGTGTCGGCGCACGAGGCCAACCAGGAAAGGGAGACCAGAGAAAATCGCTTGGGAGAGAGTCGTCATACCTCGGTCGTGGACAGAAAGGGTTCTTCGCGCGTTTCACGATGCGCCATGCGCCGGTCATTTTGGCGTAGCGAAGACACGCAGGCGTGTGGAGCGTTTGTACTTTTGGAGTGGCATGCGACAGGATGTTAGAGACTACTGTGCGAAGTGTCATTCCTGTCTCGAAAGAAAAACACCCAAGGGACGAAGACCAGCTCCAATTCAGCCGTTCCCTGAGGTTTCGGCTCCCTTCAAGCGGACAGGTATGGACATAATGGGCCCATTGCCCACGACCACTTCCGGGAACAAGTACATTTTAGTATTTGTCGATCACCTTTCAAAATACACGGAAGCGGTAGCACTCCCAGATCAGAAGGCAGACACGGTTGCAAGAGCATTTGTCGAACAGATCGTGCTCCGACATGGACCCCCGAGGCAACTCTTGACAGATCGGGGAACGAACTTCGTGTCGCAGCTAATGAGGAGAGTTTGCGAGCTGCTTAAGATCGCTAAGAAGCAGACAACACCGTACCATACGGCTTGCAACGGCGCGGTGGAGCGACTGAACCAAACCGTGGCCGGGTTCCTGTCGCATTTTGTTTCGCGCGACCAGCGGGACTGGGACTTGTGGCTCCCGTATGCAATGTTTGCCTACAATTCCGCAGCACACGAGAGCACGGGCGAATCGCCATTCTTTCTTCTCTACGGCCGAGACCCGGACCAGCCTAGTGAAGTGCCAGAGGGCCCCCGTCGTGTCCCATACGCTTCACTAGACGACTATAAGGTTGAGCTAGAATCGCGCTTGCAATTGGCGAGGGACATCGCAAAGGAGTCCTTAAAGAAAGCGGCGAAGCGCAGGAAGGAGGTGCACGATCGCAGTGCTAGAGACGCGCCGTTTGATGTGGGGGACAGCGTGTACATTGAAAACTGCCAAAGGCAGATTGGGCTAGCTCGTAAGTTCCAGACGAAGTGGAGAAGACCGTGCGAGGTTGTCGAGAAGCTTTCTCCGGTAAACTTCAGAGTCCGAGACGTGAACCGGCGTTTGATAAGGATACACGCAAATCGCCTCAAGTCGGCACCGGTTCAGTATTCACGAAATGAGGAAAGGGAAAGCGCGGATTTTGATGGGGACAGAAGTGAAGCGGAGCGCGCAGATAGTTCGCAAGAAACGCCCTCTCCTGCATTTGTTCGGCAGGCGCCCGAGGTGACGGCCGGAATGCCACCGGATTTACTTCATGCATTGCTAGAAGAAGAAGTGCGCGAGGTTGCCGCGCAGATAACGCCAGTAGAGGCTCCTGCCACGAGCCCTCACGAGTCCCAAAGCAGACAAAGGGGCACAGACTTACTCAGTATGACTCATGAAGGCCGATATCCGCTGCGAAATCGGAAAGCTAAGTCGGACTAATGGCGTAAACAGAGCGGAGTTGTGAACTGGTTAGAATTGTGTAATGCCGCAGCTCATAACATTGCTATATGCGTATGCGTTAAGTTATCGGAGTTAATAGTTAAACCTTTCTGTCATTAAGTAACACCTTCACAGGAGAGCATGCGGAGCGCATGCAGAACCTGCCCTACTTCCTTTCGTTATCTATATTTTTGTCTGTGCCGTGATCGTGCTAGAAGTGGGAGCTCCTTTGTAACTGTGGTAAATTTATTTCGTCCAGTTTGGAATAGAAAGGAGAGGCTTGGGTGCTGAGTTTCATGTTTATCTGTAAAAGAAGATCAGTGCTGCCCCTGGAGACGCCAGTTATGACAGCGGAGGCATTGGTGTTGTGCAGTGGTGTTGAGTGCAGCGAAAAGTGTTTTGTCGGACGCACTGTGCGATTCAGAAAGACAAGGGGAGCTGCAGGGACTCAAATGTTCGGAGAATATTCTTCTGGAGGGTGAGCGAGTGTGACATTCCTTGTGTGCTGCGAGGTTCCGCGTTCCACGGCGCGGCGTAGACGGAGACCCAGATGACAGCGGCATCATCAATTACCCAGCCATGCACTTTGAGTGACGACCAGAACGAAGGGACCCGCCGCCGTGACAGCGGCATCATCAATTACCCAGCCATGCTCTTTGAGTGACGACCAGAACAACCGGACCCGCCGCCGCCGCCGCGGGGAAACAGGCTTTATCCTCCCCAATTTCCGGGCACATTCCAGGACAAGGGAGCTGTCAGCGGGCCAGAGCGCGCCGTACCACAGCCGACGCTATGCGCTACCGCGAAGACAACGTTCTTTCCCTCCTTCCCCTTTCGACGTGGGCTATCGCCGGGAAGGCACCCACAGCTTCCCGCCGTGCCTCGTGAACAAAAGCGCATTCCCAGAAGGGCCGTGACGGACACCTGTCATGGCGGACAGGCAGTACTCGCCAAGAATGTGGAAAGACAGGCGCTAGTGAATTCGCTCCGAAGAGAGAGCCTGTGTATACTCTCACTTGAGAGAGAGTGGTGGCGTTTTTGTTGTTTATTTAGTTTGTATTGTTAACAGACTGTGGGTTCGAGGCTAAGCCCAACCCAAGGGGTGGTCCCCATCTCGCATGTTATTTTGGATTGGAGAATTGATGCTTTAAGCGGGCCACTGGAAATGACCGCCCTTAGTCCTTTGTTAATCAAGTGCTTAAAAGCACATGTAAACGGATGCAGTCCAGTCTGAGCTGGGGCTACATGCTTAGCATGTAATGTGATGCTACTTAGGCACTAACCTGCCCGGTCGATGAGTAAAGTAGTGCAAAGTTTGTTCTTTTGTAAATTCAGTTCTGCTTTTTCCAGTTTAACTCTCTGTATATGTATGTTGTAAAATTATGCTCTGCTGTCATCATCTACAAGCTCGCCTCCTGTTCATCTTCCAAGCCGAACGACACTAGAGGAAGGGTTTGTGAACCATCCTCGAAGAAACGGACGACTACTGAAATTCTACTGCATACACGCTCAGGACGACATCGTTCGCCAAGAGGGCCTTCAGCGCCGAAGCCCGACGGCGTGCAGCTTCTGCCAGCAACCGCTCGAGCCCAACTCCGGAGCCACTCCATCGCCCCCATGAAGTCGTCGGCACGTAAGCTCGGACGCCCCAGCCTCTGATGTATAATCTTAATCATGTGTAATTATTGAATATACCTGATTGTTTAAACTGAGCCATACGGTGTCTCTTTGCATCTTAATCATGTGTAATTATTGAATATACCTGATTGTTTAAACTGAGCCATACGGTGTCTCTTTGCCTCTCCGTCCCGTGTGGACCTGCGCATTATGGGGGTCATCACATTTCAAATGAGCAGGAAAACATTAAGAGACAGGAAGAGAGGAGAAAGGTTCAGGGAGCAAACGCGAGTTAAGGACATTGTTGCTCAAATTAAAAGAAAAAAATTGTACATAGGTAGGGTATGCAAAGCTCAGGAAAGACATCCAGGCTTTTTTGGGGTAATGGGATGGATTACACGAGAAAGCACAAAAAGGGTCTGAGGGTATCTGAGAGTTAGGCGGACGGATAAAGCTGGGAAGCTTGCAGCGATAGGGTGATTCCCGCGAGCGCAGGACAGGGTCAAACGCAAAGCAGTGGTATTTGTATTTGAACCGCAGCTGAGTTAATTGGGCTGAGGAAGATGATGGGAACGATGTGGTGACCTGGGCTGGGCGTCGTAGATAGCCAAAGGGTAGAGGCGAATTCTCAGTTGCTGCATGGGACAGGGGCGGCGGTGCCGTTGACTCGGGACAAATTTTCAGACGCTGAGTGGTAATGATGATGATTAAGAAATATTGATCCGTAAGCAGGCCACACGTGCATTAAGTCCTTCTGCATCACATGGGAAATAAACGCTTACTATTCACAGCAGTTTTGAACCAAAACCATATGGTGCATGATTCAGTAGAGCGGGGAGATGAGAGAAGTGGTACATATTAGAAACAATAAAACCAACGGAAAACGTGCAGGTATAGTAGAGACAAAAACAACGGTACATTATCAGCTAACTTTATTTTAGTACAGATCCCATATATTCCCTGCAGGAATAAAACCAGGCATGCGCTCAAATGGAAAATTGGCAGTGGTTTAGCTCTGGTTAAAGCTGTAGTGATGCGATAGCTACAGCTGGCTGCGTGGAACGTGGTCACCTGACCAACCACGTGATCAGCCATGGCGCCGCGCCGCCGCCAGCTGCACCGCACCACGTGACCAAGCACGTGACAGCGTGGCGGCGCAGCCACAGGGTGGTGTGCCGCCACGCTGATAGCTCGAAATGTTACCGTAATGTACCTCTCGCTACACAATTCGCGTAGAAAAGGCAAATAATTGAATTGCCTTTATAGCCATAAACATACAATTTATGGGAGATCTAAGGAAAATGTTGCTCACGGCAACTTGACGGGCCTTAGACCAAGTATTTTGGCAGCAGCAGCAGGCACAGGCACTGATTCGGAATGGACAAAAAATATTACATAAACAAAAACTATAACAAAAGAAGACATGTTGGCTTACACATTATGCCACAAACGCAAATGCAATGTAAGAAAAGATTACAAACCAAAAAAGGAAAACAAGCTACGCAATCCGCAGTTTACACCTGAGCAACGAAAGGATAATTGAAACCATTTATCAAGTTAACATTGTGACGAAAGGAAAAAAAACATAATAAAGGCTAATAACAGAAGTATTTACAACGACAACAGCCCACTTCAGAAGTCACAAAAAAGCAGGAAAGCAAAAAGTCATGCTCAAAAATCACAGAAATACTCACATAAACGCGAGATAGGACAAGAAGTGGCATCTATGTTATTACGTGTGAGGGAGTTTAAGAGGCGTGGTAAGCGATGGTGTAACATTAATTTGATCATAGTACGAGGATGCGGCCCATATCAGTGTTCAGGTGGCTGTATGTTGTATTCTGTTCTGTTTCTGATCAATTGAGTTAAGGGCATGATGTGCGACTGTCTTTGTTTTTCGTCTTTACGATAGGCTAGCAACAGCCTGAAATCTAACAGAGAGAGCAATACGAGTAATTTAAACTGTTTTGAAAAAAGGTGCTGTGTGCGCGTCTACTGGAGAGTTACAAATACTGCGTATTACCTTTTTTTGAAGCCCAAATAACAGATTTATGTTGGTAGCAGACGTCGTACTCCACACGAGAATGCAGTAGTGTACGTGACTCAGGAAGAGGGCGTTATATAGGAGAAGTTTGACTTTACGTGGGAGCGGTCTTAAACTGCTGAATACACCAGGGACTTGTGCGAGTTTTCATGCAAAAAAGTCTATGTGATTGGTCCATGACATATGGCTGTCAAAAAACGCACCTAACGTTCTCGTAGACCAGATGAGCTCTATCCTTGAAGAATGTGTTGCAAGGCTCTAGGTACACAGCTTTATTTTTTTGGTGTAAATAAAATAGCTTTAGTTTTCTCCGTGTTGATTTTTAAGCCATCATCATGTGACCATCCCTGTATTTTTGCAATGACAGAATTTGCGGTTTAAACCAGGCATGCGGTATTGTTCGACGAGAAAAAAAAACGTAGCATCATCTGCATATATTATGTATTTGGGTTCTCTATGGACAAGAACAAGGTCATTTACGTAAATATTGAAAAAGAGGGGGCCCAACATGCTCCGTTGGGGAACTCCAACTGTTACTTGCTTGAACTCTGAGCAGATACCATTAATTTCTACAAGTTGATTCCGCTGATTTCAAAATAATTTGATTACATTGAATGTAAAACCGCGGTTTCGTTATTTTCCTATGGGTGCTATAAATAGCTTAACAATATATATATATATATATACATTTTTTCAATATGCTCAATTAAGCGTTGTTAGCACATGCATCTGCTTTCTGATAATATGGTATGCCTGCAAAACTTCATTTCGGCTCCTAGTTTTTACACGCCCAAGTATGGTACTGTTTTTGAGTAGCGGTATGCACTTCTGCATCCTGATGTGCTTAGGCGAATTCAAGTTTTCACTCGGAGATAGAAATCTTTCATCCTCTCGGAGCCGGGCATTAGTAGTGGCCCGTTCGTGGGACATTCAGCAGCCCGCACACTTAACACGGATGACGGAGTACGCGGCTTAGACTGCTACCAGAGACAGCCGCCGGATGCACGGTCATGTTCTCAATGCGTGCGGCCACTGATAGTCGCTGCGCTTTTAGATTTGTCTGCTTATACGCTGTACCGGATCGCCGCCTAGACAACGTGCACGGGAAGAGGGCGTTTTCCCGAGTTCGCTAGCGGTTGCGGCGTAGCGCGCGGACTGAAGTTTTCTTAACGCGAGAACTCCAGATTGCACTTAAACATTAAACAAAGTCAGTTGAGAGTCAGGCGTCTTCTTGTGAGCCTCTACAGTGTCTGCGTCCTTTCCACTTGTTTAATAGTTCCCAATACGGTGCAATTGTTTAATTTGTGATCAAAAATATAAGAAGCCATTGAGTGTTGTGACATGTTCACACAATTCAGTTTGATTAGCGCAAGAGAGCCTGAATTTTGAAGGAGCGTTTCAGTGAAGTTTGGCTTGCACTGCGTTTTGGTTTTGTATTTGCTCAATCAAGGCTGTGGATTTCATACACCATTTGGTGGTGTGAAATTTGCACCTTGATTAAAAAAATGAACTTAGGCGGCCCATGCGCAGTTGGGAGGCGGGTGACAAAGCTTGTGATGACCTAAAATAAGATCTGAATATCATATTTTAAAATCCCGCAGTGTTTGCACCTCCAAGTAACTTAAAGGAATAATAAACATCACACTGGCGCCACACTTCAGATCATAATTTGTCTTGAATATGGCAACGTTATTACGTTACGCAGGGACACGTGCCACGTATGACGCGAGCCAGTCTTCGAGCTTCACAACTATATATTACTCCGTCGGAACCATGTTCGGAGAGAGCACCCTCTACGGCTACATGGGTGGAGACAGGCAGCAGCTAGGAGATGGTCCAATCACACAGGAATTTTTCATCTGCCAGGTACGTCCTGAACGAAGGATAAAACGAGGAAGCTTGAGCGCATTTTCTTTGCATTTGTGTGGATGCTATATTGGAAAGAAATGCAGTAGCAATGTTATACTTTCGACACACTCCCCTGCTTTGCATGTTAAAAGGAGCGATTAATTTTTGCATCCAAGTATCACATCGCATTCGATGAGAGACAGAATTGGGTCTTAGGTATTCGCTACGGTTGGCCTACATAGTGCGAATCGCTGCCTCTAAAGAATGAAAAGTTAGATCCATGCTAATGTCTAGTGCTTCGAAGCTGTGAAAAGACAGCGAAGTTTAAAAGCTACACGGCCTTTCGCCAAATTCTGGAAGTGTTGAAAACGGCTCCTCGCGACTGGCAAACTCGGCATGCGTTTCATTAGCGCCTGCCTACAGAAAGCATTTGGGATTAAAGTTAGGACAACAGAAACGTTATAAGCAACTGGACGCTAGACGTCAGTAAATGCAGCCTAAACTACCGCTTAACCAGAACAAGATAAAGTACCAAAATCTGTTCGCAAGTACAGGAAATTTACCTCGCGCAAGAACTTTATGTGTTTCACTGACAGGCTGAGTTCATAAGTAATTTGAAATTAAGTTACTGTTCTTGATGTGGGAAATGCACAAACTGCGGAAGAGTGGACGGCACGCCTACCGGCTTACCAGGGCTTGCATGCGACTACTTACTTTTGTGTGCTGTATGTGTTACATATTGTTGCAACTAGAATCTTTCAGTGACCATACTGATTAGGACAACTTGCACAGGCGCCATAGGAGGCTGCAGCTTATTAGGAAAGATGTGCGCCGAGTTTCACAGTTATTGCTACTAGAACACGTAGCACGTGCAAATTCGGTTTTAATAATAGCACATGTTTTTGATAGGAACAGTAATAAGCTTAAAAAACAATTCGCATGATATGTTCTTTTGATATATCAATTTCTATTTATCAGTGCAGGCGGATGTTAACTCGAAGGAAATATTCCTGGAAGTCGTGATGTTACGTTTTGACATGTGATATTTAGATGAACGACCTGCATTTTCACTCCTAATGTTTTTATTTTTTTCTTTGTCGTCCTTAAGATCTTGGACTTCGGAAATGGGCTGGATGGCTACAATGGCGTGCCATACGACGGCGTCCTTGGACTCTATCAGGATGGACTGTCGCTGTTCGACCATTTCGTCAAGGAGGGTCGTATTGCCAAACCATGGCTGGGATTCTACTTCAGCAGCAAGCCTCGCGAGGACGGTGAGGCGATGTTCGGAGGTGCCAATGAGCGGCACTACAGAGGGTCGCTTGTATTCTCGGAGGTTGAATACAGGAACTGGCAATTCCAGCTTCAAGGGTGAGTTCCTCCAGAGCCTGTTGGTGACTCTACTATTTCATTTTTGCAGTTGCAGCGGCTGGCGGAGAGGTGCGCATAATATTCCGCGTGTCAGAATGAGGCGAAGGGTGACCTTTTGTCTGAAATTAAATTAAGGGCGACTGTAGCAAGAGATAAAGAGGGGAAACAGGCAGCCGTTTATAAGAGTGATATTTCATTAGCGCTTGTTTGGCGGCTAATTGTTTCATGCTTCTTCCAATGAATTTTTTTTTTAGCGCGACACATAAACGAGAAAAGACAGGTGCTGTGAAGATTCTGATATGATCAATGAATTTATGAGTACTTATATGTAGGCATGTTCTTTTCGAATAAACAGTTGTGATTTAGGGCCTGTCTTGTCCCATTTATATGTCCCGCTAAAGAAAGAATTTCCGTTGGAAGAATCAAAGTGATATATAGAGGAAAATGCCAAAGAAACATAGTCACGGGTAATATCGCGTAAAATAAGGACAATATGAAATTCACTTGGGTGATCATCAAGTTGCAAAACCAGAAGAAATGAATATAACTGCTAAGAGCCTTCGTCCTGCAGTCTAAATTGTTGTTGACGGTTATCGTCTGCATAGTTTTTCTTAGGCACATGCGCACCGCTCTATAATAAGTCAGGGTATGTTGGAAACAAATTTTCTGTATTTGCGCACATGCAAAGCACGTTTATGATGTTTGCAGTTTTAGCAGGCTGTGACACAAGGTTGCCGCTCTCGCCCACGATCAGATCCCCTCTACGCCTCTAAGCACATTCGAGTCTCGAAAGTTTTCACCGTCAAACCCTGTGCGAAGAGTGACCCACCCATCCGTTCAACAAAAAGGTGGTCGTTGTATAGCATAGAAAGGTAATTTTTCTGGTGATATATAATAAGTTTATGAGGACGGTGAAGTCGACACCTTTTCCTCTCGAGAAAGTGCCTCCTACGAGTCTTGTGTTGAGGACGTGAAGAAGCCAAGTATTAACTTTCCTTCCTCCATTCGCTGAAGAATGCAATAGCGGGGTTTAACGTGTTTCAACATCGTGCTTATGGCCGTGCCACGGCACGTTCGCCATGAGTTAAATTTTTAATTTCTTTTAACAAACTGGCTTCACCCGAGGCTGCCTGTTCAGTTCTTCCCGCTGCCTGCCTTCGACCCCTGCTGGTCACCCTGTCCTGCCCCGAAGCTTCGCGGCCTGCTTGTGCATATTCACATGACAGCCAGGATGTGTAGGCCATCAACAAAAAAATACCAACAAACTTTCCACCAACTGCTATCCCCTTACTTTCGGGCAGGGCAATTCCATTTTTATCGTTTCTCTAGGGTCGTTTACGCAGAGACTATCCCCACTACAAACAGGGAGCAGAAAAAACCATTTGCCTATTCTTGACAGGGGTTTTCACGAATATTTCCAAGCTGCCGCTCCACGCAGTTCTCCTCGATACGCTGCCATCATGAATGCGTAAACTACAAGGCTCTCCACCATCATATTGTCACAAAGTGGTGACTGCAGTCCGGAGAGCAGAAAGGCTGCGAAAATTATGTCTAAACAAAAGTCTTCATTTGGGATGACTTGCGGCCACAATGGACTGAATCACTCGGCGGCGACGTAGCAACAAGTGTGCTCGACGATCGTCGAAAAGAATGTGCGCCACTGGTGGCCGTGCTTAATTTAAAGCCGATAGCGAACTTTCGAGATTAAGCGTGCAAAATCACTGGAACGTTCTAGAACAAAGTGGAATCAGCTCTGTATGGATGCGATCAATCGAGATAAACCTTGTCGCGTCTTGCATCTAAAGCAAAGCAATAAAGCGGCGTGCCGGCAGCTTTGTAGAATGAACAAACGAACACTGCAAAGATTCGCGGCAATATGACAACGTCTTATCACAATTAATCGAGGGCGTAGTCCATGCCTCACGCAGGCGTTAAGCCTCAGGGCCACCTGTGCCCTATTTGGGGGGACGAACAAGTATAACTAAGAGCTTCTAAAGGGCTGACCCATTAACTGCGGATAACGCGCTTAGACCAATTCCGACAAAAGAGACGAATAGCTGTAAAACAACGAGTGCTGAGGAAATCTTAAAAGAAAACTCGTCCGTGTGACAAATCCGGCATAAAATTTCAGTACGTTCCCTCCTACTGAATAAATGAAATCCTTACTTCCTTGTGCGAAGCTAAAGATCCTTGTATTAACCAGCTGTTCTCGTCTCTGTCATAACTATGACTATGAAGTAATTAAGCCAGTTTACTATCCAGAAGCTTGTCCCAGAAATTATTGTAAACTATCGTTTTTCAGTAAGGCGGCAAAACTATTTGATGAACGACAAAATTAATATGTGTAAAGTAGTTTTCTCAATGAACTTTCTTATCCTCACTGATCCTCCAACTATTTGATAGTATCCAGGTAGGCGACACGGAACATTTCTGCTTTGGCGGCTGCCCAGCAAGGATTGCTCCTGCGGACACGTTCATAGGAGGACCAGTCCGTGAAATTGAGCGCATCAACAGCATTTTGGGTGCTCAAAAGAATGCCCAGGGAGAGGTAGGTTCTAACAGCGTTGGAGGTGATGATGGCCTACTAGGATTACCATTCATAGAGCACGCCTTACGCTCGTCTCAGAAAGAAAGCTTCACGGTCCCTACTGAAGATGAATTGTCACAAAGCATGGAGGCTTTAGCTGCGCCAGAGAACAGCGAACGCAACAAAGAGAGCGGTGGTTCCACGTATTCTTTTCAAGCTCACAAAATGCCCGCAGATACAAGGAGATACAAGCAGACGGATGTAGCGCAAGTTCCAAATAATGTTTATTCAATATATACAGCGACATATAAAGAAACACATCTATATAATGCAAGAAAGCATATGACTCACTATAAACCTCCGCAGTCATGCAGGCATTGTGGAATCAGGCTATGGAAGAGCTATGTGAAAATACTGGAAGATATTTGTGATGACTGCACAGCTACTATGGCCTTTCATAAAATCCGGAATAAAATTTCAATAAGCAAGGGTACCAGGAAGGAAAACACGTTCTACCAATGCGTTGCACCGACTGTTTACAGGAGGTGCTCAGATGCCTGGATTGGGAACAATTTGCGGAAGAGTTAATGGAACATACCTAAGTAATCTGCAAATCGCTGATGACATTGACTTGTTAAGTTTCGCAGGAGACGAACTGCGAATCATGACCACTGAGTTAGACAAGGAGAGCAGAACTGTAGGCATAAAATTCTAATGCAGAAAATCAAGGTAATGTTCAACTGTATCGCAACGGAACAGCAGTTCACAATTGGCAGCGAGGTACTGGATGTCGTACAGGAACACGTCAACTTAGGGCAGGTTGTGAGAGCTGATCCACGTCATGAGAGGGTAATAACTAGAAGAATAAGAGTGGGGTTAAGCGCTTATGGCAGGTTCTCTCAGATCATGAATGGCATTTGGCCAATATAATTCAAGCGACAAGTATTCAACAGCTGCACTCTGCCCGTACTCAGCTATGAGGCAGAAACGTGGAGGCTAGTGAAAAGGGTTCAGCTTAAGTTAAGAATAACGCAGTGGTCTGTGTAAATAAAAATGACAGGTGTAACGCAAAGGTATCGCAAGCGGGCAGAATGGGTTAGGGAAAAAACGCGGGCTAATGGTATCCAAGTCGAGCACATGGTTTTGGTCAGGCAAAAAATTTGAAGGCAAGATAAGCACTTTTCCTTAAGGGTGGCGGGATGCATTCCATGAAAAGGCAGGCGCAGAAGCGGGCGGCAGAAACTTATGTGGGCGGATGATATTTAAAGGTTAGCGAGATTCCGGTGGCTTCAGCTGGCAAACACCAGGGTTAATTAGAGAGATACATGAGAGGTCGCTGCCCTGCAGTGGGTGTAGTCAGGCTGACGACGATGATGGTGATAGAGACACACAAGGGACAATAAAAAGGTATGAATGAAAGCAGGAAACTAACAATGATATGCCGAGAAAAAATTGAGACTTAAAAATTATGCTTTCACCAATGCGGGATTTCCCATCTGTGAATTTCTTATTTGAGGGGCAACTGATATCCCAGTCAAATAATGTTTGCCAAGGTGATTGCCGCAATTTCACACAAAGTCTTAGCCCGAGAGATACTACGAGGGATGGTGGACGGACTCTCTTGAGTCGGGTCTGCTTCTGCCCCACGTGTTTATGCCAAATGCTTTACCATCTAGCCCAAAGCTCCACATTAATGAAGTCTATTTGTATAAATGTGGAATTGTTAGAAAGAGAATCCCAGTACATGTGCCCAGAACAGCGAAAGGACGGCCTTCAACTTTTTTATTGTTTTGTTCCCATTTTCGTGTTTTTCCGGCTAGCATCTCCTGGACGTTGCTACGTCATCTCAAGCCGCGAGAAAATGTTCTTCTTCTGACGATTAAACTGGATATTCGAATATACCTCAAGTTGGCATGTTCTAAAATGTCGAGGAACGTATACAAAAATGTTGCACACGTAGGGTCAAGAGTTTCTTCTCTACAACTTTTCTCGATTCCTCCTACTTAAGGTATCCCACTTTGTGGAGCAGGCGTAAATGACCAATGACACATATTAGTGCGATAGCACTATTCCGATAGGTAAACCCTGAGTAAGATCTCGCGATGTTCGTGAATTTATGCCAAGTGGAACTAGTAAATGAAAATGAATGAAATAAATATTCCCGACTGGGGTTTCAACTCGCCGCGGCGTGAGCAGGTCAGCTTCGCTGACCACTGCGCGAGAGCACCAGACTATCACGGCAGCCCAACACTATTTTGTGTTAAACTGCTAAACAGTCTCGAGCTGTGCATTCCACATAGTCGTCTTCATCAACTAATCAACTATCAATCAAACAATCACCAACTAATCGCCGTCTATCATCAAACTAATATTGCTCTTGGATCTATGTGGCGGCAGTGACAGAGAGACATGCGCGACATGCGCTTCATGCGCATCAGGCGTTGGAATGGACCACTCTGTGGCAGAAGCATGGCACTAGAAATACGCCTTGGCGTTGACAACAATGCTGCAGAGACGCGACAATGCAGCATAGGCGGCCGGCGTACAGATGTGCGCGAAATTGGAGAGCTCTTGCGAATGGCGCTGATAAAGATTTTTTTTACTATATAAAGCTGTGCCTGACAGAGGTATATAAGCAGACAGGCTAATTAACATATTTCGTCAGGGCTGAGCTTTACGAGAGATGTTGGACCCTGAGAAGGCCCTCGCACGCAGTTCAATGAGCTAGCGTGGTCTCTCCACTTTAGCGCAGAGGTGCACATTGTGTAAATAGGCACTGCCGATGAAGAGGTTGAGCACGGACATGACAGGCTTCCTAGTTCACTGTACACCTAGATCGTACTTTCAGGCACGTGGCGATGGTGTATACATGAAAAAAATTGTCTTTTGAAACAATATTTAATGCTTTTAAACACTAAACTTCCAGCCATTTTTTAGCTGAATGTATGCGTATCAAAGTACGTCAACATTTTCACATGGCGAAATTCAAGAAACTAATTTATTCGGCCGCTGAGAGTGGTGAAGGTGGTTTAGACAAATGAGCCATCTTGGAAGGCTGCTTAAAGAGTTCTTTTTGCCGCAAGATTCTTGAAAAGGATAGTGCATTTTAACACAGAAACTACACTGCTGGCTGCGACGGGCACCAATGCGGTCGAACCTCTGCATGTCAGAAGCGTTGAAAAGCACATATCTATTGGAACATAATGAGATGGTGAGCTAGTTGGCTGCACATTCCTGTTTGGTCACTGTGCTCAATAAAAGAAAAAGGGACCTCAGAGTAGACGGCACGAAGCGTTGCCAGTTTAATTTGTCGGTAATTGTATGTTTTGTGCGCTGTGATCAAATTGACCAATATTACAACGAAGGAACAGTCTGAAAGTTGCATACGTCACTCGAAGTTTTAATAAACGTAGGTAAAAGTTCTACTACTTTTGTCGTCATACCATGTACTCCTTTCCGGTATCATTACACTGATCACTTATGCACACTTATCCTAAATTCATGCGCTACTCGCCGTTCACCTTCGTGAATATTGTGCGTGATTAGTTCACGCCTATGTTTGCTAAAGAAAAAATGCTGAAGAGAATGTAAATAAGTTTGTATTAATCCGAATATAATCGATACTACATGCTTTTAGTCACAAAGGGTAACCCACTGGCCGGCATCTACTTATGCAATATGCAAAGGCAGGAACAATATGTTTTTACTGCGAGGCACGCCCCACTTGTGTAGACTAGAAATATGAAGGGAATAATCTTCTTTAATCGTGAACCTTTGGTTCATGGTTTATAGGGTTTTACGCCCCAAAGCGACTCAGGCTATGAGAGACGCCGTAGTGAACGGCTCCAGAAATTTCGACCAAATGGGGTTCTTTAATGTGCACTGACGTCGCACAGTTCACGGGCCTCTAGAATTTTGCCTCCATCGAAATTCAACCGCCGCGACCGGGATCAAAACCGCGTCATTCAGGACAGCAGCCGAGTGTCATAACCACTCAGCCACTGCGGCGGCCCCATGAACCTGATGTTTAAATACACTTAATTGGAATTGAAACTGAATTCAGTTCTAAGCCTTTGTTCGAGGAATTTATCGGTGTCTTTGCCATTGAAAGTGCTCCAGGGTAACATCTGGCCGTGATTCTGCTGACAACTGCATCCTTACATTCTTGTTGCCTTTGTTGTGTGAAGGCCCACTGGGTCCACCTGCATTCTCACTGATCAGGACAGTACTTTGAGAGTCGAGATGTAGCTGTGGCTCAGATTTATACCCCGCACTTCTGGCAAGCAGCGTAGGAAAAGTTTTATTTTCTTCTGCAAAAAGGACGGAAAACCATCGCTATACATCTATTCTTACTTGCGTGCTCTGTACATGTCTGTTTCAAGAATTAACCTATACTTAAGGCCTGAAATGTCTCATTACCTTAAATTGGTTCCATATGAAATGCACTGTTCAATCGTTTGTGAAATCTACAAATATTGCTGCATCTAAATACGGTGTCGTTCTTCGTCCCTCTGTTTCAGTACGAAGTGAACTGCCGAAACATCAGGCGCCTTCCTGACATAAAGTTCGCTGCCGCTGGACGAGAGTTCAACCTCCGCTCTAAAGAATACGTGGTGGAGGTAAGTGAGCGATGCAAATTTCAAGGTTTTTCCACACTTCTCCCTGTGTTGAACAGCCTTGATTGGCAGTGCCACTTTCAGTAGGACACTGGGAGCAATTTTATGAATTTTTATGTTGCTGCATTTGATTCTTTGGATTCTTGAGTGTCGACATTTATTGAGCCGCAAAAGAGGATTTAATAGCTGAGAAAAATATACTTTAAGACCGAAGATATATTCGGGGTTCTTATTTGAAGCTGTCACGTTGATGCTGAAAAGTACTCCGTGCTCAAGGACCGGGAGTGGACGGCAGTGTGGTTTAGCCATAGCGACGAAACTCTTCGCGATCGAAAGACACGTAGAGGTTGAGGTAACATGTACTCTAACTTCCAACGATGTTGAAGGTTAGCGCTTGTTAATTAGTTCTAATTTGTCCACATTGTTGTGCTGCAGTCTTAGTCAGGACGAACGAAGTCACCGGTACAGTCACCCTAATTTGCGACAGCGCTTTGGGCTCAGATTAAGCATTGGCGTCAGCGCGGTTTGTTTTTGAATACAGAGTGGCGCTGATAACTAAACTTCATTTTTTTCGCATCTAGCACGTTTGAGTTATTTTTCATTTTAAAAGCCTCTTTGCGATTAGAATACATAAATGACGGTATAACACGTTTGAGTTATTTTTCATTTCAAAAGCCTCTTTGCGATTAGAATACATAAATGAAGGTATAAAGGCCATCTTAACTTCATTGCCAGTGCTCCTTGAAGAGGCAAGATATTCTTTAAAATTTTCACAGTTTGCACCGACTATTAATTCGTCCATGGCGTTTCACATTTAAGTAAAAAATAAAAACTTGAAAATGTTGACGACAAAAAAATTAATTCCTTTTTTATTTAGCTCTACAGCCGCTGCGGTGGCTCAATGGTTATGGTGCCGAAAAGACTCGTGTTCGATTCAGGACGCCGCGGTCGCATTTTCAATGGAGGCGAAATTCCAGAGGCCCGTGAACTTTGCGATGTCAGTGCGCGTTAAAGAACCCAGGGTGGTTGAAATTTTCGCAGCCCTTCACTACTGCGTTCCTCATAGCCTCAGTCGCTTTGGGACGTAAACACCTAACAAACTAAATGTAATTATTTCGTTGTACCTCTAATGCCGCTTTCCAGTTTTAAGGGACCAGGAAGTCTGGAAACACTCCACGTCTCAAAGAGTAATAAAATAGCGCTTGCGGTACGGTGGACCGGTTAGAAATTTTTTAAAAGTTGAAAGACAAAAAACACGATCGTCACATTCTCCACTCCACTTAATGCGCTCACACAAGACGAAACGCACACCCCTCTTCCTCTTCCACAAACTATCCACCTCACAGCGCCTCTTAGACTGCGCCAATTTGCGGTCCAGCTTGTTGACTTTCGTCTTGTCCAACTGCTCAACGGGAGGGTACACTGAAGTTTTGGGCCTGAAAAAAATATAGCAACAAAAACTGCGATTTAAGCTGTGTGCAATGCATTGTTCATTCTCCAGGCATAGCAGTGATAAAAAGAGCTCACAGAGCCATGTGCACTAGTTTTTAGTTGCCGTTATTGTAACTTTTCTGGTGCAAGAAGTCTTCAGGGCAGGAGTAAAATCTTTATGCCAGGGACTGCAAGCGAGGAAAGAAATGTCCTCTTTTGCTCTACTGAGCGGCCACTACAGATATGAGCAGGTGTATTGTCCAGAGCCAAAAAGGCATGGTAAGATTCTATCAGAAAAACATGAGGCAAGCTGGATGCGACTTAGCACCGCAAATATGGGATTCATTCACTTTCATTGGCCTTCCTAGCGCGATGAGGCAAGAATAATGTTATCATATGTCGAAAAACTTGTCAGCGCAAACGACCTTAACAGTTATTTCAGCTACTGCAGTTCTGAAATCTTCCTGTCTTCGTGCAAACGTCAACTAAAGGAGATCACTCTTAAAGCGTTATGCCACAAATTCTGCTGGCCTCGTGCGCATAGGCAGCAGGGCAGTTGCCTGAATCACAAAAGGGTGGAAAATGGGGCGAGAGTGAAAGGCTTCATGTTATCGAGGCACCTCAAAGCGGTGGACGGAGACGCAGAAAGACAGACTAAGTGTTCACTATCAAATGGCAAACATTTATTGGGACATATCGTACATGCAGAAGAGAAAACAAACCAAAAGAGCACAAAGCTTATGAATGAATCACTCGGAAGTATTTTGGTGTCCTCACATCGCGAAGTGTGCGTGTGCATTCCACAAACGAATGAGTGTCCATGCACTGTCACTCCTCTATGGAAGGAAAGCTTCAATGACTTCATTAACAGCATCGCTCTCCTGCTTTCAGCTAGATCAAAAGCTATTGTAGCGCACAAGTGTCTGATACTTTGAAGAGCGATTGAATGCATTAATGAACACACTTCAGAGGTAAGCGGCCACTGTATGGTCCTACATCATCCCAAGAGAGTTTCCCAGGGGCAATTGTGGAAGTAAACATTTCACATTCTGCATTGATTTTGCACGGCTGCACAAGTTTATCAAAAACGTCGCTACCTAGCCATAGGCCTTTCTATGCGCTTGGACTCTTTCTATGTTATCAGCTCTCTAGAAACTCGAGTGGGATGCCGTCCTCTGTCCTGTAAACAAGAAACACTAGCTTTTTTTCGCCTTGCCCAGGAGGTACATGTGTTAACCTTGCGTGATTCATACAATTTAAAGTTCGCCTGACGGCGACAGGTGGCATCTTTGTCTACAAAACGTGAAAAAGTATAGAAACATTCCGCTCTACTAGGTGTTGCAAAGAAGCCATCTGCGTCACATTAAATGCAAGCACGAACTAATATTTCGCTTGAAGAGAACTGAATTGCCGCGCAGCTGACGTTCTCTTTGGAAGTCCCACAGGCTTTTACAGTATATGATAAAGATTTAGACAGCCATTTTTTCTAAGCAGAAACGCTTGCATATTTTCCGTTTTCGCGTTTATCTTTCGCTCCGCAAGCACAAACCACGCATCTGCAATGCATTCTGGTCATCCTTACAACCGAGCAGTGCGCCAAACGCAGAAAAAAAAGTATTTGGTTACGATCAGTTCAACTCTGGTTAGTAATAATATATTCATGCGCAATTGCAGAGTCATCCGCCCATGTCATTCGCCCACCCACCCTTCTGCCGCCCTATGCTGCTCTTGCCGTGTGTTCTTGCCTGCTTGCCTTCTCGTAGAAGGTAGTCTACGGGGGCCCAAATCGCAGATAGCACAGCTGGCTTAAAGCTCGAGGGAAGAGAATTCCTGTAAGTGGCAGATTGTGTCCTTCGCGGCGAGGTGGCTCGCGCTCCCGACCGTGCAAGAAAGCGACGACTCTGCTAGGCTCTGAAGCTCCAGATCACTGCTTTGGCACTAATAAGAGTTGGGGCACTCGCTGTTGGTGACAACTTTTGGATCCTTTGGAACTGTTTCCACAGCTGCGTTTTAAGTGCCTTGCATGTGTCAGGTAGGGTGCTTAGTTACACCAGACTGCACGATATTTCAACGACACGATCCTTACTTCCGCCGGCGGAGTGAACGAGCCAGGAAGGCACAACTACTAAGGCCAAAAGCGTGGTCTCAGTATTTTTGCTCTTTTTTTAAAAGGCCCATAGCTTCTATTCGCTTTTGTCGAACAGATAAAAGAGGCTCAGTACTAGGCTACAAAACATCCTACAAAACCGACGGAAACTGCTATCCCCAAGCCAATTTTTTTCAAGGTTTCATAATACCTTTCTCAAGAGAAAAGAATTAGCACCACTATTTATATCAAATACCCGTCAAAGCCTTCTTGTGATATAAATTGGGTGCAGATCTTGAAATACCATAGAAGTGCTATGGTGACCCTTCTATCCAGAGGAACTTAAACCGCAAAATTTGCTTCATAAGTACTGGGTTTCTCTTCTTTTAAGGTGGAGACATTCGCCGGCAAGCGCTGCTACAGCGGCTTCGCAGAGGCACCCCAAGACAGAGCCGTAACGTGGCATCTGGGACATCCGTTCCTAAGGAACGTCTACACTGTGCTTGTAGCGCCAACCAGTGATTCGGACGGATATGGCAGAGTTGGTTTCGCCTATTCGCGCTGACAAAGCACGGGGAGGACTACGTTGAAGTACAGAGCCAATAAAGACAGTAGTATGCTGTAAAAAATTTAAATAAACCGTTTTTAAGCATTGAAAGACTCCATTTTTTTGTATTCCGTATTCGGTAATATCTTTTGGTGCATAAATATTAGGCTGTAATTTTTCTTCAGCACGCTATCATTTTTGGCTTCTTTAACAACCAATCTTATTTCAGGACTACGCAGCTCTTTATGAAATACGTTTTATTTAAAATTTTAGAACGTGCACGCTGTAAGAAAGAACAATGCAATGAACTATTTTCTTGAACAATTGTCACAGACAAGCTTTCGCTTTACATTGACTCTTTCAAAGCGCTCTGCTTGCACTACTTTTGAATGCATTGGAGTTGAATTGCCGTTGCGTTTGAGGTACACCAGTTCGCAAGAACAACTAATATTTTCGTGTTGCGAAATGACAAAGAGCAAATCGTGACGGTACATTAAATCATACAACATTACATTACATTATACAAAACAGTACATTAAATCATAATGACCATAAGAACAAGCTTCAATTTCACCCAGGGGGAATGGAGTCTGCAAGGGTAATTATCCAAAAAATGCGAAGATATCATAGCTTTAATAATCATTGTGAAGCTGTTCTATGCTTGACTCCAGGATCAAAAAGCGTAAGCCGCGAATACCTGTCAAGCGCGAACTATATACATTGTATAATAACTAAGGGAAAGCATATCCAGGAAGCTCAACATATTGTCAAGGAGTGGTGACGGCAGTACAGCGAGCAGGAAGGCAGTGAAAAGGGCTTTGAAAAGGAACTGTTTATATAGGCTGACTTGCGGCTGCAAAGAATGACTCGGCTGCGCCGAAGCAAATAGTGTGCTCGTCAGTCGTCGAACAGAAAGCTTGCCACTCTCGTGTGCGCTCAATTTAAAGCCGACAACGAAATTTTGAGATACGGTGAGCAAAGCTACCACAATAGCCTGGAACCACCTAGAATCGGCTCCGCCTGGATGCGATCAAACGATCAACCACGATAAATCGGTTCGCACCTTGCATCGCAAACAGAGCAGTAATTCTGCGCGCCGGCTGCTGTGAAGAATGAGCAAACTGACATAAAAGGCTTTGCGACAAGGTCCAGTTATCTTTTGGGGAAGAATTATGTAATACGTTGTTTCAAAATGTGCTGTTTCTGTCTACAAACCAAACTTATTTTTCATTATCAGTGAAGGTACGCACTGATGTGAATCTCTGTTTCCTGCATCACAGATTACCTGTGGAAGTAGTTCAGAGTTGCAACAGCTGAAGACAAGTTGCATAACATTTTTATTTCTTAATAGACGCCGCCGTCGCTCTGGCCGTTCTCCGATCAATTCATATCATCGGCTCACTTCCCAAGGATTGAGGTGCTTGATTTAGAGGGGAAGAAAAAACCCTGTGATAAAGGGCGAGGCTTGCGATGCGGCGACGTAAAGAGAAAGATGGATTTGAGATTTTGCTTTTAAAGATGAAACACTCTCATCGTATCAATATGCGGAATGAATGAATCGGGTGGCACGATTTTGAACGGCTTTTAATGCCTTGAATACACGCGCTTCAAATGAGCTGCAGATAGTAAATGCATATTACAATTTGTGTCTTACAAGTGATTTAAATGCGAGAACCTTTAGATATGATGGAGCAAGGAGGTGGCGCTTAAGAAAACCTAGTGTTTTGTTCGATGCTGAAACAATGTTAGTGATATGACCGCGCCATTATAGATAGGAAGACAGGGTGACTCCTATATTTATATAATTGTACTTGCTGCAATGGTGTGCTAGAAATGGAATAACGAAAGTGATAGGGGTATTGACGATGTGTGAAGGACATGAGTTTACATTTGGTAGGATTGACGGACAATAGCCAACAATCGCACGAATTTGCACGCTGTCAAGATCTGTCTGAAGAGCCTGTTGATCATGACTATATTATTAATGGTGCGATAAATGACACAATCATCAGCGAACATTCATATTCTACAAGAAACATGCAAAGGTAAGTCGTTATTATATATCATAAATAGAAGAGAACCGAGGACATACCCTTGCTGAACGCCTGAGGTAACTGGCAGGGGCTTAAACAATTCGCCATTAAGACAGAGTGGCTTCGAACGATTAGTCCGGAATTCTTCAATCCATTTAAGAATATTAGGATGTATGTTCAGCTATGCAAGTTTCAATAGTAGACGGTGGCTTGGAACCTTGTGAAAATCTTTCGCATAATCTAAAAAGATGGCGTCAGTTCGCATGTTACGGTTCAGATTAGTGTGCAGGTCGTGATGGAAGAGCGCTGGTTACGTTAGGAACAGAAAGTATGATTTTTTCGGCTTCGAGGTATTTTTCCAATGCGGTAGGCGTGTCATTGCGTTTGTGCTGTATGAAACAAGCTTTTTTTATATTCGTTTTAGGCGCCGGGTAAACCATTGTTTATTGGGGTTAGTTTTAAACGTACTACTTGGAACAACCAAATTAGTGAGATGATTTATCTGTTATTTCAGATCAACCCGCTTCCGTGAATCCAGCGGGTGTGAACTGCGGGATTGTAGATGGGAAAAAAGGTATTAAAATCTTCAGATATTGCATTAAAATTTCCCTTGTCATAGAGAAGTATTGTGTTTTCCAACTTCTGTTTCTGGTTAGAGGTAAATTAAAATAGAGCATGCATGACTTTGTGATCGCTTCTTTCCGGAAGATAACTGATCCATGATAAGTTTTCAGTTCGGTTGCTTAATATTAGGTCGATAATGTATGCTGATCCTCCTGAGACACGACTCCATTCATAAACTAGTTGACTGAGCTTAAAATTTATACACATATCGGTGATGTTCTTCACCTCTGCGTTACATGTTATTGTGGAACTAGCTGTATTCTACCAATCAATGTCCGGGTAGTCAAAATCACCAAAAGGAAGAACGTGGGCATTTGTATAGGTAGAAATATCTTCATGAATAGTATTGTGCAGATGACGGGAGAAATTTGTATTAGTTTACGGAGGTATGCAGCAAACGCCAAGTAGCAATGTTACGGCTGATGCGCGAGAGATGCGCCATAATGATTCGATATCGGGTGAGACGTTCACAGAGCCTGTTAAACCCCGATGAATTGCAATACCGCGACCCCCCCCCCCCTCCCTCCCGTGAGCCTGTGCAATCATTCCGAAAGCCTTGAAAATCGGGTAAACCGGTTACGATCTCTGCGTTTGTTACGCCACTGTTTAACCAAGTTTCTGTTGGTATGAGTATCTGAAAAGACACAGTGAGCACAGCGAGCACAGTGACGTTTCTAGTATTCTTCATATGCCCAAAGGACCTCTCTGCATGACGCAACGAACAAGCCGGGAGTTCCAGCATCATTTTGCGATCTGTGACAGATACTACCCCCGTTCCCTCGTACGCGCATTGGCGAAGGGACAAAATTTCAGCACCTTCTCCCCAATTTTTTGGCACCGTATGTTACACCGTCGCTGCACAGCATACGGACAGTTTGTGGCGGTTTATAAACTGGTGAACCAATCGACCACCTGCCTTGAAGTACTCTGGTGTGACGCCTTAATAACCTGGGCTTTTCGTATGCCATCTCAATTCACACCGCGTAGCCGTTTCTTCTGGTGCTGCAATTGTAATTGACTAGGTTCTTTTCAACTATCAGAAGCGGATAATGTTCCGCAGCAAGCCTTATGAGTTTTTCTCGGCACAGCGAAGCCATCCTTTTACAGACAGCAAGAGCGCACGCACTCTTCGTCGACGTAGTACTTACGCTGTGATGCCCAATTACTGTGTACATTTCTTGAAGCCTGCAGTGAAAGATATTAGGCGCCTGCCCATTGGCTGCTACTGTTTGCGCTGGATAGCACACAGTCTGCAAGACGGAACCGAAATACAACGGAGAAAAAGTACTGTTCCCTAGAACTCACTCTACGGTTTCCGGTCCGCACACATGAATATAAACCAAGCCTCGAAGAGCGGGATTTCATGATTGGGCGGCCGAGCACCAGTGGAAACAATGACGGCAGAAAAGGATGCTAGCTCCATCCTTTAGTACACTGAAGAACTAAGCCATCACGGTTGGGTTTTATCTCTTTTCTCTCATTTCTGCCTGGCATAGTCAGGGTTCACTCTTTAAATGACAGTGGATCTTGCAGCAGCAAATAGAGCAAAGCTCTTTTCTACTGACAAGAATGGTCAAGGCAGATATGACATGGAGGCGTTTCAGAGTAACGAAAACACGGCCTCTACGGACAACACTTTCATATAACTTGCTTGCGGCCAATTTAAATATAACTAAAGGTGGAAACTATAATAAATGGGGAAATAATCGGTCGTAGCCGGGGGTCAGGAACGCCGAGACTCCACCTCCACTTGGACGTTGCTGAGAAGAATTTGTTGCGGAGATATTGAATTTAGATGGTAGCAGAGGGTTATCAGAATTATTTTTAAAATTTGCAGTGTTTATCAATGGAGTAATTTAAATGTGATTGATTTTTTCCTTAAATATAATTAATTATAAACCAGTACAAGAAACAACCACGCCTCCGGTGGGACCCAAACCCAGAACCTACGAGTTTCGTGTCCGGTGCTCTAGCAACTGAGCTATGGTGACGGCTGTCCAATCTTATGTTTTCGTGTGTATTGAGACTTTCGGGGCACACGACACCCACATTGCTCTTCCCCTGCAATGCAAAAAGAACAGCTACTCTAAGCGTAATCTTTGCACACCTAGTTCTCCGGGAGGCTGTATATTTTTCACGTAGTCCTGCTGTTGTCCGATTCGTTTTCTTTGACATTTTCCTTTCTGCTGAATCAATCCGCGTCCAGGGTCCCTGTTATCTCCCCTACGAGCGGGGAGGGCAGAGGAAGACGGTTTGCAGGTGGCAGGTGCACATGGAAAAATTTCCTTAAACACCACCTAGCAGGTGGTGTTGAGGGGAATTTTCGCCTTCATGGCCCTCCCAATGCTATTGAATTAAAATGATGTGCCGAACCTCTCAGAATCAGAAGAAAAAAATCAGCCTCTCTTCTGCAGCTGCAGTGATCTTCAGTTTAGAGTAGGCGGATTCCCAGGGCGAAGACGCTTCGGTGAGCATGCAGGGGACGTGAGCGCTCTTTGGTGCGTTTTCTACTAAAAATGGCAAAGAGCCTCATGTTAACTTCAGGGTGAACGTCGTAGAAAGCCTGATCGCCGAACGCCTTCAGCTTTGCAACAGAAAGAAGAATGCAAGGGTATGCCAGAATTTATTGCTAGTTCACAAGCGGGGTCACTTTCCGCTAAATCTGCAAGGCGCTTCTTTATATTCGCCATGCTGTCAAAGATCTGCAAACTAAAAAAATTAGCGGTGGTTTAGCTTCGGTTAAACCTGGAGTTACACCATAGCTACAGCTGCCCGAGTGGAATTTGGTCACGTGACGAACCACGTGATCAGCCACGGCGCCCCATCGTCGGCAGCTGCTCCGCACCACGTGAACAACCACATGACAGCGTGGCGGCGTAGCCTCGATGTGGCGGCGCACCGACAGGGTGGTAGCGCCGCCACGCTGAAGGCTCGAAATGCTACCGCAACGTAGCTATCTCTACAAAAGCACATGCAAAAAAAAAATCAGATGCGTTGAGTTGGCGGTGGTGTGGTGCTATGCGCATCATACTTCTTAGAGGTGTAAAATGGAAATGCAAACCTCTAGCTATGAGAGCTGCTTTTTAACATAAATTATTAATTCAAAGCATTTTTTCAAGAAGATCTTGACGTGTTGAAGTAAACTTTCTTGGCGAACACTTTAAGCACTGCAGCTAAGTGCCTCCCAAAGTATCCAAAGAAACCGAAATGCTGAAGAAGTTATGAATTGACGCCAAGCTATTTCTCTCTTTCTCAATAATTCATTTCAGTGTTTTATGCCGAGAAAACTATCAGTGTTTCGCTGTCTATGTCCTTGGATTTCATTTTGTAATCCCATGGAGCAATAAAAAAAATTGTTTCTTCTTATACCTCTGAGTGCATTTTTTTCGCGCAGTTTACCGCTCAAGCATTTCCACCACTCAACCAACTGGCCCAACTTTCAGTCTTACTAAGTGCACTTTCTGCTACGCGCCACAAGTGCACCTCCCTGATGCTTACTTACCTGCTCACCGTAAAATGTAAACGCCTTTACCGTGCACCGGTAAAAGGAGGCAAAAGTACCTAGACCGCTGCTGGCCTTTACCGTGTACCGGTAGAGACCCGCAGCGGTCTAGGACTCTGTACTTGGGCCTCCGTCGAGTTTTACGACAGCTTTTAGTCGTTGTCGATGCCCCCATGTCTATTTTTAGGCCGCCTTCGTCACCAAATAAGGTCGGTCTTCTTGTGGACCTCTAGCGTCGTCGTCTTCTCGACAAGACCGCGCAGCAATTAAAGATACGACTCCTTCAAGTGCCGCGATTGTCAATCCGCCCTTCTTGCAACCTTTTGTTATGAGAGTGCCCTACCCTCATGGGGCCCCACCGGATTGGACTCTATCTGTTCGGAATGAGGTGCGTCACCATCTGGCCCTTCCACATGACTGGACGGTTTTCACCGACTCTAAAGCAGCCCTTCAAGCCATGCAAGCTGCGCTACGCCACGGGTCGGAGGAACAACTTGTTGCTGAGATCCGTCTACTGTACCGCGGCACCGTATCCAAAGGTCATGACATCATTTTTCAATGGCTTCCAGGACACTGTGGTATTAACGGTAATCACCAGGCCGATGCGGCTGCGCGTTCTGCTCACAACGACGGGCTTCCAATGAGGATCCCAATATCAAGACCTGACGCTGCGTGTGGGCTTCGCCTTTTGGCGCTGGAGCTCACACTTTCAGTGTGGAACACGTGAGATTTTTGCAACCACCGCCTCAAGACACTGGACCCAGGACTGCGCCTTCGTCTTCCACATAACTTAGCATGTCGCGAAGCAACATTGTTGTGCCGTTTTTGGATCGGCGTTGCTTTTACCAACCACTATGCTTTCCGGATGGGTATGGCGGACAGTCCTGCCTGTGAAAGCTGTGGTTGTGAGGAGACCATCGCTCATCTTCTCTCTGAATGCCCTGCATTTGCGAGTGCAAGACATACACTGTGTTTTGCCCTAGACCGCCTCGATCCTAGCCCATTAAAAGATGCCCGAGCAAAAGATTCTCGGCCAGTGGCCACAGCAGTCGACGGCCCTCAAGGCATACAAGGCGCTCTTTGCCTACTTGAGAGCGACAGGATTGAGGGACAAATTGTGACAGCGTTGTGCGAGTGGGTGTGTTATGCTTTTCCCCCTTCTCTCTTGCTCCTTTTAGTCCCCTAATTCCTCTTCCTCAGTGCAGGGTAGCCAACCGGAACCCCTTTTGGGTTAACATCCCTGCCTTTCCCTCATCCTCTTTATCTATCTATCTATCTATCTATCTATCTATCTATCTATCTATCTATCTATCTATCTATCTATCTATCTATCTATCTATCTATCTATCTATCTATCTATCTATCTATCTATCTATCTATCTATCTATCTATCTATCTATCTATCTATCTATCTATCTATCTATCTATCTATCTATCTATCTATCTATCTATCTATCTATCTATCTATCTATCTATCTATCTATCTATCTATCTATCTATCTATCTATCTATCTATCTATCTATCTATCTATCTATCTATCTATCTATCTATCTATCTATCTATCTATCTATCTATCTATCTATCTATCTATCTATCTATCTATCTATCTATCTATCTATCTATCTATCTATCTATCTATCTATCTATCTATCTATCTATCTATCTATCTATCTATCTATCTATCTATCTATCTATCTATCTATCTATCTATCTATCTATCTATCTATCTATCTATCTATCTATCTATCTATCTATCTATCTATCTATCTATCTATCTATCTATCTATCTATCTATCTATCTATCTATCTATCTATCTATCTATCTATCTATCTATCTATCTATCTATCTATCTATCTATCTATCTATCTATCTATCTATCTATCTATCTATCTATCTATCTATCTATCTATCTATCTATCTATCTGTCTGTCTGTCTGTCTGTCTGTCTGTCTGTCTGTCTGTCTGTCTGTCTGTCTGTCTGTCTGTCTGTCTGTCTGTCTGTCTGTCTGTCTGTCTGTCTGTCTGTCTGTCTGTCTGTCTGTCTGTCTGTCTGTCTGTCTGTCTGTCTGTCTGTCTGTCTGTCTGTCTGTCTATCTATCTATCTATCTATCTATCTATCTATCTATCTATCTATCTATCTATCTATCTATCTATCTATCTATCTATCTATCTATCTATCTATCTATCTATCTATCTATCTATCTATCTATCTATCTATCTATCTATCTATCTATCTATCTATCTATCTATCTACCTGTCTATCTATCTATCTATCTATCTATCTATCTATCTATCTATCTATCTACCTGTCTATCTACCTATCTATCTATCTATCTATCTATCTATCTATCTATCTATCTATCTATCTATCTATCTATCTATCTATCTATCTATCTATCTATCTATCTATCTATCTATCTATCTATCTATCTATCTATCTATCTATCTATCTATCTATCTATCTATCTATCTATCTATTTATCTATCTATCTATCTATCTATCTATCTATCTATCTATCTATCTATCTATCTATCTATCTATCTATCTATCTATCTATCTATCTATCTATCTATCTATCTATCTATCTATCTATCTATCTATCTATCTATCTATCTATCTATCTATCTATCTATCTATGTATCTATCTATCTATCTATCTATCTATCTATCTATCTATCTATCTATCTATCTATCTATCTATCTATCTATCTATCTATCTATCTATCTATCTATCTATCTATCTATCTATCTATCTATCTATCTATCTATCTATCTATCTATCTATCTATCTTTGGTCCATACCGGATCACCACTTTTTTTCCACTCATGTCACTTTGTAACGGACAAGCTCAACATTGCTAGTGCTGAATTTGATCACATGGTCGAGCTTGCAATTATTCTAACGTCTTCAAGCAGTTCCCTCTAACTTCGCATGCTCCCCAAGAAGACCAGTGAATGGCGGCCATGTGGCAACTACCGCGTTCTCAGCGCCCTCACTATCCCAAACCGCTACGCACTGCCACACATCCAGGATTTCACCGCAGAGTATATGGCTAGCTAGTTTTCTCGAGGACCGGTCTCGTGCGCGCCTACCACCAAATTCCGATGGTGGAGGAAGATATATCGAAGACAGCTATCGCGACACCTTTTGCACTGTTCGAACTCCTGCGGGTGCCATTCGGCCTCCAAACTGCTGCACAGTATCATCCACAACGACGCCGTCTGTTGTCTTTCATTCGTATTTGCTAACGTAAACTATCTTCTTGTGACTACTACTTCTATCAAATGGCACTTGCAACAAAAACGCCATTTGTTTGACCGTCTTTCCACAGATGGCATCGTCATCAGCAAAGCTAAAAGTGAGATCGCTGTCCTTTCTCTTCATTTCCTTCGTCACCACATCGACACAAACACTCAAATGGTGAATGTTCTTCCCTTGGCAGAGATCTTGTTGAAAGGCGGTCTATTAAAAGTCAGAAACCCAGTAAAAAATTCTATTGAAATTTTGGTAGTAAAAATTGTACTTTCACGTCCATTCTATAAAAAAACACAAATGGTTTCAAAGGTCATTTCAGGAGGTACAACACAGCAGTTCTTGGTCGTTGTTTCTATTTGAAAAATATCTCTAGACTTGTGCCTTCGCTTACCTTACTGATTGGTATCAATGCACACCACCCCAATCAAAACGGAGGTCGAACGCATGGTGCCGCTTCTTCAAAGACCTGCCGAGTACCACACGTGCCATGTTGTTCCTTATTTCTACGTGAGCATATCACGCAAAAAAAAAGAAAATATTCAGAAAATCTCCTAAACACGGGTTTTTTCTGCAAAAAAAACAAGCAAGAGGCGCCCGTCTGCGAAGGTATAGAGAGTGCGGTGGGAAATTTAGCTGATACCTCTTCGCCCCATTGAAGCCTTTGTTGTCGCATTTTTTCAAGTGCTCGCATTTCGCCTTTTTCCTCTTTAAGCCAGGCCGCCGCGTTATCACCATCCTTCACTGCATGCTCGTGCGCACCGCTACCTGTTGTCAGCCGTCCTCCAAATGTCACTGGCAGGAAGAAATGGTGGAACTGCCTTTTTTCACCAAGTGTTTAGCATATACTCGAAAACTTCTCTGTTACTTGCCATAGCATCCTGCGTCTGCCGTGGTCATCGGTCATGTGTACCTGGTACGCCCCGCCCGGCTGTGCCCCAGCCTGCCAGATCTCAACCGACCTCGCCGCTCACTCCAGCTCCGTCCACCGCCCAGACCACAAATGACCAGGAACCCAATGACTCAACCGACCCGAGACGCTGCCTACACGTGAGGACACTGCCCTTTGCCCCTCCCGTTAGGAGTTTCCAAGGAGCTAGGCCGTCGGTTCCTGGCACCCTACGGCTCCGATGTTTCGTGGACCCGGACTCATTCGCCAATCGTCTCATCCAGTGTGTTGGCAAGCCCTTCACCTAGTCCTATATTCAACCATTTTTCAAGCCCTTCGTCACCTACAGAATTTCATCTTCAGTTCCTATCCTCTCGTTCACGATTGGGACGATATCCCGGCGGCCCCTGGTAATGTGGCGGACTAGAAGACGACGAATTGCGCAGTGGCTGGGACAGAAGTGCTCGCGCCAGGCCGTCCGCCAATAAATTATCCTGTAACCATCTGTCATCACATCTCACTCATCGGCATGCCGACACGTAACAATATGTCTTTGCGCTTTAAAGCATTAGGCATTGCGGGATACGTCATTTGTAGGAGTATTTTTAAAAGAATCGGATAAATGAGGAAGGGAGAAGGAAGAAGACATTTCGTGATGCGCCACGGCGCCTTTAGGTTCTCCAAGAATTTGAGTCTTCACTGCTGCCCGTGCCAGTAAACGGCTATATAGGTTCTAAAGAAGACCCTTAAAACCAGTCAAGCAGTCCGTTGAAGAATACAACACAGGACTTGAGCTAATGGGAAAGAGCTGCCAAAAGACGTAGCTCGGCTGTTAGGCCTGCTGGGGACGCGCTGGACGTTTGCGGTGATTAGGAGCCAAATGGAAACAAGATAATGGACCCTCGGGTCATCGCCCCGACCACTGCGAAGGCCACAATGAATGCCGAACCGGGGCCTTCCTTCATCGGCACTGGTCACGAGTCAACCCTTGGGGCGAGAAACTAGTCGCAGAGCGACATGGATGCTCGCGCAGGTGCAGCGCCAGCCAGTGGCGTAGCTAGAAATTTTGTTCGAGAGGGGCTCATGTTGCAGCGCGGCCTCCCTTTATAGAATTTATAGAGGGATCAAATACATTAAACATAATTGCATTGCCACTACCAATGCTATTGCGTGTTAGATGCCGCAAAAAAATCATTTAGCGCTACGCACTGCCAAGACAAGTAAAATAAGCAGTTTTTATAAAAGAATATATTCGTATGTCCCAAAAACGTTGGAAGAAATAAGTGATATCAATGCTTCAACATTTTTGTGTATTCAGTAAGTAATGAAAATGCATCAAGAATTTCAGAACTATATCAGTTCGAAACCAGCAAAGTAATGCATCTCCCTGATATGAATGATCCAGTTCAATGACAAAAATTTTACGAAAATTGAAGAACCTTGTTCACAGTTCGGTACATATGCAATGCCCAGGAAAAAGTCTCAGTGACGCTGTGCTTCGTTCCAAAGTATTGCGCGCGCGCAGCTGTCACCGGCCGCGTATTGTTAATAATCGCACCGAAATTATAGTCGCAACAGAGAGCACATATAGAAAGCAAGAGTTCTGCAAAATATGCATATGAAATGCGAAGACAGACTAAGATATCCCAAATGCGAAGATGCAGCCTGAGAAGGGGCACAAAATCGTGGCTGGGCACAAAGTTCACTGCATGTGTACACAACACATGACGATATTTAAATACAAGTATATTCTGTATTAAATCTACATATCATGTTAAAGTTGCTGTATATATTATGTCAAACAAGCCAAATAAGTATGTTGCGCAATCACAGCTAGGTAGTAACCTTTACGCATAGAAAGACAGACTATCCTGCAAGAATAAAACTGTCATCGCAGAAATTGTGATATATGTCTGGGCAGTGTTGCGGTCGCGACTGCACCACGTGAATAGAATAACAGAGGATTGCAGGAATAAATACGAAATTGTGTATTTCCGCAGGCTGCAATGTGGCAGCAATCGTTCTGGACAGAAAATTAAAGAACGGTATTGGTGTGGTTTAAAAAAGAAGTAAAAGCAGGTGGCTAAAAAAAGGAAAGATTAGGACAACCGAAAGCCACAGATGATGCGTCAAGTTGAACTAACCGATATCCGTGAGTGTTTGATGGGAAAGGCCGTGGGCGCCGGGCATTCAATGAACAAGGTCCGTCAAACTGGTTAATGATGTCCTTGTAAATTTCATATTCGCATGATAACTTTGATACTGATGTTAACTGTTACAATAAACGGTAAAAATTTCTATGGTTTTAAAGGCTAATGAATAGTCATACGTATTCAAATTACGCGTTTATTGACCGGAAGGAACAGAGCATTTTACTTGCATTGGTTTCGCTGCTCCGCTATGTAAAGGGCAAAGTTTATGAGAAAATTATATTCATAAAGCTTCGCAATTGAAATCCATGCGCTCCGCTGATTCGGCGGCCGCCGCGAGATGCCGTCACGAGCGTGTTCGTCATCGAAACGCTCCTGAAACTTTCTGCTTGGATGGGGCTCCTTGCGTTATGTGGCTACAGGTGCATGGGCGTTAACTGCCTCGAAATCCAGCCCGAGTTCGCAATGTAGTGCCGAAATGTCTCTTCAAGCGTGAAAATGACAATGTAAACAAAACCCAGCATAATTTTCAGCGCCGGTGGTTGTTTTGGTCGGCGGTGCATAACAGTACAAATTTTTTTTTTTTTTGGGGGGGGGGGGGGCTCAAGCCCTATTAGGCACCCCCCTAGCTACGTTCCTAGCGCCAGCCTACGTTACCTCAGGGACATCGCAGGCTATGGAGGTGCAAATAGCAGCTTCTAATTCCATTCAGCGGATACCAAGACCGGTAAAGGTTTCACGGCCTCCAGTCGAAGCATCAATGGCAAAGAAAAGGGCCGCCCCAGACACGCTAGTTGCAACCTAGCCTTCTCCACCCGCAAGCAATCATTGCGTGTTCACATAAGCCAATAGTTCAATTTAAAATTGCCTAAATACCCAAAAACACCACGCAGGGGGTAAATGACACAGCGCTAGGTACTGTCTTGATCAAATGTGTAAATGCAAACGCTACAGCGTTCATCTGCAGAGAAATGAATCTTTCTAGAATGCTCCGCGTAGTGGATAATTTCAAAACACAAGTCAAGCAGGAAACTTCTATACCGCAAGAAAAGGCCTTCTGCTAGCATTTCAATGTCATTCGGTCTCCAATAGTGCCTTAATGGCACTTTTATGCGGCTGAAGTGAAAAGCCTTTGACCTTAGACTTTTGACCAAGACTGCACAAGAGGATATCGAGAGTTCGTGAGTCACGGGTCATCTGATAGCGTCACTGTGCACTTTCCCTCTCTTGAACACGCACGGAAAATATACACGGTAGCACATATTCCTCTTTCACCCGAAGAATATTTATCAGTTCAAAGTGGCTTTGCATCGGATGAAAAATTCAGAGGTCTGTCTTGTACGACCTTGGTCAAACCGATTCCCCGGAGACGGTGGCAAGAGATCTCTTATCGGCAAAACATGCAGTGTTGGCCGCACATCGCATAGGAAACAATGGCACATTTCTCGTCACACTGCAAGTAATAGAGACTCCCGTAGAGAGATTTTGCTTTAAATGATGCATTGCATACCACAGACAGTACAATCTTAGACCGGAGCACTATTACAGATGCTACGGAGAGGGATGTCAGCAGAATTGTTGTCCTAATAGAGCCAAACCACACTGCATAACAGGAAATGGCGAGTTGAATTCAAAGCGCAGGAAATGCAAGTCAAATGACGACATTACTTTTTTAAAGTGTCTAAAACAAAACAAGAGGTTCATTAATAAGGGAAGGGCAAACGAACTCTACGATGCCATTAGCAGCGCAGAATAAGTTTGTGGTCCCCTCACAAGAGCTGTATGATGAGACAATTGAAGACGTGAACCACTCGTGGAACATGCTCAGCACTCAGAACTGAGCAGATCAGAGAGCGAATGAAGGCGATGTGCGTTGCCGATGAGTTTTTACAAGTAGAGTGCTGCGAGCGAACAGAATGACATTGACAAGTAACTTGCAGTGCTGACAGCACAAACTAAAGAGCTGCGCCAGAAGAATCACACATAGCTGACTGACGCCGCGCAAGATCAGATAGGCAAGATCAGTTGCCTGCATTCAGTACTGCACTATATTCGGTGCATGTGCAAAAAATGAAACTGGCACTAACCATGCAATATAGGAGATGGTACCAGGCACCCTTGGCCAACTTATACACCATTATTCAAAGCAACATATATCATGGATAAAATTGCAGCAGCATTCGGCAAAAGATTACACAAAGGAATTGCTAAGAGCTGTCCGGCAATGTCGGGAAAATTAAATCAAAGTTATAGTCAAAAGCTGCACTTCTGGGAATTTTTAGAATAGTCGACTCTATACAGCAACAGGATATATAGGGTACCAGGCTCCTTCCATGCCTTATAAATTAGGGAAGGCAGAGACCGAAGCCATGCGAAAAGCTTATATATATTGACACGGTGCATTCCACATGTTCGCTTAGTGCTGACCCAAAGCACGCGCGACCTGAAAAAGAGGATTTTAGGAGTGACTGCGATCTGGAGCTGTGGTCAAGACGTTCGTCGAAGCCCGCCGCTGTTTCTTGTGATCTGTGATCTCCCTCATTCACGCTCGTACTTACCGGAAAATCTTCAAGCGCCGACCAATCGTTAAAAAAGATGACGTTTCGGCCCCGGCTTACGGGGGCCTTGTTCACAATGAAAGACAGGAGTGAAGGTAAGTTATATAGGCTTCATGGTATGACGCAAGCAGCGGGAATATATCGGGGATAGACATAAGGCCCCGGCTTACGGGGGCCTTGTTCACAATGCCGGGGCCGAAACGTCATGTTTTTTAACGATTGGTCGGCGCTTGAAGAATTTCCGCCATGAACATACCCGTCCAGACGGGTTTCCGTCGAGCCCTGGATTTCATCGCATTTCGTGAGGCGTATGGCCAACCAATCATCACTGAGATTCGCCACTTCACTTCATTAGAAACCCGTGCAACAGCATTTCAAGGTCATCTTCAATTCAACTTAACCTGCAAGGCACGTGATGTGATTCCTCGCTCCTTACATCTGAACAGGCCCGTTGCAAGCCGCTTCGGTGTTCACGTTGTTTCGAAAGCCGAACGCCGTCTTCTACAAGCTAAGATCATGGTCTGCAGAGAACAGGTCCGCTTACTAAAAAACGAAGCCTTCTTTGCACGCCGCCGGCTCGAGTACATGCGCCCCGATGATTTTTCCAGCATCCAGCTGCACGCCAACTTCCATGCTGGTCTCCGCTCACCTCGGGACGAAGCCGTGCACGAGAGAAAGCTTCAAAGGCTACTACCTCGCCGCATGGACATTTCCAGAACTGCTAACCACACCACTGTGCACAACCTTTCGTCACAGAAAATGGACGACGCTGAGCTCTCAGTGTTAAGCGTCGGATTCAAATTTAATCTGCTACCGGAGCATAAAAAATATGGTATGCGCCGTGGAAACTGCGGTCAAGAATGTGGAGCTGTCCCGTCGCGACGAGGCACGCACCCGTGTCGTCAGCTTGCTGTCCAAGCTTAACCGGCATCAAGGCCTTAATCCTCTTTTGCCCGAAGAAAGAAAGGCACGCACCAAGAAGACTGCGCGGCAATGAGAACATCGTGATCCTGCCCGCGGACAAGGGAAACGCAACGGTCGTCTGGAACAAATGAGAGTACGTGAACAAGATGACGAGCATGCTGGAAGATGAGAGAACCTACTTGCCACTTAATCGGGACCCCACTTCGAAGGTGCAAAGGGACTTGCAGAAACTTTTGGCTGACGTCTTCTCCTTTGTCCCGCCACAACACAAGTCCCTCTACTACTTCCTCCTCTGCCACAATGGTTCCGCTCCCGCTCTGTATAGACTGCCAAAGATCCACAAAGAAGGCGACCCAATGCGCCCAATCGTCGATTTCACCCGCTCCCCGCTTCACAAGCTGTCGAACTATTTGCATCGTGTTAGCTCCCCTTTGCTTGGTAAAAGCGAAACGCAAGTGCACAACTCACACGACTTCATTGAAAAGGTTCGCAACATGGTTTTAGAGGACGACGAAATTTTGGTGTCATTTGACGTGAAGTCACTGTTTACGGGCGTACCCACTGACCTGGCGGAGAAAGGTTTGCACAGAAGCGCTACCGGAAAGAACACCCATTGAAGTTCCAGACCTCAGCAGACTTCTTCAGTTCTGTTTGTCAAACACATATTTCACGTTCCAGGAGAGCATATATAAACAGGTTCATGGTGCGGCTATGGGAGCATCAATTTCTGTGACCGCTGCGAACTTGACAATGGAGCCACTGGAGTCCCGCGCCCTTTCATGCTTCACGCCGCGCCCGCAAGTCTTTCTTCGTTATGTGGACGACTGTTTCTGCATAATCAAGAAATCGATGTGAGTACATTCCTTTTGCACCTGAACAGCATAGAACCGGCCATACAGTTTACCACGGAAGAGGAAGTAGATGGCCGTCTGCCTTTTTTGGACGTTCTGGTGAAACGCGACGGCCCTGGTATATAATTCAGTGTATTCCGGAAGGACACGCACACTGGCATGTACCTCAACTTCAGTTCCGTACACCCGACCTGTCACAAGAACTCCGTTGTTGCCTCGTTTGTCCGCCGATCGGAGAACTTCTGCTCTACGCTGGAAGAGAAAAAGACAGATCTGGACACCGTTCGCCGCGACCTGATGGCTTCGGGCTACCCCAGTTCTTTTATACGAAAATCCGAGAATCGCCTAGCTCACCCGCCGCCACAGCAACCCCAGCGAGAGAAGAAGAAAAGGATTCCGATACCCTACGTCCCCGGAGTAAGCGAAAGTTAATCCCGCATATTCCAGTCGTACGAAGTCGACGTCGCACATGTACCCACGTGGAAGCTGCGACACGCGTTGGTTACAGTGAAAGACAAGATAAAGAAGGAGAAGTTCCCGGGCATCGTGTATAGGGTTCCCTGCGCTGATTGTGAGCATGTGTATATCGGTGAAACAGGTTATTTTCGTAAAAGATTGCAGCAACACCACAATGATGTCAAGAACAAGCGCGTGGCAACCAACGCACTGGCTGGCCATGCTATCTCCGAGGGCCATGACATCGACAGGGACGGCACGAAGATAATCGGAAAAGAAAAGAGCAAGACGACAAGGCTTTACCTAGAATCTTTTTATATTCAGACGACGGCAAACACGCTTAATCGCAACAAAGGCAATTTACCCCCCATATACTCCAGCTGCTTGCGTCATACCATGAAACCTATACAACTTACCTTCATTCCTGTCTTTCTTTCATTGTGAACAAGGCCCCCGTAAGCCGGGGTCGAAACGTCATCTTTTTTGACGATTGGTCGGCGCTTGAAGATTTTCCGCCATGAACATACCCGACCAGACGGGTTTCCTTCGAACCCTGGATTTCAACGCTCGTACTTGGTTTGATAACCGAGTGGCCACAATAACAACGTGGGGTTCTTTCAAGATTCAGTTTTTGCAGTTTCTTACCACCGTATTCCGAAAAGAACGTTGCGAGCTGCTCCTCCATTCGCGCTTCCAACTACCAAACAAGACCGTCCTCGTTTACTCTGTGGACATGGCGAAGCTCTTCCGCCGAGCTGATCCCAACATGTCCGAAGAGAAGAAGCTGCGTTATCGTATGAGGGGCACCAAGGAGAAGATCTTCGCTGGGTTAGTTCGAAGCCCACCAAGAACAGTCGCCGACTTAGTTTCCGAAGCCACTACGATAGAGAAGTTGCTCGACATGCGATCCAGACAGTACAAGCGCCCGCCATTTGCTGATGGCTACCAGCGATGTCGATGCTTCTAGCCATGACGCCCTTAGGGAGACCATCCGGACCGTCCTACGCGAAGAGCTTCAAAAGCTATTTCCAGCCCTATTTCGCACATTATTCGGGAAGAGGTTCAACAGGTGCTCACGCCAAAGGACACCACGGCAGATGATGACATACACCGCAGCCGTTCGCGGTCCACCGCCCCCTTCAAGTCGCCCCGCTACACCTGTCTACAATCCGCGCCAACTACTCCTTCCTCACCCTTCTTAAGTGCCCCCTCGGAAGAGCGACGTCTGGCGTACTGCCGATCATCGCCCTTTGTGCTATCACTGCTGCGGGCCCGGTCATATCTACCGCAACTGTCGTTACCGACGTATGGGTCTGTACAGATGTGGTGCCGATGCGCCCCGACTGCGGAATGGTCAACGGCCTCGAGAAATAAGCGGTTAAATGGTCGCGGCACCCGAAGCACCACACTACTATGCTAGATCGCCGTCCCCACGTCGTTTCTCGTCTTCGCGACATTCTTCCACAGAAATTTCGCGCAGATCTCCTAGTCCTCGGCTACCTTTAGGGAGAAGGTTTCTCACCTGCGACACGTCCAAGGTCCTCCACCGCTGTACAGACATTACCGACCGCTTCTACGACGCACCGACGGTCACCAGCCCGATAACACGCCTCGCTGCACCAATTCTCAGCTGCAACGAAACCGCCTGGCGGCGCACCGCAGCCGTGAGCGGCCTCCGGGAAGTTTCTGTACACCGACGGCTACAACTGCTGATCTGAACATTTCAGTCGACGGTACCGACGTCACCGCATTTGTGGACACCGGCGCCGACTACTCGGTAATCAGTGGACCTTTTGCCGCGACTCTGCAAAAGGTGACCACACCTTGGACGGGCCCACAGCTTCGTACTGCCGGGGTTCATTTGATCACCCCAACAAGGAAGTGCACGCCGCGAGTGACCATCGAATAGTACACGCACCTAGCCACCTTCGGCGTACTCGACCAGTGTTCCCGGAACGTAATCCTCGGCAAGGATTTTTGACAGAAAAACGCACGGTCATTGACCTTAAATCAAACTTATTTACGTTCTATACCGAGAACGCAATCCACAGTGCTTTCGAACGTCCCTCGGCTCTTTACATCGTTGATGACGTCACCATTCCACCCCGTTCGGGCGTTGTGGTATCTGTCGGCGCGAAGACGCTGCGGAACTTTGAAGGTGTCGTCGAAAGCAAACAGATTATGCTTTGTGACCGCTGCCTTGCGGTCGCAATTGGGTTCGTTTGCCTCGGAAACGGTGCAACCGAATTGCTGCTTACGAATTTTGGAGGTGAGCACCAACATCTCAGCCTTTAGACCACTCTGGTACCCATTCATGGCGTCGCCGACAATCGACCAGCGCCCAGCCTAGCCATAGTGCCGTCAACAGAAGTTCACACCGGTGTTTCCGACTTCCAGTAAGACAATAACCTCGCGGTTTTGCCGCAGCAGCGAGACCAAGTAGTAAATATTCCCCAGAGCTACAGCGATACCTTTTCGATTTCTTCCTGCGTCGGAAAAACACACTTGGTCAAGCATCGGATAATTACGGATGACGCCGTGCACCCTCTCCGACAGTCACCTTACCGTGTGTCTTCAACTGAAGGCGCCGCAATCAGCCGTCAAATTCAGGAGATGCTTCAAGACGATGTCATTCAGCCCTCCCATGGTCCCTGGGCGGCACTTGTCGTCCTCGTGAAGAAAAAAAATAGGTACACAGCGGTTTTGTGTTGACTACCATCGCCTAAACTAAGTCAACTAAAAAAGATGTTTATTGCCTTCCTGGAATCTGCGATGCCCTCGATAGCCTCTGCGATGCGAAATATTTTTCATCCATGGACCTCAAATCAGGATATTGACAAATCGAGGTAGATTAACGGGACCGAGAAAAAACCGCATTTATTACTCCGGACGGGCTCTATGAGTTTAAGGCAATGCCATTTGGTTTGTGTTCTGCATCCGCAACGTTCCAACGGCTGATGAACACAGTTCTGGCCGACATGAAGACGCGGACATGCCTCGTCTACCTTGATGACGTTGTGTTCGCACCAACGTTCGAGGAGCACCTTCGGCGCCTCGAAGTTGTGCCGCAAGCCATAAAATCTTCAGAGCTTAAGTTAAAAATGATAAATTCCACTTTGCTTACACTGAGATAAAGTTATTTGATCACGTCGTCA
Organism: Amblyomma americanum; assembly: GCF_052857255.1. NCBI lineage: Eukaryota > Metazoa > Arthropoda > Arachnida > Ixodida > Ixodidae > Amblyomma > Amblyomma americanum. The sequence goes on along the minus strand of NC_135501.1, from coordinate 120,818,415 downwards.
GTTACGAGAGATTTCGGCCGGACCCAGAAAAACCAAAGCTCTTGCCAATTTGCCTCCACCGCTGGACCAAAAGGCAGTCCATCGTTTTCTAGGATTATTTGCCTCCTACCTTCGCTTTGAGAAAGATTTCGCTCTTATCACCGACCCCCTCTCGCGTTTGACGAGGACATACACGCCTTTCATGTGGGACGCCTCTCAAGCACAAGCATTTGAAACTCCTCAACGCCACCTGCGAGCACCTCCAGTTCTGGCTCATTTCGACAAAAATGCGCATGCGGAGCTTCATACTGACGCAAGCAACGTAGGCTTGGGTGCCGTGCTAGTTCATATCCACAGCAGTCGAGAACGAGTCATCGCTTACACCAGCCGCTCTTTGTCTCACGCTGACGCTTACTACTCAACAACTGAAAAAGAGTGTCTAGCGATAGTGTGGGCCACGTCAAAATTTCGACCCTACCTTTACGAAAAACGTTATACGGTAGCTACGGACCATCATGCCTTGCGTTGGTTCGCGACCCTCAAAGATCTGTTAGCCCACCTTGTCAGATGGAGTCTGCGCCTCCAAGAATACGACATGACATTGGCATACAAGTCCGGCCTCAAGAACTCGGACGACGACTGCCTCTCGCGCCCCCCCGGTCAATTCCGCAATGGAGGACGATAACTACGACGACGACATCACCTTAAATGCGATCAGTGCAACGAGCCTAACTGAGACACAATACGCCGACCAGGCGCATCATGGCACATCATGGCACATCAACCGTACCCACCCGACTGTCCCGAAGGCTTTCAAGCGCTTGGTAGCGTCACTCCGTAGGCTTTGCCATAGTGTCGTCGTGAATAAAAAATTTCGCCACGAACAATCAGCAATACCTTATTGTCATACCGAAGGGAATACGCGAGGAAATCCTTCAAGCTGCACATGATGAACCGACTTCTGGACATTTGGGTGTAGCCCGCACGCTTGCAACGATCAAAGAGAAGTATTACTGGCCCCGCCTTCCATCGGACATTGCACACTACGTCAGAACGTGCCGAGGATGTCAGCGTCGCAAAAAGTCCTCAAAAAAACCAGCTGGATTCTTGAAGCCTATAGCCGCACCATCGCGGATTTTCCAGCAGATCGGGATGGACAAGCTGGGCCCATTCCCTCTTTCTCACTCGGGGAACATGTGGGTCAACGTGGCAACTGACTACCTGACACGATACGTTTAAACATCTGCTCTGCCAAGCTGACACAGCCCTCGACGTGTCAAAATTTTTCATCCATCAGATCGTTTGGTGTCACGGTGCACCGGTGATCCTAATCACCCACAGGGGTACCGCATTCATGGCTGACCTCCTACAGCGGATTTGACTCCACAGTCATACAGACCACCGAAGGACGACATCCTACCACCCTCAAACGATCGGTTCAACGGAACGATTAAAGAAATCTCTAGGTGACATGCTGTAAATGTTTGTCGACGTTCAGTACAGAACTTCGGACGAAGTACTCTCATACGTCAGCTTCGCATACAATACCGCCGTACAGGAAACGACAAACATGCCACCGTTCCGTCTTGTTTACGGCCGCGAAGTGGCCACGATGCTGGACGCTATGTTACCGCCTGTAGACGATATCAGCCCGAATGCGGTGCTTCACACTTCCTGCACCTCACTGGTTTCCCATTCGCCGACGCGGACTTAGCGAAAAGCTCCTCTGTCGGTCTTTTGGAACCTACAAAGTTATCAGGCCAACTGGAGACCTCAACTATGACGTCGTTCCTGACGGCTTTCAGAAGTCTCGGCGATCCCTGCACCCTCAGGTGGTACACGTTGTTCGTCTCAAGCCATACTACGAGCGGTACAGCTCGACTTTAGCGCGCACATCATATTTCACCTCGTGAAAGTTTTTTAAACACACAGCTGCGCATCGGGACCATGCTCTTTCTTTCCAGGAAGCCAGTGATACAGTGCCTTCCGCATGTTCGCTTAGCGCTGACCTAAGGCACACGCAAGCCTGAAAAAAGGAAGTGACAGAGATCTGGAGCTGTGGTCAAGACTTTCGTCGAATCCCGCCGCTGTTTCTTTCGATCTGTGATCTCCCTCATTGATACGGCACAATATACGTATATCAAGGCCAACATTCCCAAAACTCAGATTGCTTAAGGCAAGTGGTGCAAGAGGAAGTAGGAAGTCGTTGCTGTACTAACGCGTGCGAATACACTACAACTAACATTAGTGTCAGTTTAGCTTGTCCCCGAAACGCGGTCATAAATCTTTCATGGATAAAAAAAGCACATTCTTCTAACATAGCCCAGAATACCTGTACTAATAGGGGGGGGGGTATAATTTTATGCTCAACCTAACGCTTGATGACACGGCCAAGGAGGCCCAATAGTTACCTCCTGTTAAAATAGGCGCATTTTTATTAGTTGAAAAAATACGAAAGCGAGTAGAGTTAAAAAACGGCTTATGTCTTTTTATGCGTTACTGCGCTACTGGAAAAGATGTTATCCAGCTACTTGTCAGAATCGTTGGTCAATAAGTGCGAAGTAACGAGGGACGGAGAGCAGTAGCATGTCGTCTTCCGTTTGTCATTACTCCAAGCTCCTGTGTTAAAAAGTACGCATGCGTCTTGATCTTCTGTCCTGCTTAAGGTACAGTTGTGCTCCTTCCCTCCGTGCCGGAAAAACGCACTCTGTATTAAAAAAACGCGTTCTCTAATGCAACGAAATGTAGATACCTGCATTAGCAGTCTTATATTCTGCGCAAATAAGAACTGAACTTTGCTTTTATACTTCTATAACGCCATTGTTTTGTTCACGAAAATCCCACTCGTGAGTCGAATGGTTTCTTTAATTCAGCTGATCTCAAGTCTGAATAATAGCAGCAAATTAACACATCAGAATATAGAAAGGATAAGATATATATTGGTGAAAGCTCACATGTCATCATGTATCGGAGAAAAAGCATATTCTAAACACGCCAATAAAGCCAATTTGGAAAAAACTAAAACTGCCTGCGCCATTATGTTCTGCACATGAGTGTTTTTAGGCAAAAGCGTTACCAGAAAAGCCGTTCCTGTGTGTGTGTTGTGTGTGTGTGTGTGTGTGTGTGTGTGTGTGTGTGTGTGTGTGTGTGTGTGTGTGTGTGTGTGTGTGTGTGTGTTGTGTGTGTGTGTGTGTGTGTGTGTGTGTGTGTGTGTGTGTGAGTGCGCGCGTGCGTGTGTGTGTGTGTGTGTGTGTGTGTGTGTGTGTGTGTGTGTGTGTGCGTGCGTGTGTGTGTGTGTGCGTGTGTGTGTGTGTGTGTGTGCGCGTGTGTGTGTGTGCGCGCGTGTGCGTGTGTGTGTGTGTGCGCGTGTGCGTGTGCGTGCGTGTGTGTGTGTGTGTGTGTAAATAGTACAAAAAATCCCAGCGATGGCAAGAATTATAGTGACGTCATCAAGTGGTCGTATGACGCAGACAGACAGCCGAGCACCGTCCTTTCAGACGATCCTTTACATGTTGTTCTATATATATATATATATATATATATATATATAATATATATATATATATATATATATATATATATATACGTACGTGTGACTGGCTGACTTGCATGTGATTCCATATTTCCCGACAACATTCGTCCAAAAATTTGATGCAACCGTTTGTCGTAAAGTGTTCCGAGTTGTGTCATACGATTTCCCGTTGCGCATAGCTTATGCGTGCGAATAAAGTTGGAGGCTAGCTTACGACAGGAATGGGAACCAACGACATGCGCACATTGATGCGCGTGCCTTTCCATATTCTCTGTTCCTTCCTTTAAGGCATGGTTCATGTTTTCATTGAGGTGTCACACAAGTACTGCGGCATTTTCTTTCAAAATGGTATTTTCGTTATAGTTCAGGGGCCTCTAGAGTTTTGCTGGCATCGAAATTCGACCGGCGTGGCCGGGATCCAAGCCGCGTCTTTCGAGTGAGCAGGCGAACGCCATAACCACTGAGCTTGGTGGCTTGGTTGTTTAGATGGCTGTGGTTACAGGTGTGGTATTGGGCTGCCCTCTAGGGGAACACTGCACAGCACCCGGGAGCAAGAATTAGGAAGAAGGCTGGGGAGGAAGGGTTCAATATTGGCTACAACCACTTGGGGCAACGGTGAAGGCCAGATATTGCCTAAAGCAGCGAGTACAGTCCAGTAATGGTTGGAAATTTAAAAGGCTTTGCAAGGCCTGAAGTCGCTGCTTGCTAGGGTACAGTATTTCGGTTTATGTGTCGGTAGGGAGTGCAAGTTTGCGGTATGTACTAAAGAGCGCGATTCTGTTAGTGTCGAAAGGGCAGCAGGCCATAAGTAGGTGTACAATCATTTCTGTGTCAGCAGTTACAAAGAACGAGGCCTACAGAGTAGGTTTTGGACACCCTCCAGCAGCAGCCGACTGAGCCTCAGCGGCTTATCAAGACTGGGATGCAAACGGTCGTCCTATTACGTGCTGCATTGTGTCATACGTGCGTGTGTGTGTATCGGTGTGGATGGACCCAGGGACAAATATTAGATTGGGGCAACCTAAAAAGAATGAAAAATAATAACCCCCTACCTGCACCACTGGCGTATAACAGGCTTAATGCAATCTTAACATAAATGAAAAGGCCCGAAGGCAATGGTAAACTTCTGCCACCCGTAGGTGGGGACAATGGAAAAAAGTGAGTGGGGGGGGGGGGGGGGCGGTAAAAATCTACATAGCGACCCACAGCCGTGAAAGCGGGCCCGGGGAGACTCCCCTGATCTCCCCTGGGATGTAGCGGAAGGGGGTTCGATGACGGGTTGTAGGAATTGGGAATTGGGATGGGGTTATAGGAATTGCGAAAGGAATGGCCGGGACAGCGAGGTTTTTGCTCTGAACCTTCATTTGTCTCGATTACATTGATGGCCTGTCTGGCCAGAACAGGGACGGGATGCCCGAGCATACACAAACACAACGGGCTCCGACCGCCAGAGACACGAAAATTTAACCCGGGGTCAGCTACCTCGGGCTCCTCCACGACTTTGAGGGTCTGTTTTGGACCTGCCAGCTGCTAGCCGTTTCCCCGGTTTTTCAGACTCCCAGGGAAAGTAACACCTTGGCATTCTGACACGTAGGCAACCGTAGCAATATACAGGCACTATAGCAAAGTGGTGATAGTGACTAGAGATGTGCGCTGCTTGCGTTGGCATTCAAAACGTTCTAAATCGCAAAAACATGCCTTCGTGCAAAATTGTTTGCTTGGCAATGCTGAACCACAGGCGAATTTTTTTTGTGTTTCATTTTCAGGGACCTTCGTTGTTCGTTCACTTCTGGATTTTACTTTTTCCATGCCTTTGGCGCTGGTGCCGCCTGCTAGACGTCCGTCCTCTCGCTGTAATTAAGTAACAAATATTTAGGTGGACAGCACCTCGCAAGCAGAGGTATAAATCAAGAAAAAATTATGGCACTAAAAAATCGAAGGTTACCTAAACGTCCATGAAAAATCTTATATTTCAAATATTATACTAAAGCTAGAGCAGAGATTTGTTTGCGAAATCACAAAAGACGATGCTCTTTTCTTTACTGTTACTTCGCCGGACTTAATTTCCTTCTCGAGCATGAACGACACAAAAACTCCAAATTGAGGTACGTGTTCGACTCGGCGCGGTGGCCCAGTGGTTAGAGCGCCCCACTACCGAGTCGGAGTACCCGGGCTCGAACCCGACACGCGACGACCTCGTTTCGATGGAGGCGAAACGCAAAAGAGGCACGTGAGCTTTGCGATATCAGTGCAGATTAAAAATCCCCAGGTGGTCAAAATTATCTGGAGACCTCCACTACGGCACCTCTTCCATCCCTTCCTTTTTACACTCCTTCCTTTATTCGTTTCCTTATTGCGCGTTTAGGGTGCCCACCGAGATGCGAGGCGTTTACTGCATCATTTCCTTTCATCAAAAACCATGTGTCCGTTTCTTTTGTATTTCTTCTCTACCAAACCACGTGCAGCCGCACACGCGCGAAAGCGATAGCATTGCACTCGTGCTTGGGTAGCTCCTCTCAACGACAAAAATTAGGGCCTTGCTAAGTGTTGGTTTCTAGTTTCGCCCGTGGCGCCGATAGCAGACACGTCTAGCACAGCCATCGGCACTGGCGGTGCCGCGCAGCGAACTCGTGATAGCTGGAGTGTTGTAATATTCGTCTATATTGGCAGCTGGAGTGCTTCTGTATGCTCTTTGTAAAAACAGGCCCGGTGTGCACGACTCACATTTTGAAACGAAAGCATTACTATGCTAAGTCTTCGACACGGCATTGTCAGCGCAGTCACGTGACATGCGTCACGTGGTGTCACGTGACAGGTTATGTGACCTACTGACGTCAACACAATCCGCCCACCATGGCAGGTGGCAGGTGCCTCATCGGGCATCGGGCGTTTCATCGATCCTTTGCAGACAATCCGTTCGACAGTTAGTGTGGCTCCCCGCAGGGGGGCGCCTGCAGCTTGCAGGCGTCGCGACGGTGAGTGGCGACACCGCGGGTTCCCGAGCATCCGCAGGGACATCGCCGCAAGGGGATGATGGTGAAATGTGCCTCACCACGCACCCGAGCACCCGCGCCTCGCCGTGCGTGGCATCGCCGTGTCCGGGGGAAAAGGGGATCCTGGTGGTTGAGCCGATGCCGAGCGTTTGGACCTTTAAGGCCCCTCGGCGGAGGCAACACACCACTTTGGCCCCAGCTTCCTGTTAACGGCACCTCCGGCCTCACCCGACCGGGGGGAAATCGGCAGTCGCCTTTTCCTATCCTCCCCTCCATCTTTCACTTTCCTATCTTCTTTCTCACAACTCTCCTATCCCCTACTCACTTCTTGGTTTCCCCTTTTCCTGGCGGCGAGGGTTAACCTTGTGTGACGAACTACCCTGAGTTGCGTCATATTCGGTTATAGTTGCGGTGTACAGCTGACGCGGGCAGGCCTTGCTTGCAACCTCCTGTCCCGTCCCCATGTTGGGCTCCATGGTGGGTGGCTGCCACCGCAGCCGAAAAACAACTTTTTTTTATGGATCCCTTTCCTTCAACAAATGACCGCCCTCATAAACAAGGGCGGACCGATGCCACTACGCAGTTCCTGCAAAAAACAAAAGAAGTTTTCCCTAGGTACCATGTCGTACATAGTGAAAATCTAGATCAACCAGCTAGGGAAAATGTCCGCATTCATTGTTGCTAAATCTCTTACCGACGCCCTGGGCCTTGGCTACAGGGTGGCGAAGCTAGCCAGTGGCGACCTACTCCTCCAAATCCGAGACAAAGTGCAATTTCCAAACTCCCATCCATAGTGTCCTTTGGAGACATTCCTGTATCCATTACTGCACATCGATCACTAAACACAGTGAAAGGAGTAATATCTGAACACGATTTCCTGAACCTTTCTGAAGAAGAGATGTTGGAGGGTCTGAAAGACCATAACGTCACCGAAGTACATCGTATTAAAAATCCGAAACGATGACAAGGAAATAGCAACAAAACAACATAGTCCTGACCTTTGCCTCCAGCCAACTTCCCGAAACCATAGAAGTAGGATATTCTCAAAATAAATGTAAGACCGTACATCCCAAACCCCAGACGCTGCTTCAAATGTCAAAGATTTGGCCATGGCTCACAGAGCTGTCGTGGCCGCCAAACATGCGCCAAATGTTCGTCAAAAAATCATGAATCTGTGGACTGCAGTGCTTCACCACTGGTGCGCGAACTGCGAAGGGGATCACCCCGCGTACTCGAGGTCATGGCCTACCTGGAAGAGAGAGAAGGAAATAATAACAATAAAGACAAAGGAAAACATAACATACCAAGAAGCACGAAAAAGACTCCCATCAGCTTTCCAGTTAACGGCAAAAACAAGTTTCGGCCGATGTGGTGCGCAGGGGCGGCACACCACACCAGGCTTCGGCCACTGCCCAGGAAATGCCTGAGGCAGGGCCACCCCCGCCCCCGACAGACGCACCGAAGGCTGCCCCTGCCACCTCTGAGCAAGGGCCCGCCGGCCCCTCAGTCGGCCGCCCGTAAGGCTTCCCCAAGTCGGGGAGAAGCCCACAAACCGTACACCTGCGGGTTCACCGCGCAAGTCCAGAGCCTCTAATGAGGCGATGGACACAACTCAGAACTCGCCTTTGCTGCAGCAGAGGCACAGCTCCCTGGAGCGAAAAAGAAAAAAAGACCCCCGGTATTGGCACCCCCCAAAACCGGTACCCCTAAGTTTAACTACACTATTTAAATATGGCGTTCCTTATACAGTAGAACTGCCGAGGACTAATAAATAACTACTCTGACATAAAAGAGCTTTTAAACACAATGTCCCCCGGTGGCTTTGTGCCTACAGGAGACCAACTTAGGTCCAAAACAAAAAATATTTTAAACAAGTACAATATCTTTCGGTGTGACCGAGAGCAAGCAAGCAAACTGTCTGGAGGTTGTTGCCATTGTCATCCAGAATGGTTGTGGCAACCCGCGAGATCAAACTTGAAACCAAATACGAATCCGTCGAAGTCACCATTCTTCATTTTAAAACACTCACAATATGCACCATATATCTTGAACCACACCTAACAGTAACACCTCATGATTTAGAATCCCTTTTAGAACAGCTACCGGAGCCAAATCTGCTAGTTGGTGATTTTAATGCCCACTCCGGTTTTTGGGGCAGTGCACACACTGATGCAAGAGGTCGTATTTTAGAAGATTTTATTCTAAGTAATATTGCTTGCCTTCTTAACACCGGCAAAGATACATACTGCTCTCCGAGCACGGGAAAAATGAGTTGCATAGATTTGTCTTTTACTTCACCTTCTATCTTTTGTGATTTTAAATGGGATGTCATCGATAACCCATACGGCAGCGATCACCTCCCTGTATCAATAAGCCTAACATCCCCACCGCTAGTCACCCCAACGAAACCAACGACGGTGGAAGTTACAATTAGCCGACTGGGGAACTTTTTAGAGAAAGGTGGCCAGCTTAGATAAAATATTTTCGAATGACCTCAGCATAGACGAACTGAATGAAGCTATCACGAACTGCATTTTAACAGCTGCACGCCTAGCAATTCCTCGGTCATCTGGAGTAGTAAACCAGAATAACAAAATTTGGTTTACACAGGAATGCAGAGATGCAAAAAAAGAAACAAAACAAAGCTTGGGGAATTTTCGTAGGTACCCAACGCACGAGAACTTAATATGCTTTAAAAAGGCAAGAGCAAAAACTCGATATATTCGCTGTAATGCAGAAAAAACTTCATGGGCAAGGTTATGTGTCCTCAATAAACAGCTCAATTACGTCAAAAACAAATGTGGGAGATGGTAAAAAGGATAAATGGCAGCTACTCCCCATTCACAGTTCCGTTTCTATCAACCCCTGGCATACAGACAAATTTAGAAGAACAGGCAGATATTTTGGGTGAATATTTTTCTGCAGTTTCCAGTTCATCTCACTACAGAGAATCATTCCTGAAATACAAAAACGCAGCTGAAAAACAAAGACTGCAGACAAGTGGCAGTTCAAATGAGCCCTATAATAACTTACTTACAATCCAAGAAATTAATAGAGTACTGTCCGCTGGTGAGCAAACTGCACCTGGCCCAGATGAAATACATTATCAAATGCTGGCTCATCTCTCTGAACCGGCTGTGGAGGCGATTTTAAATTTTTTTAACAAAGTTTGGGTATCGGGGAGACTTCCCGAAGCCTGGAAGATGGCCGTTATTATTCCTCTATTAAAACCCGGAAAGCCCTCTACCCTTCTTAGCAGCTATAGGTCCATAGCTCTGACTAGCTGCCTAGCGAAATCTTTTGAAAGTGTATTGAACATCAGACTATCATTCGTGTTAGAAGACCGGGAGCTTCTGGATGTCCATCAATGCGGTTTTAAAAAGGCTTGCTCCACCACTGACCACCTGGTTCGTCTTGAAAACACTGTTCGTGAGGCTTTTGTACACAGACAGCATTGTCTCGCCGTCTTCTTTGATTTAGAGAAGGCGTATGACACAACGTGGTGATTTGGGATTATTCAGGACCTGGCTGAACTGGGCATCCGCGGCAGGATGTTAAACTGCCTTAAAGACTTTTTGTCTAACCGTACATTTCACGTCCGCCTAGGCTCAACCCTTTCAAGGAAGTTTATCCAAGAAAACGGAGTACCTCAAGGATGTATTTTGAGCACAACACTCTTTATTGTAAAATTGAATTCTATCAGGAAAATAATCCCAAGGTCCGTAATGTAATCTGTCTATGTAGATGATCTCCAGATAGCTTACACATCCTCGAATATATCAACATGTGAACGACAGATACAGCTAACAATAAATAAACTGGCAATATGGGCAGACCAAAATGGCTTCCGTTTTTCTCCAGAGAAATCGGTGGCCATTCTTTTTTCACTCAGACGAGGCATGCAGATAGATCCCACCCTACACCTGAACGAAATAGACTTAGCCGTGAAAAAAGAACATAAATTTCTAGGTGTAACATTCGACAGAAAGCTCACCTTCATGCCACACATAAATGAGCTGAAAAAGAAGGCTTCTCGATCCCTGAACATACTCAAAGTGCTGTCGAGAAAACACTGGGGAGCCGATAGGACATGTCTGTTACAAATATACCGCTCTGTAGTACGCTCTACCCTGGATTACGGATGTGCAGTGTATGGGTCAGCGAGACCATCGTACCTCAAACGGCTAGATCCGGTACATAATTTAGGTTTACGTCTCTCAACTGGTGCATATAGGACATCACCCGTAAACAGTCTCCATGTAGAGACCAATGAACCATCGCTTGCAGATAGAAGAGCCATACTCACATGCTCATACATTCTAAAAATCTGTTCACTGCATAAACATCTATGTTACCCTATCGCCACAAAGTGCCTTTCTAGAACACTCTTCAACAGCAAGCCGCAAGCTACTCGGCCTCTCCTCTTGCGATTTGAAGACATGTGCCGGAACCTTAGCATATTAGACGTATTGCCAAACATTGCCCGAAGGCGAGGTCCACTGCCGCCATGGCACAATTTCCCTGAAATCTGTGATTTCACTCTAACACAGTTCCGTAAGAAACAAATTCCGCAACAACATATAATACAAGAATTCCTCACACTCGAGGAAAAGTATACTACTTGCACAGCATTTTATACCGACGGTTCAAAAACAGATGCATACGTTGGAAGTGCAGTTGTACAGGGAAATTGGAATTAGATAGTAAGACTTCCACATTGCGCTTCCATCTTCACTGCGGAATGTTACGCCATTTGTGTAGCCATAGAAAAAATACTAAACGAGAACCTACCCAACAGTATTATTTACACAGACTCACTAAGTGTGCTCACAGCCCTTCATCCTAGAAATGCAGTAACCCAGCTGCTTGGCGACCTCATAAACAACATTACAACAGCCATAGTTCGAGGACAAAACATATGACTCTGCTGGGTACCAAGTCATGTTGGCATAAAGGGCAATGAAAGAGCAGATTTGTGCGCTGCTCAAGCTTGTGAAAAGCAAACTAAAAACATAAATGTGCCCTATAGAGATTGCATGAACTTAATACATATTAATGCAAGGAAAAAATGGCAGTCCACCTGGAACAACGACCTAAATAACAAACTACGGTTAATAAAACCAGTCCTAGGTGAATGGAAGTCATGTGTGCACCAGAAACGTTTCAAAGAGGTCATTATCTGCCGTCTCCGGATAGGTCACACACACTTTACACACAACTTTCTGCTAAGGAAAGAAGACATACCAGTTTGTACATGAGGAGATGAACTTACCGTGAATCACATTTTAATTTCATGCTCTAAACTGGAAAGGCTACGGAAAATGTGTTTTTCTCCGTTTTATAACCAATGCATCCCTTTTCATCCAGCACTGCTCTTGAGTGATAACGCAATTGTGGACATGTCCTGTGTTTTTAGATTTTTAACAGAAGCTGGTTTTCTTAAAAATATTTTAATCATGACCCAGTACTTCGCCTGATACACCTCGGCCATTCCTCATTCCTGAGGAAAAGGGTGAGGTCTGTATTTGATTGGCTGGAAGCCTCGAGATCCTTACCCTGGTAATGATGGCTGCTGAGGTGACCCGACCCCCTTTAAACGTTTTTAATAGTACCCATTTCTAGCATCTTTTTCCTTCATCATCATGAGGTAATTTTAACTATTTAAGGACTCTGCACCAGCGACGATTTTCACATTTCTATAAAATCATCCAGAGATTTCTCCTATACCTCCAGCTCGGCGCATGATGGCCTTAGTTGCCTATGCGCCATAAAACACAACACAACACAGTTAGTGTGGCGTTTGTGAACGTAGTTATGCAAAGTAAGCTTTCGCTTCTCACCCGGGTTAACCAAAGTTTAAAACACAGCTAATTTTTTGAACACGCTTGTTTGTAAAACATGGATGGAAATCCAACTAGTGATCCTATGTATATTGATGTCAGGGCTGATGGTCACTAGAGAACGGTGAAGAGTAATATGATATCAACTGAATGTTTATTTCAGGCAGACAAGGTAGAAAATACAAGTCTGTCTAAGGGACTGAGAAAAAGGCACAGCCTGCGAGTGTCAGACTCTCAATGCACGCAACACCTCAGCATATGTTTAAGGAAAAACTTAATAGGTTACATGCACTGAAGAGACATAATACAGGCATTAACACATAGCGGGATTCTACAGTTAAAGGAGTAAATATAATTCAGGGATTCAAAGAAACCGGGCATGATTCAAAAAATCAAGTTTGTCCTAAAGGGACAAAGTAGGTCACATGCACTGAAGAGACATAATACAGGCCTTAAACATAGCGGGATTCTACAGTTAAAGGAGTAAATATAATGCAGGGATTCAAAGTAACCGGGCATGATTCAAAAAATCAAGTTTGTCCTAAAGGGACAGGAAGTACGCATTCAATTTCTTTTAAGACTGCTAACGATGATTTGTTTACGGACGTCATGATGACAGGATGGTGATATAAAAAATCTGGTATAACAAATAATTGTTGTCGCATGCCATAATCTGTTCGTATTTTACCCTATTTGTAAGTTTTGTAGCTTGTGCTGTATTGACGCTTTCTGCGGGGAAGTACCAGAATCAATCCCAAAGGAAGGAATCTGCCTTTATTGCTTCCGACAATGATCAGTTTTTAATGAATGACGAAGGTCCAACTTACCTGAGAGGCTGTTCCTACAGCAGTTGCCTGGACCAGACGTTAGTTTTAAGGTCTTTGCATCTCTTTGGTCGATGGCTTTGTGATGTGGAGACACATGAGTGTGATAGCATTCCTACTTACCTAAAAAATATGTGCTTTTGCGTCCGCCATAGCTAAACTCGAGCGCATCGATTGGACGCTGTTTCGAAAGCATATGAAGGAGGCGTGTAAAGAAGCCCCCACTGGCAGGCTGGATGGCGCTATAGCTGATGCTGTGACTGTCGCAAGAAGTCGTATCACGTCATCAAGAATACGCAGTGACTTTGATATCGAACTAGAATTCTTGCGTGCTGTTCGGCGCCGAGCAGAAAGGGGATACAGGCGAACCAAGTGATTAAATGATCTAAGAGAGGCTAGGCATAGGCAGAAAAAAATTCAAGCGAGGAATGGATAGGCTGGCGGACCACCGCTTTAAGTCCTTCTGTCAGGAGTTGGGTCCCTGCAAGCCCATGCCCCTCATATGGCGGACTGTGTGGGGCCTTTGTATGCTTCCACAGTAAAGACAGCCATACTATGCGTCGGCTGTCTATCAAGATCGTCAGCAGATTGAAGTTGAAGATGACGTCTGCAAGAAAATTGCGAATGTAACTACTATCTTGTGTTCAGGCGTGTTCCGACTGCCTCAAGGGACTCAGCTATGGATATCATTTAGTCTCGTCAGGAATTCGACGCTGCTCTTGCGGTATGTATGCGTTCGTCTTCACCAGGGCGAGAAGGAATTACATATGCTGCGCTATCCCACCTTGAGCACGAGGCGCGAGAAGAGCGCCTCAAACATTATTACCACTCTTGGCTTGACAGTGTAATTCCTCACGAATGGAAGTCCAGTCGCTTTAGACAAGGGGAATCTCCGCTCAAGATCTCATTCTAGAGGACAATTGCCTTGGTCAGTTGCTCGGCAAGGACATAGAGATAATGATTTTCACACTCCTTGAGTGATATCTCGAGCACTATAAATGTACCCCAATGCAATGACTGGTATTGGGCGGGGTCGCTCCTCTACTGATAACGTCGTTGATCTCGTATCCGCGGTTCAGCAACAGAAGCGAACGAAAGGTTGGTCCATGGCACTCTTCCTTGACGTGAAAGGTACCTACGACAACGTGGCCCATGAAGCCGTCCTTGATGCGCTGTATACTGTGGGCATCGGTGGTCGATTGTTTGTGTGGATAGAGAACTACCTTACTAAAGCATCATTTTTTATAGAGCGTGAAGATAGCCCGACAGCTGCGCATTATGCCTCCTGTGGCGTTCCACGGGCCGGCGTCCTTAACCCTACTTTGTTTTTTTTTGGCACTCATCGCACTTCCAGGGAACCTCTCTAACCCTGTCTAGATATCTCTGTACGCTGATTACATGTGCACTCGGGCCTCCCCTCAGTGATGCGTCTCCAGGTGCCCGCAAGACTTTAGCAGGCCGCAACGATAACTTCTTCCTATCTCCAGAAGCAAGGTCTCTGCGTTTCACTGGAGAAGTAAGCGCTAGTGGCGTTTCCACTCAAATGTGTGACTCCCTATCCGTTCTGCATCGACGGTCACATCATTGCTTAAGGAAAACCTCATTGTTTATTAGTAATTCTGATAGACTGCAATTTATCATCGAGTCTGCATTGCACTCCACTGAAAAATAAAGCTTACATCTATTGCTCATTTCGAATTCTAGGCGGAAAATCACGGTTCTCCTAAGTCCAGACAACGCTGGAGTTGCACAGAGAAATATTTATGGGATTCTTGCGGTACGCTACATCTGTACTTTCAAATACGTGCAAGACAGATTTGCCTGCCCTCCAGACAGTCAAGGTACGTTTCTTTGCACATGCCGGCGTCTTCCATGGAGTTCATCAAAACTGGGAAGCATTGCACTCGCCAAAGACCACCCGATTTCTACGTATATTGACCTAGCCTACTAGCGAATGCAATCACGTCATATTTCAAGGATTCTACAGCATCACTTTGCGGCTGTGCCTAAGCAGAGACTACATTCTGCATTCGCGAATGTAACTGCAATGCAGCAGTCGTCCATCCCAGAAGGCGGCCATGTGTGCGCCTTGCTATTCCGGAGATAGTGAAGAAATCAAATTTATAACGAAAGCCATTACACAACTGACGCTGTCCATGCTGCAATTTGAATATTGGGACCCTACTCACAATTATGCGAATGGCTCGGTAAAGTCTACTAGTTCTGCTTGCGTGGTGGTCGCTTCTGTGAGCCAGATCAAAATTAACAAACTAATTTCGCATAGCACTACCATTACTGGAGCAGAATTGGCCGCACTTCTTGCGGCGGTAAAGTACATCTCTCAAGAATCACATCAAAAATGGGCTGTTTTCTGTGATTCTAAAGCTGCCCTACAACGTCTTCAATTTCCCTTGAGCCATAGCTATCATGAACATCTTGTAGCGGAGCTACGAGAATAAAAATCATCTACCAGTGGGTACCAGGCCATAGTCGCATTGATGGCAATGCCTTAGCTGACGATGCTGCTCGATCTGTTCACGATACAGCCAACATTGTCCACAACCCGCATGAAGAGCTGACGCAGTAACGAGCCTTCAATTGCTGTCCCGAAAAGCGACTGTACAGTCGTGGTCTACACCTCGAGGCTGAACACCTCGCTCGCACCATTTTTTATTATCTTATTTATTATCTTATTATCTTATTATTAGCTTATTTGGACTTCTAATACTATACCGCGGCCCCCGCTGTGATACTACGCCGTCTGTGGCTGGGAGTAGCGTTGACAAACGCCTATTCGGATCTCATCACAATGGCAGACTCTCCAGCTAGTGAGCTGCGTGGTTGCGATGAAACGACCGGGCACTTACTCTGTGACTGCCCTCGTTTTGAGCGAGAGCGTGCCTTCCTCGCTGCTACACTCTGCCGCTTAAACTCTAGTCCTCTTACAGAAAACAAAGACACTGGGACCATGGACAAATCCTTCTACACAAAGTACAGCGGTGAAAGCGCTCCAGGAATTCTTAAAGTACTCGAGGTTGAATTCCCTACTATAAACTTTAAGGCTTAAGCGTGCGCCGTCTGTCTCCTCATATTGCATATTGCTATGATGCCGCTTTCTTTCCTTCTTTTACATGTGTTCCCACCCCCAAGGGCAGGACAGCCTACTGGGCACCACCTGGTTAACCTCCCTGCATTTCAGTTCTTTTGTTTCTCTCCTTCTCTCTCTTTCGGGAGGTATTTTCAAATATATTTCTTTCATTAGGCTTGACTCCGTGGAATATGGTAACGGGTGTTTTGCTTTTAATAAAGTCTCCGATTGTTAATAAATTGTTCCTATTTAAGAGCGGAGCGGAATAACTCGTTTAGGATGCGTTGTCAAAAATGTGTAACTTAGGTTCCTCTAAGGAAAGATAACCGCCGGTCGTTAAGGCTAATGGAGGGAATACCAAGAAAAGGCAAGCTTAGCAGGGGGTGGCAGATGGTTTGATGGGCGGATGAGATTAAGAGGTTTGCAGGCACTATAGGTTGGTGGTGGTGGTGGTGGTGGAAACATTTATTTCCAAATACCGGGGGGGGGGGGGGGGTAAAACCCCCTAACATGGCACGAGGCAACCCTTAGGGGGCTGCCCTTACAGGGCCAATGCCAGCCCTTGGAGCGCTATCCGCTCCAGGGCGTCGGTAATTATCCGGCGCTGGTCAGCAGCAGCGGAGCTGGCCAGGAGACTCTCCCAGTATGACTCCGCCGTGGTGGGGGATGAAAGGTGTGGGAAGGCAGGACATGTGAGGAGGACATGAACGAAGCCTCCCGGTTTCCCGCAGAGCTTACAAGAGGAAAGGAATTGATCGGGGTAGCGGGCATGAAGGAGATTAGGGTAGGGAGCAGTTTGGGTCTGGAATCGGCGCCAGTGGGAGGCCTGGGTTAAGCTAAGGGGGGAGCTGGCGGTGCGTAAGCGCGCCGGGTATCTCGGTAAGAGGCAAGATTATCTTTGAACGTAAGCAGACGCTCCCGGGATGGCGGAGGAGGTCCAACTCCGGCCCGGAAAGTGAGACCTCGGACGAGGGAGTGGACCTCCTCGTTACCCGGGAGGTCTGCGTGTGCGGGGGTTCAGATAAGGGTTACAGGATGGGTGGAGTGCCAGAAGAGTAGAAGCTGAGCCGCGGTGCGGGATATCAGATCTTTGGCGAAATTGGATAGGGCGGATTTTGAGTCGGAGATAAATTTGGCGGCAGAGGTGGAGGCAAGAGCGAGTGCAATGGCCGCTTTCTCTGCAATTTCCGATGAGTGTGGTGACGGACCCTGATGCGATTAGTCCAGCCTGAGAATTAGAGACGGCGAGAACCATATGGGAGCCCGACGAGTACGCTGCCGCGTCCACGTAGGCTACCTCGGGACTGTTGCCGTAGAGCTTGCGCAGGGCTTTGGCGCGGGCTGTCCTGCGTTCTCCGTCGTGCTCGGGGTGCATGTTCTTAGGGATTGGAAGGATGATGAGATGGGAGCGTAGGTCTGGAGGTAGGGGAACCCCCTCAGTAGGATGGGTGATCGGAGTGATGCCTAGCTGGCAGAGTAGAGTGCGGCCTGTCGCGGCACTCGACAGGCGCGTCAGCTGTGCTGTTAGGGTGGCTTCAGCCAGCTCCTCAAACGTGCTGTGGGAACCGAGGTTGAGGAGCCGGGTAGTAGAGGTACTCGGGGTAGGCAGAGGGCAACCTTCGTGCAGATCCTGAGGAGCGCGTTGATGCGGTCCCGCTTTTTCTGCTTTAGGGGAAGGTAGGGGAATGAGTACGCCGTGCGGCTCGTGATGTAAGCTTGGGTGAGGCGGAGAGTGTTCCGCTCTCGGAGACCCACGCGCCGGTTCGCCACGCGCCGAATGAGACGGGTGGCTTGCTGGGCTTGGGTCTGGAGAGTTTGGATGGCGTTGCCATGCGCTCCGTGGGAGTTAAGGACGAGGCCCAGGATGCGAATCTTGGAGGCCAGGGGAATGGGCTGGTTTCCTAGAGTGAGTGAGATGGGAGGGTTGGCGGGGTCGTGCGGCCTGGGGCGGTAGAAGAATAGTTCTGATTTAGAAGGAGAGCAGGCTAGGCCGCGCGCGCGAGCGTATGATTGGTTGGTTGGTTTATGGGGGTTTAACGTCCCAAAGCGACTCAGGCTATGAGAGACGCCGTAGTGAAGGGCTCCGGAAATTTCGACCACCTGGGGTTCTTTAACGTGCACTGACATCGCACAGTACACGGGCCTCTAGAATTTCGCCTCCATCGAAATTCGACCGCCGCGGCCGGGATCGAACCCGCGTCTTTAGGGCCGGCAGCCGAGCACCGTAACCACTCAGCCACCGCGGCGGCTTCGCGAGCGTATGAGTCGATGATGATGAGGGCCGACTGTACGTTGTGTTCCATGTCGGCATCACTGCCTCGATTAGCCCAGACAGTGACGTCGTCAACATAGAGGCTGAAATGTATGTCGGGTATTTGGGCGCGTTGGTGGGGGAGTTGGAGAAGGGCTATAATAAAGAGGACAGGAGACAGTACAGCACCCTGAGCGGTTCCCCGTGCTCCCAGCGAGACACCGGACAGCCGGTGGTCGCCCATGGTGAGTGTGGCTGTTCGTTCCGAGAGAAAATCGCGGACATAATTGTACATCCGCGGGCCTACGCCTAGGGTGTTGAGGCCCTCAAGGATGGCTGCGTGGGTAACGTTATAGAAAGCTTCTGTTAGGTCGACGCCGAGGATAGCCTTGGTGTCGCCCGCGGGAGAGTCAAGGATGTGGTGCTTGAGCTGTAGAAAGACGTCCTGAGTGGACAAGACCGGGCGGAAACCAATCATGCACGAAGGCATAAAGTTGTTTCCCAAATACCGGCTGAGCCGGGCCTGGAAAACATGCTCCATTATCTTGCCCACACATGACGCAAGAGAGATGGGAAGGAGGTTAGCGGGGAGAAGTGTTTTGCCGGATTTGGGAATAAAGACTACTTTGGCGTCTTTCCACTGAGGCCGGAGGGCGCCGCGCAGCCAGCATTCGTTGAAGTAGTCGGTTAGGGCTTTGACGGAGAGGGAGTCGAGGTTGCGGAGTCCTTTGTTGTGCACTCCGTCGGGGCCAGGGGCTGAGGACGCGTTGAGGCGCTGAAGTTCTGCCCTCCCTTCTGCCTCGGTGATCGGTTGGTCGACAAGGTCGTTGGGGGAGCCGGTCTAGTAAGGGTGGTCTGCGGAGAGATATGCCGGGAAGTAGAGATCACGAAGCTCCTCGAGAAGTTCCTGCGTAAGGCCTCGGATGTGTGTATGAGCTTTATAAGGTTGTGTTTCTGGTGTGTCGAGGACTGAGTCGAATCAATGAGATGGCGGAATAGGTTCCAGGTCTGGGGCAGGCTCATGTTGCCGTCCAGGTTGCTGCAGAGAGATTCCAAATTTTGGTGAGACAGAGTTGCAGCGTGCGTCTCAATGTCCTTGTTGAGCCCGGCCAGTCGGCGTCTGAGCGTTCTATTCCAGCGCTGACGTCGACACCTCCGTTCGAGACCCCCCTTTGTGTCCCATAGGTGCAGGAGATGGGAATTCATCGCGTCTGCAGGGCAGTCCTCGGGGAGTTGGCTACTCACGGCGCGGACGTCACGCTATAGCCGGTCGCACCAAGTGGCTATGTCAAGGTGGTGTGTAGAGCGCGGGCTGCTCGGGAGGTGCGGAACGAGTCCCACTTCGTGATGGTAGCATCGCTAGAGGGTCTACGTGTTGGGCCTGCTTGTAGGAGAACTTCGATAATGTAGTGATCACTACCCAAATTTTCCTGGCTGTTACACCACGCCGCTTGAGGGAGGCGGTGGGTGAAGGTGAGGTCACGAGTAGTGTCTGCGCAGACGCTGTTCCCGGTGCGAGTAGGGGTGGTGGGGTCTGTGAGAAGAGAGAAGCCGGCCTCCTGAGCTGCAAGCCATACCCTACGCCCTTTGGGGGTGTCGGCTGTGTAGCCCCAGGCCGTGTGCGGGCCGTTGAAGTCCCCGACACTCAGAAGGGGTATTTGTGTGCGGCTCGCTTAGCAAGCGTGAATAGTCGGTCGAAGTCGTGCCGCAGGCATTTCGGGTGGCTGTATACGTTGAAGATGAAGACACTAGTACGCCGAGCGCGCTGCGGCACAAGTTCGATGAGGAGATGATCTATTTCGGGGGACGTCTAAGGGGTGGGAGATAGTAGTGAGCGCACGGCGTACAAGAAATGCAACCCGAGGGGGTGTAGGAGAAAAGGGGACGATGGGCGAGCAGCTGGGGTAGGGTGAGGGGATTGGAGGGCTCTTGCAGCGCGAGCACGTCGCGACCGTCTGCCCGAGCTAGGAACTGGTGAAGCAGCCCCCGCTTGGAACCAAAGCCTCGACAGTTCCACTGCCAGATGGTTAGGCTAGTGCGTGGTCTCGCCATCACTGAAGCTTTCGTTTGCAGTGTAGGAGTTGGAGACGGTGTGGAGCCGGGCTTTCTTTTTATGCCGCACGGTAGCACAGGCTGTCGCGTGGCGAGACTCTTGCTCCTTAAATCGCTCGTAAATTTGGCGCGCAAATTTGTCTAGACGGGTGGTGAGGTTGGCGAAATAATTTGTGAAGGCCTGGATGGCCGTGTGCACCACGACCTGAATTCTCGCCTCCATGAGCTGTTCGAAATTGGGAGGCAGGGCTGGCGTTCCCTCGCTCGGGGTTGGTGTGCTCAGGGATTTAGTGGGTGTTGCGGCCCGCTTCTTGGTCGGCTGTTCGCTAGTAGGGAGAGGTGGCGGTGGAAGAGTGGGTGTAGGAGCTGCCGGGGCCGCTGGTGCCGGGGTAGGGGATTTGGGCCTGCTGTTCGGAAAGCAGCTGTGCCTGGAGGCGGTGGTTGGTGGTTTGGAGGGAGGCGAGCTGCGCGCGGACACGCAGCAGCTCTTCATAAAGGGGGTTGGCGGAGCCCTGGGAAACTACGCCTGCCCAGCTCAACTCATTGGTGCAGCGGCCGTGTGCCTAGGCAGGTGGTCTCGGTGGGACTGGAGGTGGTGGTGGCCTGGTTCCGGTCCAGGAGCGGGACCGGGCCTTGGGCTTATGAGGTGTGGACGGCTGTTTTGGTGCGGCCGGCTGCAGCACCGGAAAGGACTTCGATGTGAGCTGCGGGGCCTGGGGCTTGCGGGTCGTGGAGCGGCTGCGGTGTTGGGGTGGAGCCTGACTGATAGGAGTCTGGCTAGCGTTTGCCTCGGCAGCTCGCTTGGCATCCCAGTACCTCTTTTTGACGAGGTACGGCGTGCGGAAGCGCGCCGTGCACGTTTTGCAAGCCGTCAGGTGTTCTTTACCGCAGACCTTGCACTGCGGCGTGCAGGAGTGGTCCTCAGGGGGTTCGACTTGGTCGCAGCCGAACAGCGCCGTTGCTTGGGAGCCGGGCACACATCCACACGGTGGCCGAGTGGGCCGCAGTTACGGCAGTGCTCGATCTTCTTTTTGAAGAGGTAGCACGTATAGAGTAGCGAGGAGTGGTAGATGTGGTTGGGCACCAAGTTTTGTTCGAAGAGGATTACTATGGACTCTGTCGAGCCCATGCGTCTAAAGTCGAGGATGGGAGGGTTCCCCTCGTGACGGAGACGGTCCTTGATGTCTTGGTATGAGTGTTCAAGAGGGACCCCGTGGACCACGCCGCGGGCGCAGTCCTCCGGTGCCGCTTGGTAGGAGTATATGTCTTAGGCGGTGCATTTGATCATTATGGACTTGATGTAGAGGTAGCGGAATCTGCGCTGAGGGTCGGGAGTGTTGATGAGGATGAGATGTTGGAGGGTGCTGATGATGACTGTGTCGGGATTGGCCTCTTGAGGTCCGAGGCGGGCTGCTTGCAGAATGGCACCGCGAAGCACAACACCGTTCACGGTCGGAAGGTTGAGGCCGCCAAGGGGACGGAGGATGATCTTGTGGTCGTCGATGTGGAGCTTGGGGTGGCGTAGAGAAGACACTTGGGGTGGCCGTGGCTTGAGGCAGATTCGGAGTAACGGTGGGAGGGGATTTGCGATTAGAGCTTCGCTTGTCGTCCGCTGATTGTCAGCCGTTAGTAGAGGTAAGTTCCGAGGGTGATATGTCTTCTCCCATTACTACAATGAGTTCCATGCCGCCGTAGAGGCGCCGGCACGCCGGTGGTCCGAGCTGCGTCTCTAGCGGCGTTTGGTATCCGTGGCTGCTGCGCTGCGAGGCTTTGCCTCCGCGCAGCGGGCTGATGAAAAGACATGGACTTGCCTCTTAAAGCGACACTGAGGAGAAATTGAAGTTGGCTTGTAGCGATAGAATATCAGGTCCTGATCACAAAAACGCCACTCTAACTGAAAACAAAGCACTTCTAAGGTGGAAAAAAAGCAAGAACAAAAATACAGGTATCGCCGCCACAGGCCAATCTCGCAAGTACAAGCGTGGCGATGCCATAGGACAAGAGACGCCACTTTGGAGGAAATTCCCTTCCTACTGGGGGTCGCGAATCTCGGAGGCTGACAAAGGAAAGTTACGCGGTTCAATATTGAAGCAAGCTTTGTTTTAAAATCGATAGTGCACTTCTATCACACAACGAAGGCAGACTAGACAACCTGAATGTTGGAAGCAAAGAAAACCGATGCTTGTCGGCGCCACAGTCGGCTAGGAGAGTTTAGACTTGTTATGGCGCTTCGCGTCTATGAGCTTTACGTGCCCCGTGGTTTTGTTTTTGACGCGCCTCGATATACAAGCGCCGAACAGCAGAGGAACTCCAAGTGCCGCTTCAAGTGCTAGTTAAACTTTAAAGGAGCCTGTTAAGGCTTGTCATGATCGCCACGGTCTGTGAAAAACTATGACGGCACGATTTTTGGTGATTTTACAAGGCAGTTCGCATTATAAAGAGCACTCGTGTCTTCGCACGCTCGCCCGGCGAAACATTCCTGGCTGTACTAGTCAACTTCAAAGTACTTAACGGAAATCGTTTATTAGGGACGGGAGACAATTAAGGTACAAGGCAGTTCAGAAAATTTGCTTATGGCCTAGCTCTGTTAGGCCAGGATATGTAGTGAAAACGAAAGCGCGGAGATTTCTGCATCGGAACAGTTCATCACTAGATGTACCTTTATTGACGGTGAACCTTATGCTGTCGTGACGGAGTGGTAGCGTCTCCGCCTCAAACGCCAAAGGCCCTGGTTCGACGCTGAGCCTCGTCACAAGATTCATTTTTATTCAGTGAGTGGGCGAGTGGTGTCAGTGGCTCCCATAGATGCCGCCACTGAAAACGTTCGTTAGCGGTTACGCGCAGGCTTTTTAAGGCGCGTTTATGTTCCGTCGTAACGCGCGCGCGCGCGCTGCACGGTGACGTCACGTCGGTCAAAGCGAGACCCCCTGTACTCCAACTGCGCTTGAGCTCCGACGCGTTCGGCGGCTTCGGCGCACTCTGACCGCACTGGTGGGGACATGCAGCATATGTGCCTCTATTTCGCGGCGACTGCGCCAGCCGCCGCCGGCCCGGCCAGACTGATTTGGCTCCGTGGCGAGGTGCGCGTTGTGATGTAATTCAATAGCTTCGGCAGTTGAACGGAGCTGTTCTTTTCGAGCTCTCGGCTAATTTAATGCACTCACAGTACACATCTGAAGGTACATGTAAGTGGGCGAGAGAGCCCGATCCAGTGGACCCGTTGGATCTAGCGGAAGCCGTTCAAGCGCCGTGCGTCGGCTTTAGTTTCAAGCCGCCAACTTTAAATGCGACCGCCTTTGAGCACTCATTCGTTTTTTGTGGCAAAAAAAATAAATAGATAACTTGGCCCTTGCAACCGTAGGAGGCCCCGACGCCGCCTGCTGAAGAGCGCAACCGCGCCGTTCAAGGAATCACAATTCGTTAGCCCCAAAGCCCCGGCCAGCCTCCGATGGGCGCATCGCGCCGACCTTGTCCTGTACCCTCGCGACCGCCCGCACTGGGGTTATATTTAGTTTGCAACGGCTGCTCACGGCGGAAGAGGGAAACGACCCGCCGGCGCCTAACCCAACCGTACTCCCTCAAATGCTTTAAAGCATCGCACGCTCTTTGGGGCTGAGGTCGCTGAAATGCAGGCCGGAGTTTTTGCAAGAACTACGTCATCGGGTTCGGGAACGGGATCCATAGTAACGCTGGCAAGACGCCGGTGCAAACGTAAACGAAGCGCTCGGTAGCGACCCCCGATAGATGCCTTCGACGTGCGGCGGCGGTAGCTTTCGTTTCTGCAGCTGCTAGACCGCACCGCTAGCCGGCAGAAATCACGGAGTCTCCGTTTAGGTCACGTTTCAAGTCCCTCCGTGCTATGACGTCATAAGATTTTTCCGTGGCGTCATAAGAGTTCTCTAATTTGAATCGGAGCAGCGGGAAAAATGTTTTCAACTTCAAATCCAACTTTCTTTGAAATGAATGGATATTTCGTTCGCGGAGAAGCGGCAACAAAGCCATGAAATGCCGAACTGTCTAATTTTGCGAACAGAAATATTTAATAGAGTTCTCCTCAGTAACCCTTTAATGTGGTGGTCTAAATCGGGAAAGGTTGGTATCGACAGGCTCCTGTCGAGAAGCGGAGGCTGATGACACTAGTTTTAGACGGCTGGGGTGAGCAAATCCGGTCGTAAAGGACAAAGTTTGCGGAGCGCATGTGTAGCGCGTCCGCTCGCCTTGCCTCCGAACGCCGTTCGGCATAAAAAAGGTGGTCGCAGCTGGAACGGCAAGGGTTAGAGAAACATGAGAAATGCCTTTGCATTGCTGTGCGTGTAGTCAGGCTGAGGATTGTGATGATGAAAAAAATAGCATCAATATTGGTTTTCGTCGTCTTTCAACAAAAAAATAAACAGTATTGAAGGGGTGAATGTACTAGAATATACTATAGCTGTTATTTTACACTTTCGGAGATATTAAGTTTTTTAGTTTATTAGTAACTGTGACGGATCTCGCAATAGTGGTTTTACGCTGTCGATATGATTTGACCAGTTCAAATGTTCTTCAAAAAGAACTCAGAGTCAGAGGAGTCTGATGTCACCGGGTGCAATACGTAAACGCTTGGGCTGGCCCGACCATTTGGCGTCTAAGAACTATTCGACAGAGTAGTGTGCCCTCGTGTGGAGTTTCTACCCGTACTAGGGTACAAGAGAATGTTCTGGGTATTCTTCACCACCTTCCGTAGGATGATTCTGGCCTGTTATGTCTGCTTGAGTGTGAGGCCTTACATGGACGTGGTGTCCTGCTCGCCGGGCCTTAGCTGCGGGTGGGCACGCATGTGGTGAGGTTGGCTATTGCACTATCTGCTCTTCTAGGAGGTGTATGATGCATTTAGCGCACACATCTGCCGGTAGGGCAAGTCCTAGAACATTTAAAGCTAGCATTGAAACTAGTGGATGGTTTTCACACTTTTGACTTTAATATTACGAAGCCCCAAAACACGGGGTGTGTGAAGCGCATGGTGATGTGCTGCTTGTCGTGAAAAAAAAATCATAAAACAAAAGAAATTAAAGGCGACATACAACCTTGAGCTTAAGGGTATGTTACGAAAGCCTTAAAGGGCTAACGCCCAAATATGCAGATTTGGTAATCCTATGCTTAGAATTCATAGATCACTGGGTGTCCTTATGCTACCCCTGGCGCAGTGGAACCGCGGTTAAGTTATGCGTCACTGTCATCCGAAGACAGGTGCTGCCACAGGTTGGACTTCTGACCTAGGTTGCTCTTCCCGACGAACCTCCCGCGACGAAATATTGATTTAACTGCCACCTGCCGCGGGGCGCTGCTTAATCACAATCCGCTGGCCGTGTTGTGATAGGGCTACAAGGTTATGTGACTAACGTGGCCCTGCTCCCTCCTACGTGGCTTCCCTGGTGATTTTTCCTGAATGTGACACTCATGGCCAACGACGCGAACGAACCAGACGGCGACGCAGGATTTTCTGCGATGCCAGCTATTTAACGCTCTCGCGTTAATCAAAATAAACTTGAGTGAAAGGGGGATGCTTTATTAAGTAGGCAGATTGTTATCCGCAGAAAAATAAATAATTGCGCTCCATATCTCAGTATAAATGAACACGCCGTGGTATCTTGGTGGCTTTGACGTTGTGCTGCCTATACAATCTACGATGTAAAAAATTCCTGCGCTGGCGACCACATTGCCATCGAGGCACAATGCAAGAAAGCTGTGTTGTGCTGCGTGAGCGCTCGTAAAAGAGCCCAAGCGGTTTAAAATAACCTGCAGCCCTCCATCACGCTCTCTATCACTGCTTCATGTGTCACACACGAACTCTTAACCTAACATATCACATATGAAATATGTGCTGGCCAGATTCCTATTCTTTTATGCTCTGGTTTGACCGTATATAAACTGACAGGCATCTAGCATATGTATATATAGAAATGTAGAGAAGATGTAGTGATAATATAGACAGCTGCGAAAGTGTCAGGGCATGCAGAAAAATGTCATTTCTTGGATTCCTTTACTCCAGGTCACAGTACTTTCCTGTGAGGAAGTGCCGCGTGTATTCGGAAAGGTCAATTCACTCATGGCGCAGGTTTAAGCAGCGTAAAACTGTGAGCAACCGTGCTGATATTTTGTTGATGGTAGCAGATGAAAATTCAGCAGAGGGTACTGCGGACTCATAAAGAAGGACGAGAAAGCTATCACATCAAGCGAAAACACTCTAATGATTAATTAGCCAGAAGAACACGTTTTATACCCTCGAAAATGCCATATCTACGACCACGCGAAGTTTAAAAATCTGCCTTCATTTCTTTACAAGTTAATCGACGGGTCACTGACACAATCATATCTACCTATTCTTGTCAAAAATCACCTCGGCAAGTTCTCGTGCGACCTGAGCTTTGGTTCTCTACAAAATTTTCGTTTTTTGCAGCAAAGGCAGGCGCGGCTTCTTGCGTGTAGGCTCCTGGTATGCGCCGCAGTGCAGCAAGAACTGAAGTTAGGTAGGCGGATGAGATTAAGAAGTTTGCGGGCATACGGTGTGAGCAGCTCTCAAATGATAGGGTTAATTGGAGAGACATGGGAGAGGCCTTTGCCCTACAGTGGGCGTAGTCAGGCTCATGATGAGTATGATGATGATTTATGATGATGCATACCGGTCGTGTATCAAAGAAGGAGGGAGAAAAATATTAGTACACTGCTTGCAGATAAATAATATTGACTAATTATGCAATTAAGCCAAATACAAAAAGTGCGAGTGGCCCCACGCAATAGCCAGCTGCATGCCCTTGGTCGCGTCATCATAAGATGCAAGGACATAATTTAAAATTATGGCTAATCTTAGCTAATGCACCTTGTATATTTTTTCTTTACAATAGCCGCGGGGATTTTTCATCGTGCGGTATAAGAAGTCATCTAAACCATAGGAATGCATTGTTTAAAAAGACCTGTGGCGCAGCGGTGGCTCAGCGTTTATAGCGCACTGCTGCTGACCCGAAAGACGCGAGATCGATCCGGCCGCGCTGGTCGAATTTCGATAGAGGCAAAATTCTAGAGGTCCATGTACTCTGCGACGTCAGTGCAGGTTAAGGAACCTGACTTCGTCTGAAATTACACCGCTACTCATATCCTGAGCCGTTTTGGAATGTTAAACCCACAAAAACTAAATAGTAAAAATGGGTGAACGAAACTATCGAACCGACACTTAAAGTACGCCGTAAGAGAACAGTGCGATAGCTTCAATGAGTTGATACGATACAGCCAGTATAGGCCATTCGTTGTTAAACAATCATAAATACCTGAGAGTCCTCATTTAATTCCTGGCGCAGTGGTTATAGTCGTCAAGCAAATCGCCGCTTCCCTGCTATAGCAAGTATTGGTACGAGTAAGGCTTGACCGACCCAGGTTGCTCTTCCCTAGTCACGAATGGTTGATTTATCTGCCACCTGCTGTGATGGTTGGTTTGCTCGCACTGCGGTGTTCACGTTGCGATGACACCACATCGTCACGTGGCCTAGCTGGCTCACCTAGGTTGCACTTCCATGAATTTTTCGTTCACAATGCTAACGCCGGATTTTCAGCAGAACAATAACGCTGTCGAGTTAAAAGGAGTATTCATATTTACTTTTGTCCTCCATTCATTTAAAAAATCCGGTGTAAATTATTTACTATGGCAGCTTATTGGAGAGAAGAGAACAATGTGTGTAATTCCTCGTCAATCGGAACACAGCTGGTAACTTAGAGTATTTATTTATTTATTTATTCAAAATACCCCCAAAGGCCCTCATTTGAGGGTATTACATGGGGGGGGGGGGGGAGTAAGTACAAAGCTTTGTTATAAGGTTAAAGATATTGCACTAAAATAAAATAGAAATCACAAAATATTAATCATAAATAGGCATTCACAGAAAGGGTCGCAACAATGCACATAACAGCAAAATTTGAGCATAAATAACAACACCGCTAGAAAAAGAAAAATACAACACTGGAAAAGGTGCGCTGAAGTACCAAAAAAATATAAAATAAAAAGAAGACAAGGCGGAAGAAAAGAACGCTCAAAAAATACCTTTTTAGTTGTTGAAACATGAGTGCATAAGATGTTGGAATTTATTTAGATCAGATTCAGAGGCAATTTCTGATGGCAAAGCGTTCCATTCGGTTATTGTGCGTGGTAAAAAAGAATAGGCATAATGGAATGACTGGCATTTAATGCGTTTAACTTTGTAAGGATGATCGCGACGTGGAAAGATAACTGGCGGTGGCTGAAAGAATTCATCATGAAGGGAAGGATGGTGATAAAGCTTGTGGAAAAGTGACAGACGGGAAATTTTTCGGCGCAGTGCTAAGTTATCTAACTCGGCTTTAGTCTTCAATGAGGTGACGCTGGTGTAACATGAATAATCAGAAAAGATGAATCGCGCAGCACGGTTTTGCAGGGCTTCGATGTTACTGATGATATAATTCTGATGAGGATCCCAAATGGCAGACGCGTATTCGAGTTTCGGACGGATTAATGTGGTGTACGCTAGTTTTTTTACATGTGTCGCGGCCTCTTTTAAATTATGTTTGAGAAGTCCGAAAGTACGGTTAGCGGAGGCAAGAGTGAGATTAATATGATGATTCCATGATAAGTCGGATTGTAGGTTAATGCCAAGATACTTGTAACTTGTGGTGAATTCTACACTATTGTTATCAAGAAAGTAGGCGGTAGGAATACGTGGCTTGTTAGTGAAAGACATGAGCTTAGTTTTGGAAAGATTTAAAGGCATTAACCAATTAGAACACCATGTGCTTATCGCTTCAAGATCAGACTGCAGTGGCTGGCTGTCAGTGTTACAGGTTATACGTCGATAAAGCACACAATCGTCAGCAAATAGTCTGATTCTGGACGTCACGCAATTGGGTAAGTCATTAATATAGATAAGGAAAAGTAAAGGTCCCAGTACACTGCCTTGTGGAACTCCAGACGTAACATTAGCGTAACATGAGTTAGAGTTGTTAACTGATGTGAACTGAATTCTAGATGAGAGAAAATCTGCTATCCATGCAATAATATTAGGGTGAATGTTCAGTTGGGAAAGTTTAAGCAACAACCTTTGGTGTGGAACGCGATCAAATGCTTTAGAAAAATCTAAAAATATTGCGTCAACTTGGAAACCAGCGTCAATCAGTGCATGAATATCGTTAATAAAACCGGCAAGTTGGGTGTCGCATGAGTAGCCCTTGCGAAAACCGTGCTGATGATCGAAGATAATGTTATGATCTTCAAGGTAGTTGATGACCTGAGTATGTATAATATGCTCGAGTAATTTACAAACTGTACTTGTTAAGGAGATGGGACGATAGTTAAGCGGAGAAGCACGATCACCTGATTTGAAAATGGGTATTATCTTAGCTATGCGCCAGTCGTTAGGAATGGTGCCAGTTGATAGCGACTGGGAAAATAATGCGGTTAACATGGAACAAATGCTATGTGATGTATTCCTTAAAATTTTATTATTGAAGCCCATATGATCAGCGCTAGAAGATGTTTTGAGATTGTTTAGTAGAGATAGAACACCAGGCTCACTGATGACTATCTCGTCCATAGTTAGTTCCACTAGTGCGCTTAATGTAGGCAAGGATGTAATGTCTTCATCTGTGAACACAGTTACAAATGCATCGTTAAGAAGTTGAGCGCACTCTGAATCAGGGATGGGAACACCAACAGAATCTGTAAGAGTGATGTCAGGTCGAATTACTGGGTTTACCACACGCCAAAAACGGCGATTATTATTTTTCAGCATGGAAGACAAGTCATGAGAAAAAAAGTTGCGCCGAGTAGATTTTAATAGTGCCTTATAATCCTTTTCACATGCTCTGTATTTGTCATGTGAACTCACAAGACCATTCAGTTTTGCCTGTCTGTATAGTTTTTTCTTTTTGTTGTTCAGCCGCCGAAGACGGTTGGTAAACCAAGGAGAACTGCTATCACAGGTAATGGTTAACATGGGAATGAACTGGTCGATGAGATCATTGAGGGCAGTTTTAAAAAGGATCCAGTTCTGCTCTATAGAGCGAGAGCAGAAATTATGCAAAAATTTATCAGAAAACATTAATAATTCTGCATTAATTGCATCAAAATTTGCTTTGCCGTAACATCTTATGTTCTTTTTAGTAGTTATCTTTTTACTAGTGCGAAATTTAATGTACCCAGTGATAACATCGTGGTCAGAGATGCGTTCCTCATGAGTTATGCCTGAAAATATATCAGGTTTGTTTGTGAGAACTAAGTCAAGTACATTGGAAGAGGCTTTAGTTGATCGTGTTGGTTGGTTAATGAGTTGTGTTAGTGAAAAATCAAGGCAAGTGCTGAGAAAAGAATGTGCTTCTGCATCTGTGTCCACTACGGAAAGTGTTGACCAATTAATTCTTGGAAAATTGAAATCTCCAAATATAATAACAGCGGAATTGGGAAAACGCGCATACATTTCACTGAGCACCCGATGATATTCATCTGAAAACGCACCAGACATGTCGGGAGGACGGTAGAAAACGCCGATGATGACACGAAATGCACCATCATTCAAAGAAACCCAAACACATTCAAGGAAAGAATCGATAACGATAGGTGTGGCAATGAAATCCTCCTTTATCGCGATGAGAACACCGCCCCCCCCTTCGCAATTGTCTATCGCAGCGAAAAAATTTGAAATTGCATGCACTGGTAAAGATGTTGACATCATGAATAGTGTCGTTCAGCCACGTCTCAGTTAGTACCACTAAAGAAGCTTGACATGAATCGATGAAAGATGATAGTGCAATACCGTTAGCTACAACACTTCTAATGTTCGTGTACAAAAACAGCCATTCGTTATCATTACCACAATGTAATTTGGCAGGTGAGGTGGTCGATGAACGCAGGTTAACGGAAACGGAGGGAGGACGTCATTCGCCATCCTCGCGCCCTGATACAAGAATGGCTCGACTTTCGTTGGTGTTCCACATGTAAAGATCATCGTTAACGAAGAGCTTGTTGAAAACGAGTCGCACTTTATCCCCGTCTTTCTTAATAGATTTTGAAAACTGGAGAAGCTTCCGTCGCTTTTCGCGAACGGCTTCGGAGTAATCGCGCGAGATGCTTAAATTAGTGTTTTTTAACTTATAGCCGCGGCTCATGACAGTGTGAACTTCCCTTTCATTAAAAAATTTGGCTATGATAGGCCGCTTTTTCTCGGAAGAAAAGCGGCCCACGCGATGTGCTCTGGAAACAGATTCAACAGTAAGCCCAAGTTTTTCTTTACAAAAGTCATTTACGAGACGTTCAGACTCCTCCCAAGTTTCCGACTTCTCTGGATCATCTATACCGTAAAATAGAACATTGGATCGCCTAGAGCGATTTTCAAGGTCGTCAATTTTTGCCTGTACATTTGCGAGACCCTTGTCACTGTTCCCCACGAGCTCAGCAGATGGTGCGGTTGCAAATTTCTGCTCTAGATCGTGAACTCGTGAGCCACAAGGTCCAGCTTTTCCTCTTGAGCCTTAGTCATGGGTCCCGGGTTTAGCTCGACATCGCCTCCCAAAACTAGTAGCAGACACCATAAATAGGATACACCAGCGCGGAAACTTTTTAAAACATGAGGTGGCCACGACACCGCTAAAAGACAGACGTCATCGTCACGGTAAGAATAAGCGTCATAGTAACCAACCTGTAGATACATCAGTGGTGAGCGTGGGATCGCAGTGGTGGTGCCGTGGCCCAGAGGGGCGTCGAAAGGCGCGCACTTTTGTACCGCCCGATCAGCAGTCAGAGTCCCACGTTGCCAGACGGAATCGACCACTGCGTCCAGAAGTGGCGGAGCATCCAGAATAGGTGACGCAGGCAAAAAACATGTTGATAGGCCGCAGTCGGTTGACGTACACGCGCCGAGCTGGGAGCTTGTATCGTTGAGGCATTCCGTCTTGTGCATCGTCCATGGCCGGCCCAGGAAAATCAGCAGCAGCACCTGTAGATACATCAGTGGCGAGCGTGGGATCGCAGTGGCGGTGCCGTGGCCCAGAGGGGCGTCGAAAGGCGCGCACTTTTGTACCGCCCGATCAGCAGTCAGAGTCCCACGTTGCCAGACGGAATCGACCACTGCGTCCAGAAGTGGCGGAGCATCCAGAATAGGTGACGCAGGCAAAAAACATGTTGATAGGCCGCAGTCGGTTGACGTACACGCGCCGAGCTGGGAGCTTGTATCGTTGAGGCATTCCGTCTTGTGCATCGTCCATGGCCGGCCCAGGAAAATCAGCAGCAGCACCTGTAGATACATCAGTGGTGAGCGTGGGATCGCAGTGGCGGTGCCGTGGCCCCGCCACGCATTAACGAGAGGGTGGCATTAACGAGAGGGTGGCAGCTATCGTAATTAGGCTTAATAAGAAGTACAAACTGGAGGTGGTACAAGCCTACGCGCTAACATTCAGCTACTGCCCATTGTCTGCAAAACATTTACCAAGCTATCGCCAAAAAGTCACAGCAAGCTTAGACTTCAAGAAATCAAATGATCACTCAGGCTTTCGATCCCCTGTTGTTCTAGTGAAGAAGACGGCAATGTCCGGTTTTACTTCGATTACCGCGGATTGAACTACGGACCAGCGAAGTGGTCCTCAATTGAGGAGCTGAATGTTAAGAGTCGGGAAGAGGGCAGAGAGGGTTTGGCAACAAAGGCAGGTTAATGTAGTCCTACTCGAAATCAAGAGAAAGTAATAGGCGCACTTACATTGCTGGCAAGTAAATTGCTATGATTCCGCAAATTGTATATGTTATCGCTAAAGAGGAATATTGACTTTCAAAACTGAAATATTTGAGCTGACACTATTCTGGGGTATAGCGTGAGATGTCCATAAAAGGCAATGCGATGAGTAGCTTTACAATGCTGGAACTGTGTCTTTGAGATGTTTTACATGTGGCTACATCCGGTGCTCGCAAGCTAAAGTAAACAAATCAGTCCTCTAACTACTGCAAGGTATGCTATGCATTTCTTCGAAAATGTTGAGGAAAGTCCAGAAATATATAGGCTCTGAACCTACTCATATACCTGCCAGCCTTCAGGTGAAAAGCAGGAGACTGCTGCGATTCCCAACATTCATGCTTTGTCTGACAGCTTAGGATGTGTCAACGCGCAAATATTAAGAAAGATTATCGAAGCGCAACAGGCTGCTAATATTGGAGGCAATAACCGAGCTGGGCTCTTCTAACAAGCTTGATTGAACGAAGAGGGTTAAGAGAAATTCAGAGCAAAGGCATTATCACTGTTCTTTTTATATGTGGAAAATTGTATGCTTTGCATGCTGCAAGGTACCTCAACTATCGCTTATATGTGGAAAATTGTATGCTTTGCATGCTGCAAGGTACCTCAACTATCGCTTGTATTAACATGCCTTCAACATGGCCATGCGTAGGTCAAACTCCATCATATTATTGAAACTTCCCCATTGTCACAAAAGGAAGCGGCCAGCTGTCCGTTGAGGCTATCGAGCCCTAGGCGATATATTGTTTAGGCGACGGGTATACACCAAATTTTTGCAGTGAAACACTATTATGAGCAAAAGTAAGAAATCGAACAATGCTGCACCTTGGTTTTGCTGACTGTTGTCTTCCTTCATACGTATCTATCTATCTATCTATCTATCTATCTATCTATCTATCTATCTATCTATCTATCTATCTATCTATCTATCTATCTATCTATCTATCTATCTATCTATCTATCTATCTATCTATCTATCTATCTATCTATCTATCTATCTATCTATCTATATATCTATCTATCTATCTATCTATCTATCTATCTATCTATCTATCTATCTATCTATCTATCTATCTATCTATCTATCTATCTATCTATCTATCTATCTATCTATCTATCTATCTATCTATCTATCTATCTATCTATCTATCTATCTATCTATCTATCTATCTATCTATCTATCTATCTATCTATCTATCTATCTATCTATCTATCTATCTATCTATCTATCTATCTATCTATCTATCTATCTATCTATCTATCTATCTATCTATCTATCTATCTATCTATCTATCTATCTATCTATCTATCTATCTATCTATCTATCTATCTATCTATCTATCTATCTATCTATCTATCTATCTATCTATCTATCTATCTATCTATCTATCTATCTATCTATCTATCTATCTATCTATCTATCTATCTATCTATCTATCTATCTATCTATCTATCTATCTATCTATCTATCTATCTATCTATCTATCTATCTATCTATCTATCTATCTATCTATCTATCTATCTATCTATCTATCTATCTATCTATCTATCTATCTAACTGCCTATCTATCTATCCATCTATCTATATATATATATATATAGAAGTATACGCTTTGTTTAAGGAAACATTTTTATTTTACTCAAAGTTTCGATCGGCGGACCGATCATTCTGAAACGTCGAGTAAAATAAAAATGTTTCCTTTAATGAAGCATATACTTCGATATATATTATTTTAAGCAGTCAAGTACCTCATGTATCGCAACAATATATATATATATATATATATATATATATATATATATATATATATATATATATATATATATATATATATATATATATATATATATATATATATATATATATATATATATATATATATATATATATATATATATATATGCCGCTATGCCGCTATGCCGCTATGCAATATTAGAAGGAGCATCGCTGTTTTATCGAAACCTCTTGGTAGGTGTATTGTGTGCAGTATTGATTTTGCTCCGGTTCCGTAAGTACCATCTGTTTTGTTTGGAGCTCTGCATACGTATGTATGCACATTTTTAAGTTTATTTATATGTGCACGTGCGTGTGTGTGTTCCTGTAGGTGTGTTCGTGCGTATTGAACAAACACTCAGTTTGTACCAAGTGTTTCAGGGCAGGCTTTAATTCTCAAAATTAGGTTTTTTCAGGCAAAAATACGGCCTGTTCAGCATTGTATCACCTCTGTGGGCGCACACCAGAAAAATGGTGAATTGTCTTAAGTAGCAAGCTGTTTAACGAATTTAAAATAATTAATTTTTAACTAGTAGAGTCAGGCGCCTAATTTGAGAGGTAATAGTCATATCAGGTTTTACACTTTCGACAACGTGATTACCGTTCGTACTGTGTCTCGACAAAATTCGATTGTGCATTTTGACTATTTACGCGCAATGGAAACAGTGCTTTGCCTGCTTTCTTTTCGAAAGGGCATGTATTCTTGCATGATGTAGCCAAATTTTGTCGAGCCACAGTGTCGAGGATAATCGCGTTTTCGAAATTTTGAAAACTGATATGGCTATTATTACCGGCGGCTGAAAATCTCTAATTACAATAAGCTGTCTACTGTGGTCGCTAAAAAGTTAACAGAAATTAGTTAACCAGCTTCTTAAGACGATCCACCGGCTTCCTGCTTTCCTCCAATGCTGGCAATAATATGCCGAAAAAGCCACATTTTTACCCCAAATGGTTTATTTCTCTTCTACGACTTCTACGACACCTAGGCTCCTAAGTGTCGTAAGCGCATTACATCGAACCCTTAAAATCAGTAAGAGAAAGTAAAAATAAAGTGGTACAAAAGCGACATGCATGCGTGCTGGGTGCGTGGTGGGTCACAGCCCAAAAGAATGTCGAGTGACGCACTCCGGACTCAGCATAACATTCGAGGACGTGTACACGCTTTGGAGAATGAGCACAAACACACTTGCTATTTAAGTGAAGTCTATAAGTTCATTGTCCGCGGCACGGGATGCTTTGGTCAAAACATATTTTTTTTATCATTTGAACGATGGTTGGTATGATCGAAAGGACATATTTCATAACGATATTGGGGCGACGCGCGGATGTGTTTTCGTTCATGGATTTCCTTTCTCCCAGGTTGCAGTACTCTGCTGTCCGTAAGTGGAGCGTTGTGCATTGAGGTCAAGCACCTCGAAGTGCTATCCTCAACAGCATAAATGCGCATGCAAGACTGGCGACGCCGCAGTTGACGCCGCGAAAAAGGTCCGTCGGCAGCAGTGATTACGCTGCTCAGCGGTTGTTAGTGCACGCTGTGTGGTGATCTGTTCACTGCCACTGTGCCCGTGGTTGAGCACAGTACAAAGTGCCAAGTAGCGTTCAGATCCTAAAAATGAATTCGCTCTCTTTTTTGTCTGTTGTCTGCGCTTTTTTGCAGTTGGAAATTGTGCATCCTGCAAGGTGAGCTACTTATTAATTTATGTATGCAGTGCTGCTACCTGTAACGGTAATGCAGTATGTAATGCAATCTGCAGTTGTGTAACTACCAGAGTAAGAGAAAAACACAAGAAGAGCTGATTTAAAGTTTCGAGAATGCCACTTGCCTCATCGAACATCAATGTTTAGAGTTGAAACTTGTGTGTTAGATAAAGTTTGGGCTAATAGATAATTCGGGAGAAAAAGTAAGATATAAATACGCTTTTCTAGCTTATAATAGGGCGTATCACACTGAAGATGAGAGAATCACCGAGGGTGGGCAATTTTCTGCCCGAGGTAATGTTGGCAACTTTTTACACGTAGACGCGCTTCGGGATATGGTAAGAGAGCAGCATATCTTGCAGTACAGTGTAAAAGGTGAAGTGCATTCTCGGAAAGCAGCCTCGACTAAGCTGGAAGCTTCCTACATAGGCCAGGCAGAGGACGTATATAATTCATGATATTTCCTATCTCAAATGACACTACTCACCATTGGAATTTCATGGTACAGCGACACAGGCGGATGTTTTCTTCACGCTCTCAAAAATGAACAAGGCACGGGAAATGTGTAGTGGCTGGCTTGTTCGTTTAACATTTTTTAGGACTACAACGCGGTCGGAGCACGGACAAGAAAGCGCCTGTGTTTGTGTAAGTTTTTCTTTTCCGTGTTGCGACCGTGCTGTAGTCCTGAAAAAGGAAGGGGAGAGCTTCAGGGTTCTTTCATACAGTAGCAACGCAACGCATACACTAGGTTAACTTTTTTTAGCCAAGAAGTAACGCGGTTTTCTGGCCTATGGACTGTGTGGTCGCCTCGCAATTCCCCGCACCCTAGAAAGGAATTTTTTTCTTTCCTGGTGACGTCATTTGCGGTTTCGTCGACGCCGACAGCGACGCTGAGTTTCGTTGCTAATGGGCTATATAAGGCTTCTGTTTTAAAACCACGTAGAAGCCATTCATATGTCTACGCAAATGCTAACCTTTGCCATCCCACCTTACCCGAATGATGGCGCACCTACATCAGTTCGTGAACCATGTTTGGTGATTTCGCCGGCTTGGTAGAGGGCGGTTATTACGCGCAAGATATTTAAATAGGTCCTAGGACAGCAATT
The DNA here is from genome assembly GCF_052857255.1 of Amblyomma americanum. Lineage (NCBI taxonomy): Eukaryota > Metazoa > Arthropoda > Arachnida > Ixodida > Ixodidae > Amblyomma > Amblyomma americanum. The sequence goes on along the minus strand of NC_135501.1, from coordinate 120,780,505 downwards.
CCCATTGTACACAGACACCATCTGCGCTTTCTCTTTTGTGACTACCGTAAGCGTTATGTGTTGCCTGAATGAAAATGAAGTCTAACATTTCATTATCCCGTCACAGCATCTAGTTTCTCACCACAGTTCTGACTTTTTGTTTGTTCCTTCTTCAGGAAATACACCGTTGTTTTCAACGAGGCACCACAAAATGAAATAACTTTCTTCTTAAATGCGCGTGAGGGCGCCGTTTTTTTTTACTGCTGTCTCTTTTCTAACGTCGTGTAGCTCTGAATAAGGATATTATGCTGTTGCTACCCCAGGTCTACGTGCACATATATATATATATATATATATATACTTATAAAGGGAGCCAACAGTCACCGAAACCAAGGTGCATAGGGGAACGTTATTATTATTTTTTTAATGTGTTGTGCTTCTCAGTGGGATAATATTACTTAGATTAATAAATCGCTTAAAGAAAATTACTTATAAAGCAGCAAAAAAACAACCATGCCGCAGGTGGGATTCGAACCCACGACCTCCGAATATCGCGTCCGGTGCTCTACGTCCGCCGCTATGTCGAGGGTGGCGCTGGTGAACACTCTCAAGGCTCGCTTACACCCACGAGAGCTGAAGATTGGACAGCCGTGGCCGTAGCTCAGTTGGTAAGAGCACCGGACGCGATATGCGGAGGTCGTGGGTTCGGATCCCACCGGCGGCATGGTAGTTTTTTCTCCTGCTTTATATGTAATTTTCTTCAAGTGATTTATTAATCCAAGTATTATTATCCCACTGAAAAGCATAACACATTAAAAAAAATTAACATTCCCCTATGCACCTTGGTTTCGGTGACTGTTGGCTCCCTTCATAAATTTGTCAAACGGGCCCCTCATTTCCATTAGCTTGTCTGCTAATACCTTAACGAGGGTCTCGGTTCTGGCAGTCTTGATGCCATAGGTAGAAAAAGAGGACTCTCGCACAGTTTCCACCCTCGCCATTAGATGAAGTTCGACGTCACGCTCGCGGTATTACAGGACGTGTTACGTCCGCCGCTATGGTCGAGGGTGGCGCTGGTTAACACTCTCAAGGCTCGCTTACACCCAGTCAACATAAATACCCACGAGAGCAGCAGATTGGACAGCCGTCGCCGTAGCTCAGTTCGTAAGAGCACCGGACGCGATATTCGGAGGTCCGGGGTTCGGATCCCACCGGCGGCATGGTTGCTTTTTCTGCTGCTTTATAAGTAATTTTCTTTAAGCGATTTATTAATCTAAGTAATATTATCCCACTGAGAAGCACAACACATTAAAAAAATAATAATATTAACGTTCCCCTATGCACCTTGGTTTCGGTGACTGTTGGCTCCTTTTATAAGTTTGTCGAACGGGCCCCTCATTTACTTTACCTTGTCTGTATACATATATATATATATATATATATATATATATATATATATATATATATATATATATATATATATATATATATATATATATATATATATATATATATATATATATATATATATATATATAGACACTACGCTTCCATGTTCCGTATATTTAATTCTCTGCTTTCAGCCCATTGTTGTGTGCAGTTAGTTACAGAAATAACTTATTTAGCTATGTGTAATAGTTTGTAATAGCTTGCTCATTTCCCTGTATGTGTCGTTATGCAATTTTTCGGCTAAACATTCTCCATTTCCAGCATGATTACCTACTCGTCTGTGTGTTTCGCTTCAGAATCTTTGCTCACAATGTAGTGTTCGCAGCTGCTAACCGCATCTAAACTTCAGTTCCACAGGACCTCAGAATACTGAAAATCAAACCGCCAATGCTGCGCGTCGGCCAGGGACATTCGTTGTGCCATTGGAGAACTACCACAACGTAAGTGGTCTTTACTATAAACATAGATTTTAGCCGCAGTTCAGAGTGGCTTTGGGAAAGAACTCTATATCGCACTTTGAACGCCTGCTGTCATATGCTCCTATTACGCGGGTGCAGCGTCGGAAATTTAACAAGGAAAGACATTTCTACCCGCCGTGTTGGTTCAGTGGTTAGGGCCCTGGGATACTGAGCCGGAGTTCCCGGGGTCAAACCCGGCTGCGGCAGCCGCGTTTCGGTGGCGGGGAAACACTTAAAAGCGGCCGTGTGCGGTGCTATGTCAGTGGAAGTAAAAGATCCCCAGGTGGTTGAAAATTTTCCGACATCCTCTACTATTGCACCTCTTTTTCTTTTTTGTCTCGCTTTAGACGGGTGCGAATAAAAGTTATTTCTCTCCATATCTCAATCTTTCATTTATCTTTTCCTTACGGCGTGGTTCGGGTATCCATCGATATGTGAGACGATCACTGCGCCTTTTACTGTCCTCAAAACATCATTTCATTATCAATTTGTTTTTGCAGAAACAGTGTGTTATTTTTTTATTGAGTATCATGACAGTACCTTGTTTGCTGTACAAGTGAAATGTGTTTGTTTTTCTCCCTGTAACCGCCCTCAGTAGAAGGCGGACGTTAAGGCTAAATAAATAAATCACCAAATTAGACGACAACGATAGAAATGAAGAAATTATTCTTTATTTAGGTTCAATTCTACACCCACCTCAGAATTGGAACACCGTGGCAAACTTTCAAGGTTGTTTTCGACACCGCAGGCGTGCCCTGGGTGCCGTCCATTAAGTGCAGGACCTCAGAACTCTGCCGTAAGTGTCAACTTTAAACTCATGGCGGATGCAGAATTAACTTCCTAATATTATTAAATTTACTCCATCATCTCTAGAGCTAAATTTTGGTTGAAAGGGCAAGCGAACTGATACAAAAAATCTGAATGCCGCCCGACAATATTCCTAGCCGGCGCTATGCAAAAAAAGACCTTAAAGTTTAGAAAGAAAACCTGCATGGTAATTTTAATTCGCTACATCTTTTTTCGTTCCTTCTTTTGATAAGGAAGTTAACGTTAAGCTATACAGCACACTACAATAAGAGGCAATTCCTCTTCATAAACCTTCCTGTTATAACCTCTCCGTCTTTTCCAAAATATTTTTAAGGTTCTTAATAATGGTGGCCTGAAATTATCCCATAATATTCTCTAGTGAATATATGTTTATGGAAGTGCTGCTGGATTGCCTTCGAGGCAGTACATATATTTAGTTTCTTAAGCATTGCTTAGCCGCACGAAAATATCCAGCTTTGAGATGTCTTAGGAAAGATGTCTTGGGAGAAAGCTTGGACAAAGTTTTAAAGACATTATGCGAGAACGCAGAAAACATGGTATGATTGCAATAGTGAAGTTGTTCAAGGGTATTTGGGAGATGGAATATCACAGCGTGGATCACAGAAGCTAAAATTAATCGTTTGTTCTCGGAAATGTGGACATTTACAATATCATTCCCGTTATGTGTAGATAATAGGTCAGAAATTAGCATGAGGAGAACTCAGTAATGCTAGGCAAATGGTAAGTGAAATATATACTAGAGAGCACAAAATTAACGAATTAAGCATTAAACGCGGAAAAAAGGGGTTTTTCTGCTCGCAGAGGGCATATGAGGTTAAGCTGCTGTGATACCCGCCAAAGATGAAGCATGGCTCCTAGCGAAGTTCAAGCTCTGCATTGAAAATAATTTTACACTGGATGCTCCATCACAATGCTAACGAAAATTGCCTATCAGTCCCATCAGGGTTTAGATTCTTGCGTACAAATACTCCCTTCAAAAGTAACTTCTATAACATCGTAATTTGTAACGCCAAGGAAAGGAAACATTCCTTAAGTGAAACCCATTTGTGCGTCTGACGCTTTATTTCAGCAGTCATGAAACTTTTCTGGGAACCCAGAGGGGTCATGATGTCCATACCACGTGTCTTGTTTTTCTGAACGCAGCGCCAGTCAGTCGGCCGGGATTCCTAACTGGGGTGCAGTAAGTTTTAATAAGTCTTGGCGTCGCGCACTCGATGGCTTCTGCAGTAAGGGGGACCACTTTTCTGAAAAACCATAATGACGAGTCAAGCAAACCGCGGCAGGCAGGGGTGTACGTCTCTTCACTTTTTCTATCACATATGACATAACGCCGTGTTGTTTTTCCCTGTTTCGTGAACAACCCTCTGGGCGAAGGTCTCTACAAAATAACGCTCTTTGATTACAGTTGCGTGAATGACAACCCTTCCGGTGGTCACGCGGGGGGGGAGGGAGGGGGAGCGACTACACAAATTTCATCTCTTCAGACGCATCCTTAGGTCAGATTGCAATTTCAGCAGACCCGAATGTGACAACAAAGAGCACAGAAGAATAATGCCTCTAGTTTACTATATCGCACATAAGCTCAGAACTGGTTCATTGCAGTAAAGTTGTGTATATAATATAAATACCGTCCAGGCATCATCTAAACACTTAGCGCGTGGAGAAAAATTTTAATATTTTTTATTTCCTTGTGACGCAACCGCCTACCAGGAGACACCAGACACTCTTGTATTATGTGAAAAAATTTAGGAGCTTATGAGGCGAATTTTGTGCGCCTTAAGGAATTCTGAAGTGAAAAATGCAAATTTTTCGTTAACAATGTTGGTGGCGTGGCGAAGCATTGTTTTCGTTTCTTGAATAGAGAGTGTTATCTATAGTACGTGTCATGACCCGCAGGAAATCGCACGAAGTTTGACCCCAGTCTGTCGTCCAGCTACGATGGACCACTTTTAAGCATCCTCACTAACTTTCGAGAAAGCCGCGTCTTCGGCTACATGGGAAAAGACAATCTGCAACTGGAAGACGGTCCGACCGCGGATAACACCTACATCATGGAGGTACGAAATACTGCTTCGTATGTCACCGATTGCTTTTCGCACAGCCAAGTACGTTCAGTCGATAATAAAACGCATCCCTCCAAAAACAAGACTCATAATTACGCAGCAAATGACTTGCTTCTGAATGAAGCTCGATTTTTCGTCTATAATTTTATTGAACCCGTCATCCATATGGCAAAGTGCACTTTAGCGCAAGCAGTTCATGTTGCATCCACACACAGATTTAGCTATAGCAAGGTTTCCGAGGACACTTAAAGAGTTTTTTTCTTTAATGCATCAAAGGCACTAGAGCGAAAAAAGGAGAAACGTGAAAGTTTTTCATCGGAACAAGCCCGTTATATGATATGCTTTGCAGGCTGGAGCAACTATGCACCAACATTTAATAAAAAAATGCAAATATTGTAGTTAGTATTAGCATGCATACACTTGATACAAATCTTTTTTATGTTAATCTTTGGATGTGACTTAGTTTTGCTACGAAAGCATTTGTCATACAGTTGTTTACTAGCTGTGTATATCAAGAACCACTTCGGTAGAAACTACGGCACAAAACAATTTCAGCATTCGTTCTGCGCCATTACGGGCGCTCAAGTGCTTCAAAATAAGCAAGCTAATCCAAAAATCGCGTTTCTGATTCAATCAGTCAGTTGACAACGTCCTTTTCTAGAGTTCATACATCGGCAGCGCAAACGTCGACCTGCTTGTGTGTATGATGTCCCACATATACTTAGCTTCACTGTAGCATACTAAATTCACGAGTAGTAGCAAAATAGTTGACGCGTACAGGCTGCACGACGACAGGATGTTTATGTTTATGTTTATGGGGGTTTAACGTCCCAAAGCGACTCGGGCTATGAGAGACGCCGTAGTGAAGGGCTCCGGAAATTTCGACCACCTGGGGTTCTTTTACGTGCACTGACATCGCACAGCACACGGGCCTCTAGAATTTCGCCTCCATCGAAATTCGACCGCCGCAGCCGGGATCGAGGTCGCGTCTTTCGGGCCGGCAGCCGAGCGCCATAACCACTCAGCCACCGCGGTGGTTCACGACGACAGGAGAACGGCTACTATTGTCATATACAGTCTCCGTCATGTACTTCGCTTTTAATGATAAACTGAAAACCCCATTCTCATGTCGCCCACGTGAAGGCTTTAACGTTCACTGCCGCAGCGGCGTATCGTTACTTCATCGGTGACGGGGCTAATGATCCCATAGTTACGTTACTGTCGTTGCTTTCCTTCACATCTTCCACCCATCTCTTCAGAGCAAAGAGAGGCAGAAGGTGGCAAAACAGGCTCTCAGGACTGGACTTGGCTTAGTTTGAGCCATGTATTAGCAAGATCTGGCTCATTTTTATTTGGCACAGGATCTACGAATCATCGTTCTATTACAGACAATTATATGTTGGTTTCTGGACTTCGCTCAATTCGAGTAAAAGCAGACTCTGGAAAGCGCGCACTCAGTTTTGTATGTTTTGAAAGTGTTCGATTCGTACATAAACATGGAATTTCTGTTATTTTTTCGACAACACAGACAGAGTTATTATGCCTGCGTGCCGTATTTTTGCCATGATCAACATTTACTATAACAACGCGGGCCCTGAGAACCTAAAGTGTCCATAATAAGGTGGAAACCGGCAAACCGCCCGGAATTAGACTCGTCACATCAGTCACTCAGAATCAGAGGTACAGCTGATAAATTTACGTGTAGCGATGCGGTAATATGCTCTGTTCAAAGTAATAACGTTTTGCCTACGGTTAGAGGCGACTCTCGACTGGCCTGCTTTTTCATTTGCTTTATTGCAACATTTTAGACCATGAACAGCGCTGTAAGTACGATCATGTCGGAGGCAATTACTCCTTAATAAACTGCTGATGCTAACAGACAACCAAAATTAAAACGTGTGTAACATTTAGCTGCATAAGTCACTTTATATATCAAAGAAAACAAACACGTTTTGAGGGAAATATTAGCCGACAAAAAGACACAATTGAGTCCTGAAATATGCATTAATAAAAGCACGCTGAATATACAAAAATGAAAATTAAAACTCCAAGTTTTAGATTATACACTCGAACGATTGCTTGCACTCGAACCAATGCGCGCATCGTATAACCGGTATAGCCTGAGGCCTTTTTTTGGTCGCCTATTGAGTATTAGTGCTCGCACGCTGTCATTAATCTTATAACTGAAAAGCGATCTACGAATACCGTAGTAATAGATAGGTCGTCTTTGAAATTTTAATATTAACAAAAACTTTGTGTAGCGGCCAAAATTGGCTCCATAGGAGAATATTATTTAACAGTGCAGTATAGAATCTGTATCTAAGAATGAATTCTATGAAGTGCCGAAGAAACCACTTTTCGTAACTTATAACCCCAGTAGAACTGCATAAGACTTCATAAAGAGTACTAGGAAAATGGTTGACTCTCAAGGCTGCAGAGGCAACAATTCTGGAAAAAGCATTTTTAAATCGGAAAGGGTTTATGAACGCAATTGTTTCACATATTCAAAGATTTCAATATAACAACCAATATATCGCAGTTCTCCCGTTGGCAAGCTTGCATTTTTTTGCTATTTATGTTTTTTCTGCTCCTTAAAGATAACGTAGTGGATTCCAAGAGAAGGCAAGCGTAGCAGGCGGCGGCAGAAGGTTAGGCGGTTGGATGAGATTAAGAGGTTTGCAGGCATTGGGTGGGCGCAGGTGTTAAAGGACAGGGTGAATTGGAGAGACATAGGAGTGGAATTTGCGCAGCTGTGGGTGTAGTCAGTCTGATGATGATGATGATGATGATGATCGTAAAAAGAGCTCCTCATTGGTTTTCTATGGCAGTCTTAACTGCTCGATGCGAGCGTTGGAAACAGTACTAAGAACGGTTTTCATACATCACAAGCACGGACCATTATCTTCAATATTTTCACATTAGCACCTTACAATTTCGCCATATTCAAAACTTGTGCCCAACAAAGTTGGCCATGGGTGCGTTCGTTCAGGCAAAAGAGAACTGCTATCGTTAGGTTAACACAAAAAAAAGGAAAGTCTACAATTCAGGTGATCAATTTTTGACGAAATAGAATGTATGATTTCACTGCAAGAATTTCTGTAAATAACTTTCTAATGCTTGTTTGTGCGTTTCTCTTTATCTTCATGGACGGAATACAAGGCGGACAGCATCAGCCCAGACGACAGTATACCCGATCCCTTTTACGGTGTACCGTTCGACGGAGTTCTCGGGCTGGACCATGGTCGCTTCTCGATGTTCGCCCACCTAATCGAGAACGGTCAAATCGCCGAACCGCTTCTGGGATTCTACTTCTGCCACGCAGGAGGAGAGGCTCTTTTCGGTGACGTCGGCGATCGCCGCTACACTGGGTCCTAAGCTTTTCAGAGGTGCAGGGAAGGAACTGGCAGTTCAACCTTCAAGGGTAAGTGTGCCATATTCCGAGCGCTGAGAACATTCTTCGGTATTCGTGGATGGCTCTCGGTTTCCAGTGCGTGCCCGTGTTTTTCGAAACCACACATTCCCAATGCAAATAAACTAAAGAACTTAGTCACTGGCTATGTATAAAGGCAAGAAAACGTGTCGCCATCAGTGGCTGTAGTCTCAAAAATTTTGCATATAATGAAGAGTAGAAATTTCTCTTATCTCATCAAATGTGTAAACACGAAGTGCTAATTGTACTTGCACTCTTCTTCTACCTGAAAGTATACGAATTGGAGACACGAAACGCATCTGCTCTCGTGGCTGCCCAGCCAGGACAGCCCCTGCAGACCCTTTCATCGGAGGACCAGCTCGTGAGATCGAGCGCATCAATGGCATTCTGGGCGCTATGAAGACAGCGGATGGAGCGGTAAACTTCTTTGATCTTGGGAATCTGATGTGCGCTGTTAGCCAAGACAACAGTTGGTTGTTTTGAGGACGAGCAGTGTAAGCGGCGAGAGAGTTTGCCTTATCATTCGGCTGACAGTAGATTAATAATAAAGAAATCACTGGTAGCATCTGTCCTGAGACTTCGTAAAAGAGTGAAAAGATTATCATTCAGTACCGAAGTTTTTCGCATTAAATAGAGCATCCTAACTTTCCAATTACCCCCTACGATAGCTCACCGTGCCACCATCTTTTTTTTTTTTGCAGCTGCAATTCCGATAAGCTTCTGTGCGCAAGCCACCCTTGCGGGACAAAGGCGCGAAAATTTTGCGTGTAAATTTGGAAAATTTTGTGGCCCATTAAGATTTTGCCGGCTTGACGGCATTCAATTTAATTCATTTTACCAGAAGTTTGGAAGGATATCTGGGCTAAAAGCTGTACATCACTGCTTTTAATACTATGGAGAGATTCTGCACTGTTGCTCAGATTAGTCGCCATTTCAGAATAGTGAACGACAATGTAAAGCGAATAAAAAAATATAATTTTACTGCGTTCGCTTTCTAACGTTACAGGACAGCAGCAGGGCCTTCTCTCTTGTTTATTGATTTATACCACTCTAAAACCATAAGCGTTGCCAAGAATGCAAACATTTTCCATGCTTGGACACGCTGTTAGTAGCACCACATTGCGAATGTCGCTCGCCTATTGGCATTCCTCAAGGAGGATGTGACTTGATAGTGTTTAACTTCAGAGAACTTAAGAAGTTATCACTGTTGTCTACCTTCTTCAAACCTGGAACACAATTCATGGCAATATAATCGGCACACATCTACCGCATTCGGTGTGAATCGAATTGCACAGGAAAACAAAAAAGAGAATGAAAATATGACGGAGAAAGCCTTGCGAACAGATTAACCATGCACACACATTTCCAGAGAGAGAGCTACATATTGTAAATAGTGAAAATTTTAACATGAGCATATATTTATTTATTTTGTGGTTTCTGCACAGACCTCTCTAAAATAACTGTAGAAAATCGATGCCATAAAAACTTCGATATAAACAAGAATAGGATCCTGATTAACCAGTTACCTATCCTGGAGATGTCTCCCTTGGGTGAAACTATTTGTTTTCGAAAACACGAAATCAAAACACCACTTTCGTTAAAAAACATTTCATGCAATGTGCACGTGAGCTAAAGCTCACAAAAGGTATGAAGCATAGAAACCAATGTTCGGTGCTAAACAGGTAAATGTAAATGAGTTGCCGTAAAAATACAAGCTACAAGCAAAACCTGCGTACAGAAAACACATCTTTCTTTAAATCAATAGGTCTACCACTTGAGACATTCCACATATATGGAAGCAGAGCAGTAATGGAAGCTTACTAAACACAGAGAAAGTGTCAGACTGAATTAAGATAGCCTGCAGCATAAAACGTTTTAATACAGAAAAGAAATGGCGCGAAAGCAAACGTGACATTGGTTTGCAATATAAAGGGTAATATATAAATAAACATAAAAGACGACAAATCCAGATTATCTTGAAGTTAAAACTGATAGAGATAACTTGGATGAAATCAGGGTATCAGAGTAAAAAAAAACTTGAAAGCTACGTTTTTAAAGGAGGATTAACATGACCTCTAAGTTTGCTCATGTAGAGTTGGGCAACAGCCAACTTCAACATTCAATCACTCGTTCGTGTGTCTACGTAGCTGAGGAGATAGAAAGCAGCGTGAAAGCTGAAATACTATATTGGATTCAACGCGATTATATTTTCTTTGCCTTAGGTCGGAATATTTTCCACATGAGATATGTGCGTTCAAATTCTAAGACCTAATTCAAAAACCCAGAGAATGTGGGCATAAACCGGGATACCTCTTTTTAGCTTTTAAATGTTCTAAGCCTTGTTGTCGGTTTTAAGGAAAATTACTATATTAACTCAGGAGTTCACATAGAGACAAAGCTTTTTCGTGTAGTTAGATCGCCTAGTGATTGTATATATATGCAGTCTTCTTTTTCATATATATATTTGTGTCTGCATGGAATACAAAAAATGTTTTTGCAATCTGTGGTATATCGGGCATAAGATGAGCCTTTTTCCACCAGGAAAATACTAATTCCCAAATATACTAGTACCCCTTACTCTCTCCCAATGCGAGAGCGATACTAGCGAGAATGGATTATTTCAAGCCAACTAGCATATCCACAAGCTGGCGATCATCTTGAAATGTCAATAGCAAACGTGATTCCTGTTACCCAGCCATGCTTTGTTGCCTTTGTGCCCCTCGCTTGACAGTATGTAGTCCTGCTTTGTAGTGTCCCAGGGTGTCCGGTGTGCACAAGAGAGAATCGAATATGTAACTAGTTTTTCCTTCCTCATACGGTCCTGAACCAATGCCGCAATGCCCTCTGCTCCCATTTCTATGGGCCAGAAGGCGAACGTCATAACGGCGCCACAGCGGTAGATAGCCTGGCTAATCTAGTCTTCGACCCACGCCAGCCATTGTATTATTTCCTTCCTGATATTTTCTAGGTCGCGATTCGATAACTCATACACGGGTGCCCCCTACATAATATTTCTGACGGCAACTGCTCTAGCGAATGTTTGCTACGATTTGCGCAGCTCTCCACCCTACTTGTTCGATATTCTTCGGACCACGTGCAACATCGGAGCCCAGTTTAGCTTGAGTGTACGTATCCATTTGCGAGGATATATACAGCTAGCGATCTGTGCCGCTAAGGTAGTAGGCGAAACGCGGTGGTAAGGCAAGCGCTTGAAAAGATAAGAGAAGTGATGAGACAACCAAACCTATTAGAGATCTACACGAACGCTTCAGCTAGAAAAAGAATATTGGTATGGCTTGGATCGGTGCCGCATTACCGCAACCCAACGGTCTGCACAGATGCCACCTACCTGGTGGTAGTCCCACCGCAAGCCATATGTCATATGCCGAGCCGTCCAGGCCATTAACGACCACCACAGAGCATATTGCGGAACGGAGAACTGCAAAAACTCTCGAATCCTAATTGGCTCATGCGCAGCAATAGGCAGAGCTGAAAGCACGAAGGCCAGAGGATGCTGTGGCGAACGACATAAGGAAGAAATTGAAGCAGATGCGAAACGTGGGAACAAACATCCCGATTTTGTGGAAACCGTGTCAAACTTGCTTGGCTGGGGGACACGCAGAAGCGCACTCTGCCTCTGAGCAAGCTCATGGGCTTGATTACACGTACAAGGCCCACACGTCCACTTTCTGCCGATCTTGGCAGATAAAAATCCTTATCGAAAACTTTTAAATGAAGGCTCCCACGGCAGTTAAGTTGTACACTACGTTGGCATCAAAATAAAAACAGGCCGCAGGCGTCCGTTATCGGAAGGAAGACCAAAGCCGGTGCTTGATACTAAGGGAGTGGTCCCTCGGCCACAAGGTATCTTAAACAAAGTCAGTACCAACGCAGCGTACACCGCGTACATATTTCACAAGTGGTCTCTTCCAAAAGACGAAAACTTCATGCACAACAGACGCACCCACTGCCAAGAACGCTTCTGAGCAGATCAACACAATCTTATATGGACTTGGCCATGTTGCTAGCGCAGGACAGACAGAATTCTGTACGTACCACATGACGATGCGGCCACCCTAGCTCACCAAGCACGATCAATCACCGTAGCACAAGACGCAATTGTGGCATACGCTAGTTAAAGCGGCCTGCTTCAAGTAGTGCAGAAGAGGTCCACTGACTTACGACGCCCACCTCTGACGACTTTGAAAACGATTGACTAGAAGTCGCTACTGCACCAACACCCTCCCCTCTTTAACCACCCGAAGCGGCTAAGATCTATCTCTTCCTTGCGATAAGTGTTTTATACATTCAATCGTCATATTTTCTTTAAAATCACAGCGGCACAAGGAATCATGTTTTTTTTTTCATTCGCATTTTTCATCTGTTGCAGCATGTCGTGGACTGCCGCAACGTAACGCGTCTTCCGAACATCGCCTTCACTATTGCGGGTAAACAGTTCGTGCTCGACCCAAGAGATTACGTGGTAGAGGTAAGTGCATCGTGCATGACGAGGAGAGGTCCTGCGAGAAGTCAAAGCGCTTTCTTGTCTCTTCCTCTGTTTTCATCCCTATTTTTTCACAATCCATCCGCTCGCAACTCAATCTGACCAACAAGCCCGAACCAAATTTCAAGCGGGCAGTGATGCACAGCTGAACCGCGTGTGCTCTTTGCTCAGAATACATGACATTGATAAGCATTGAAGAAGTAGAGAACTTTGTATCTTCTGCCTCTATATATTGCTGATCATATACAACAACTTTCATCCGCGTCTCCCTGCCTTAACCAAGTAATAACCCCAACTACTGCATCTCCTGGCATAAGACATTCCCGTATATCAAAGCGCCATACATGCCCTATTGGATTCAGTGTCTAAGCATTAGCGCCCGTGACCAAAGGATCGTGGATTGAAAATAAATTGGCCGGCAAAGCAATGTTTGAGCTCGTCAGTAAAGCAGTGTTTGAGTGCAGCTGCTGCGCTACTTGACCCATAAGCGACCTCACACGGAACACGCAGTGCAGAACGGATGTGGCTCTCGGTTTTGTCTTGCGCACTGCGGGCGTCGATACGCCGGGGCAGCGCCTCTCCTCAGGCAGTAAGTTCGGCACCAGCCGCGGCCGCAGAAGGATCATTGCTCTTGCATACCCTCCTGCTACGATGAATCGCTCCGATTATGCGCCAAGCGCAAAGGAGGAAGGCACGGCGGAAGCATGCGGAAGAAAGCGGTGGAGGAAGGAATGGCAAAAACCTGAGGAGGGAAGAATGAGAGCAGGGTGAGGGTATCCGGCTCCTGCGAAACGTTCCGCTCTATTGGAGCTTCATGGTTGGTGGTGACAAGATTCCGGGTTTAGCCGGAGCCTGCGCCCCGTGCCACTGTTGTTGTTCATTATGTGCCATCCCCGACTGCCTATGGCTCAAATACCTAAAGAGCCGGGCTCATATTTCGCAACATCGAGCACCGTAACCATCAGTCGGGTTTTCGTTTCATTGCGGCATTCATTCACGAGGAGGCCTATGCATAATCCTCACCCGCATACCGCCTTTGACTACGCGGACAGTGAGTGACACATGAAGGGACTTTGAATTTGAGACTTTTTGAGTTCTTCTTGAAAGAGTATTTATCATAGCCTATTGAATGTTACAGACATTTTCTTTCACAGGTTCATTGTAGTACAGGTTAGCGCGTGTGTATCGGTACATTCTTTGCTGTTCTGACTATTCCAGTCAACACAAGTCCACTACCTCATTGTCCCTCTGTAAAGAACGGATGCTTCAACTTTTCGTTCATGGCACTGCAAGCCTGAGTGATCTTAAGCGCAGGCCTGACCTTAAAACCTGTTTGATGGCAGATATGCATGATTTAATACACACTATGCCTGCTCAGTGGCTGCGTCTGATGAAACCGATTACTCTTAAGACTGCACAATGTCGGGACCTTCTTCACCGTGCAAGCTTCAGTCAAGATTAACGAACTGTGATAAGGTTCTCATTTATTCTACATTGCCTTTATCCCAGTCTCTCTTATAAGCCCTGTTTGCACGTGCTATTTACATGCATCTTACTCGAAATGTGATTGGAAGATACTAAGCAGTACACTAGTCTCTTTTTTCTTTGTGTTTATTGTTTTCAAAAATTTGCGTCTCTCAAATATCCTCATTTCTGTCTTTCCGTTTTATTGAAGGTGAAGACGTCCACAGGCATACAGTGCCACAGCGGTTTCGTCACGGCACCTCGACAGCTCAACGTCACTGGGCACCTTGGTCACGCTTTCTTGAGAACTGTGTACACAATTCTGGAGGCACCACCCAATCTAGGAGCTGGGTTGGGCAGGGTTGGTTTCGCCTACTCCCGCTGTTGATGAAGGGAGCACTGTTTCGACGCTGCTACATGCGAGACAAGTATCTGCGGTCTTAACCTTTGCTTCAAGTTAGATTTGAAATAACATTTCTGATCACACCATTATTCTTGTTATGTCCCTAAACCCGCAATGTCATAGTGATGCTGGCAAGGTTTTCTTCTTTACCTCCAGTTCCTAAATGACGGTCCTGCTCCTACATCATTAGCCCTCTATTTGTGTACCGTTGTTTCTTTTTTCAGTCTGATAAGAGTTTATGCTCTTCCCAATATTCTTGGAATTAATGTCAACCCGCATGCACACCCCTGCGCACATTTCTAAACGCGGTGTGGCTGGGAGGAAACAACTTCATAAATTGCCAGGGTCTCGCTTGCGAAGTTTGCAATCTGATGGCCAGCTTATTGCCGAATTTATTTTTCCAGCGCTACTTCCTATTCTCATAGTTATAGACCTCCACGTTGTAGCAATACTCAATGGCGTTATAAACGCCCAGCTTCCGGAATCCAATGCCCACCCTGTGCACATAGCAGATGCCTTGCGTCTCGCAATGCCTTCATCGTCGTCTAGCAACAAGACGCACTCAGGTGCCCTGAAACGGCGCTCAAGGTACCATCCGAGACATGAATTAATGGCGCCTCATTCTGTGCGCCTGCGCCATAGCCGCCGAATATTTTATGATAAAGCCCACATCGGCGACGTGTCACATCAGTCCAATTTGTGGCAGAGCAAACAATGCAGCTGAGGCGAAGCGCCGTTCTCTGAACGCTGCACGTACGCGGGAGGCTAAAGCCACAAACATCAATGTGGACTTACAAGCAACAAACACTATCGAAACTCAGCCTAGAAGCATGCTTTAGGATCGGATGCTCAAAATCGGGACAGGGACATCCCATTTCTTGCACCATAAAGCACTGACTGCCACCATAACAAAAAGAAACAAAATTTTCCTAACCTCACCCCCAGCAGTACGTAGCGTTCCAAGCAAATGCAACCCGTATAGTCTGCATTTCATGTTTTATTTCTTTATTTCAGTATCCTCAGTGCCCGTGTGCATTAAAGAGGCTAGTGGGGTATAATAGACAATATAAGAAAAAAAGAACAGCAGTCACTAATAATACAAATTGTGAACAAAAATATGGCTCAAGCAAATGAGTAGGTTACACAAATGCAAAGAAACAAATTAACAGCTATAAGCATATGAACAAAAAATAAAAACAGAGAAGTACACCACGCCAAAAAATAAGTAATGTTTCGAATAGGCAGCAAATAACCGCTGCGCTTTTGCACTGTCATGCACTTAAACAGCAGATTTCGTGAACACAAAAATAAAGACATATGGTTTGTTTGAACCACCAGAGGAGCTGAAAATAAATAAACAAATGACACTGCACAATTATTTCATGTACTATGCTATGATCAGGTTAGTGAAAGTAGATTTAAACACAGAATGGTCACATATTTGGTCGACCGGTCGGGGAAGGAAATTCCACC
Source organism: Amblyomma americanum (assembly GCF_052857255.1). Lineage (NCBI taxonomy): Eukaryota > Metazoa > Arthropoda > Arachnida > Ixodida > Ixodidae > Amblyomma > Amblyomma americanum. Next base: position 120,764,454 of record NC_135501.1, on the reverse strand, counting down.
CTGCCGATGTGCTGGGGATGAATGAGTTATAAAAGTGATTTGTTTGGCATTAAAAAAGAAAACCTTTATGTAGATGATCAACACGAGCTGAAACGTAGCAAGGTGGCGTTATAAATTTGCTCTTAAAGATGGGGTTACCATGGTAAATCTTATGTAACAGAGAAAGGCGGAATATATTTCTACGTTAGGACAGTCAGGGCAGTGATAAGCTTGATTTCAGGGCAGTGACACAAAAGTTACGCTGATAATTCGTGAGAATGAAACGGGCCACACGGTTCTGTATAGATTCGAGTTGGTATATTAGTGTCTCCTGACAGCGGCCCCAGATGGATGCCGCATATTCCGGTTCAGTACGTACCAAAGACTTTTAGAGAAGCAATGTTAAGGAGATAGAATACATAATAAAGTTACGTTGTATGTAGCCCCCCCAGCATGCGGTTAGCGTTGTTGCTTAAATGATCTATATGCACTTTCGAAGAAAGATTCTGAGAAATAAATGCACTTAAATAATATAAAAAGGCACAGACTACAGATTACTATTGTTGAGACGATATGAAGGAGTCAGGCAGGTTCCTTCCTGCCTCCTCTATTTAGTTTTCCTCTCCTTCCTATTCAACCAGACCACCCCAAACATTCCGTCTACACAGTGGCTAATTTATTCACATCTATTCACAACTGCGGTGACACAACTCTGCCGTCGGGATGCGGCCTCTCGTCTCGGCATCCACAAGCCATCTGTCCCGTCGTGCTTGGTCGTCTCTCCTCTCTTCCCGGTCCTCCTTTCCAGCTCGCTCTCTCTCGTCCTTGCTTCCCCGCTGCTCCCTTCGGTCGGCTCCCTGGGAAGGCATCTTCCGCTGATTCCCATCGTTACGACGGAAGGCGGCGCGGAGACCTTGGTCTTATCGAATGATGCCCCCGTAACTGCTATTCGTGGGGTGGGGTCTCTCGTCCGTCGCAGCTGAGCGGCAGGCACACACATAGATACAGAAAGGGCCGGCTGTTTCTTGGGCGCGTCGAATCGCCCGCTCGTACACGCACATAACCGCGGCGGCCATTTCTTCCGGCTACGTTCGGATGTGATAAGGCGGCGCGCCCGACAGAAGGTAAGTAATGTGGTCGTACGACGAGAAACACGCATGTTTGCAGTTTTTGTGTTTAGTTCTATGTTCCACTTGTTAGTCCATTCAAGAGTGTGATTAATATCCGTTTGAAGAAGAGCTACACCAGAGTCACCGTACATTTCGCGGTATATGACGCAGTAATCTGCAAAAAGATTTATTGTTTAACATAGGTTGTCAAGTAAGTCATTGATGTATATAAGAAAAAAGCAGAGGCCCTAGAAAGCAGCTTTGTGGCACTCCTGAGCAAACTGGAGAAGTGAAGGAGGAAGCGTTATTAGCGGTGAAAAATTGTGAACGATTAGTGAGAAACTAATGCAGCCACCTAAAAACGCTAGGGTCAAGGTTAAGCTTACTAATTAAAAAAAGCAGTTGACGGGAGATTTTGTCAAACGCCTTTGAAAAATCGAGGAATATGCAGTCGACAACGGAACCCCTGTCAAGGAACCAATTTAGATCTTGTGTTAAGGTTAAAAGCTGTGTTTCACCAGAGAACAACTTCCGAAATCCACGCAAACTTTCAGTAAAAAAGGCATAAAATCAAGGAATTATGCAAGGTGAGAATAAATAACATGCTCCATAATTTTACACAGAATGCTGGTAAGTGAGATGGTTCGGTAAATATGCGGGGAATGTCGATCACCAGAATTATACAAGGGAATCACATTACCGACCTTCTAGTTGTCTAATATGCAGACTGTTTCGAGAGATTGCTGAAATAGGCGAGAAAGTATTATTGTGTTGTACACTTTGGTTTTAACCAGGAACTTAGAACTTATATTATCAACGCCACATGATGAAGAAATCTTATGCTTTTCGATTTGTTTTCCCACTCCAGCTGGATCAAAGACAATAGAATCCATCGGTAAAAAGTCAGCACTGGTATATGCAGGGGTTACAGAAGTTGATGGATTGTCTTTTTTTATAAGTATGTTCCAAAATTGCCTAGGGTTATTTATTAAAAGGGAAGGCAAAGTTTCATTGAAAAATACATCTTTGTCATTCTTGAGCGCACTTTTATATTCAAGGGCCGCGGCCTGATAAGCAGAACAACGTTCTTTGGAACAGGTTGATTTTGCAGAGCAGAACATGTATTTTTTTTTAATATAGAGCCGTTTTAACGATTGAGTGAACCATGGTGACTGCCGATTAGAGGTGATGACAAAGCGTGAAACATATTTTTCAGTGAGCGCAGCAACTTTTTCTTTAAACAGGATCTAGTTAGCATTCACGCAGCGATCATAAGAGCTTAGTAAGTGACCATCTAGAAAAACAGACAGTTCACGGTTAATAGCATCAAAATCAACTTTTTCTAATCACGGATGTTTAATATGGTTACGTTGATGGGGAAATGCGCAGGTCAAATAAAAATGAAGCAGTAGATGATCACTTTACCCTGGCAAGTATGAAATGGGCTGGAAAAGATCAGGCGATGTGGTGAGTAACATATCCAGGACATTAGACGTAGCGGGTGAAATTCGAGTTGCCTGCATTACAAGCAGGGATAAGTTAAAATCACTGCACAAATTCAAGAACATGCTGCATTTACTTGAAAAATGATCACAATAAGCACTTACATTAGACCACACTATGTTGGGGAAAATAAAATCGCCCACTAAATTAAAGGTGCTGCTCGGATAACGGACTGTACTCATATGCATGACATCATGAAGTTTGTTGACAAAGGTGGGGGAGGTAGACGGTGGGCGATAGCAAACTCCCAATATCAATTTCCTAGAGCAAGTGCGAATTTCAACCAGGACAAGTTCCAACGCCTTTACAAAATGGATCGAAAAATACAACAGCTACAAGCGCGCCTCTGCCACATCTAAACCCTACTCTCGCTCCGATAAATGTTACAGCGCTTTTCACAGGTAAGCAGTTCACTTCTATTTTTTTATTACATTGTTTATTGCCTCTGGTCATAAGGGGATTTGGAAGAAAAGAGAAAAGAATGTAAAGAGTGGTTGGTTGTTAAATAAAGCAGAAAAGATGTGCCGATCTAATGAAGTCGAGGAGGGAGCGGTGATGTGGCCCCTGCGACCAATCAATGTATGAGGACGGGTTGTCTGGGTGGAGACCCGCTGCTGACAGGTGGCGAATTCTAGTTGGCTTCAGTGCCGGGCAATCTCACAACAAGTGGTGTCTCAGTGTCTTGTGAGTTGCAGACTGGACATACTGGGCGGGTATACAAGTGGCGAAATTGAGGCCACGTCCGAGTAACGGCAGGAGTTAGGGCAACTTCCACCCGGATCCTCCGGAGCACAACCTCGTCTGCACGGGTAAGACCGCGGGGGAGGGTTATCGCACGCGGAGGGACGAGAGCACGTGTGCGGCGCCGGAGGTGTTCCTTTCTTTTGAGTAGGAGGGTAGTATCATCCATAGTGAGGAATTGAGGCATTGACGTGGGTAGGGTTGGCAAGCGGGTTGCAGAATTAGCAGATCTTTGTGAATTGAGTAGGCCACGTGGGACCCAATCAATTCGAATGGCTTGCGGGATGCGAGCAGCACTGTCGATGTATATTCTGATATTCTGGCACATTATTGGGCTGCGGCTGACGCGTCGGAGAAGACGAATTGCTTGAAGGGCGTCAGTACGGATGATAATGTGAGCTGTAGGGAGCAAAGTAACTGCGATTAGAGAGCGAAGCGCATCTTGTATAGCAAGCAGCTCAGCACAGAAAGAAGTAGGGGGTTCCTCGAATCGAAAACTGGCCGTCTTCTTAAGTGCATGCTTGCAGGGACAGTGAAGCGCTGTCGTCGCTACACAGCCCTGGATACTGGTATCAATATATATAATAATTGAGCCGTGGGGTAGGTGGCTGTCTTGTTCCGCGATTCGCTCGCGAAGGAACGATGCCGCATAAGGTGAGGTTGGGCGACGTAGATCGGTAGGTTTGTTGTCACTCAACTGCACAAAGTGCCATGGCGGATGAACTGACGGTGGCGGCGGCAGTATGGTGTGTGATGAAGCAAAGGTCCGGAGTGCTCGCGGTTAATGCAAAAGGGTGGCCTTAAGGCTACGAGCATCACGGCGCTGCTGCAAAAGCTCGTCAAGGGTATTTAACTGAGAATTTTCTTGAAGCGCCACGATCGGCGTAATGCGTGGAAGGCAAGTAATAACTCTCATTGCCTCTCGATTGACAGCTTCCAGACAATCCCACTGAGCTCTGGTTAAGTATTGGAACTGTGCTTGGTAAATGAGGCGCGGTTGCAAAACCGTTTTCACCAATTGTCGTGCGACATGGGAGCGAGCGCCGCCGGTTTTGGTAGTAATACGTGTGATTATGCCCAAAGTCTGCAACGCCTGTTTTTAGCCTGCAAAAGCCAGGCGGTACCCGTTCCGGACTGATGTATCGACAAACCCAGAATTTTCAATGTCGAATATTCTCGAACTGGGGTTCCAGATAGTTGGAGACGAATTGTCGTGGCAGCAAGTTTACGGCGTTCCCAGCGGTTGGCCACTGACATGAACGTAGTTTTGCTCACTGAAAGCTGAAGGCCGACAGACATATCGTAATTAGCGGCAATATCTATGGCTGACTGTAGGGCCGCCGCTTGAGTTAGCAGGTCATGGTGAGTGCTCCATACCGTGATATCATCAGCGTACAGTAAGAACTTAACGTCAGGGACATCATGTAAGCGCCATGCAAGAGGAATGAAGGCAATATTGAACACTGTTGGTGACAGCACCGAGCCTTGGGGTACACCGCGAACAGATTGAAATGATCCTAAGAGTCACCACTGAGGCGTATGACAAATCGTCTGCCTTCAAGTAACGATTTTATAAAATTGCATACTCGAAGAGGGAAATGCAGCATGTCAATAGAACAATAGAATGCAAAATGGCAGCATGACTTATGTTATCGTAAGCCTTTTCGATATCCATGGCGACGACGGTACGTACACTGTGGCTGCGAGTTGATGACAGAACTTGCGACACCAAGACAGCCAAACCATCTTCAGTGCCGATGAATGGACGGAAGCCAATTTGGGCGGGGTGGGGGAAACCGTGGTGCTCCAGCCCCCACGACAGCCGTGTGGCTAACATTTTCTCTGTCAACTTGCAGAGTATTGATTTTAGAGAAATAGGCCTGAAGTTTCCAAGATCCGTCGGTGGCTTCCCGGCTTTTGGAATTGGGATCACAGTGGCTAATTTCCAGGTCTCAGGCACAGAGCCGTTTAGCCATACTGTGTTAATGGTGTCGAGAAGTTGAGGGAGGACAGCACAACTCATGTTCTTGTACACCTCATATAGAATGGCACCCGGACCGGGTGATGTCTTTCGTTTAGCCTCAACTATTTCTGCATGCAGCTCAGGCATGGTAAAAGGAGACGCAATACCATCGGCATCTGGTGCTGATGGCAGTGTATCTACGTGAGCTGGATGGAATCCCTGCCAAGTTAGACTGGTTAGCTCAGGGGGGCAACACATAATATTTTGGAAAGAATTTCCGTGCCGCTTCTCTGGCGAAATCATCAGGAGACAAGTTAGCTGCGAAGCATGCGGTGCTAGCTGCGTCGGGGCGACGGTGACCGTGTTCCATTGCATGGAAAGTTCGCCAGAGAGATGGATTCGACGACTTCGCAGAAAACTGCTCGCACCACGCATGAAACTGTCTTCGTGATAGATCGCGTTCGTATTTGCGAGCCTTTGCAGTAATATAATTGTCTTATACGTGCCTGTGCAGATGTGGGATCACGTGACGCTGCCAGCTCGGCCTGTCGGCGAGCAGCCCACAAGTTTAGCAGACCGATATCCCGAGCCGGTTGATCGATGTCTGCCCAGGTGCAGGTGGTAGCCCTGTTTAACGCGCATTGTATGCGGTCAACTAGCGATGGTGACGACTCTGCAGGGAGATCCTGGAGAATAGCACGGAAAAAATCCCAGTTGAACACCGAGCACTTGCGGCGTAACCGGCGAGCACGTGATGGATGGACACCGATGATTATAGGGTGGTGGTCTCTACCACAACAGTGAGGCTCAAGGTGCCACGAGCGAGTGCCGGGGCCAGACTACCACGTCAGATCAGGAGCATAGGTGGCACTGTGACTGTGACGCTTAGCCCGCGTTGCTGAACTGGGGGGATTTAGAAGAATAAACAACGAATCGGCGAAGGCATCCCGCACACGCCTGCCGCGGGGGCTCGAAGTAGGTTACCCCCAGTCTGGGTGTGGGGCGTTGATGTCACCTCCGACTAAAAATTGGACACCCTGGGCATCTCCTACGCACAGTCAATATCCAGCCCAGAATAATACGGGAGGGAGCGCCACCCGTTGGTCTTACGTAAAAGGATACCACCACAACATTTGCTTTCGGTAATTTTACAGCAACTGCAACTACCTCCTGATACGAGGTGCACCAAGTTTCTAGAGAGAGGCAGACGTGAGGGAAACTCGCCTTAACGTACACCGCCGCCTTTTCCGGTGGGGAAGCATTGTGCACACGATGGCCGTTCATCGAAGGCGACGCGTAACCACTGAAGCCCGGAATTGCTGGCAATGAATTGGTCTCCTGCAGTAACATGGCCCACACCTGGAGCTTGTGCAAGTGAAGACGGATTTTGAGCGCTCCCATTTTAGTGGAGAGGCCTCTACAGTTCCACTGGAGCACACCAGGAAAGCCGGAACGCGCCATCTTCGGTTAGTAGTCCAAGCGTTGCAAGAGAACAGATGTCAGGTTGGATAACTGGGTAACTATGAAGCGGAGCAGGGGTGCCGCAGAGTTATCTGGCTATGTAGTAGGTACTCTGGGAGGAGCGGTGAAAGGAGCTTGTGGGCGGGACATGCTAGGTGCTAATTCATCATTTCTAGCGGCGGTGCCAGATCCTGCTGCATGTGTACGGCGGGCAAGCAGTTCACGGTGTTGTCGGAGCCTTGAGACCTCTGCCAAAAGGCGTGCCATTTGGTCATCAACTGCTACCATGTCATCGCTGAGAGGTTCCGGGATGCTACGCTGTTTTGTAGCCTGCTGATGTCGGCAGCCCTTACGCACTTTATCGCTATAAGTCTGCTCGGTAGCAGATTCATGCGTGTGCAACATGGGAAGTTCGGTCCAGTCGTCATCATCCGACTGGAGAGGTGCAAACCGGTTGGAAATCTGCACAAGGGGCGTATTCACACTCTGAGTCATTTCTTTAGAAAACCCACGACAAATCTTTTCTGTTGCCTTTTGCTTTGTGGGGCAACTGGGTGATGTGATGTCGTGGTCGTCAGCTTTGTAGAGGCCACATCTGTACGCCGCTGCGCCTTCTGACGCAGGTTCCACTTGATTTGTGAAAGGGCAGGTTCTACGCACATGGCCAGGTCTAAAGCAACTGTTGCAGTAGACGGCCGTTGGTTTGTATGGCCGAGGTCGTAAAATGCAGCCATAATAGTTCAAGCAGGCCGGCGGTGTTGGTGGGCCTTGCAGGGTGACGATGCATGAGCGCTCTTTTCCCATGTAACGTGCCTGGATCACTCGGTGAGTGGGTCAATAAAGCTCACGCTGAAGGGCGGCCTGTTCCTCACTAACATCGACGTTGTAGACAACACAACGTTGCAAGTTGGATCCATCAACCAGGTACACCTGTACCGGTACCGAGACCTTGCTGCTAACTGTAATGCACTGTAGCGTTTCCAGACGTTCCACGGCAGCTACGGTTGGGAGCCACAGGGCAATGGTATTGGACTTCTTTCTGGCCGTAAAGCCGCGAAAACCTTTCGTTCCGAGACATGCATCCAGATTTTCCTGCAGAATTCTGGTCTGTATATCTGTAAGGCTTTTCGTTGCCAGAGATTTGATAGTGACTTTGTAACTCACTGAGCCGTGGGTAGACAGAACTGCGCTGTCTGTGGTTAGGCAGGAACGTTTCCCCTGTGAACCGCCGCTGGCCGAAGAGGAACCCGTAGTAGCCTCTCCCGAAGGGCGCTTTTGAGGAGAGCGGAGGGCTGGCGGCCCGATTGGCGAGGCTGATGACAGGTCCATTGGAGTGCTCAACACGCCATGTGGTATTGGTAGAGGTCGATCCAGAAGTACAGGCTGAGCCGCCGTATCTGTGTTCTGTCCAGAGGGTAAAGCACTCACGAGCTGTTGCACATCTGGAGAAGGCAGGGCAGGCGCCGTATCTGATGAAGCAAAGGCACGATTTTGGAGATCCGGGCCATGCTCAGTGGGCTGTTGTACTGGCGGGAATGCCACCGAGGCAAGCGGCGCAGCCGGAGCTACCCCCGCCATCACGTTACCGGAGGCGTTAGGCCTAGCCTCGGCGCACAGTTAAGGTCCAGGAATAACTGCGTGACATCTGCTGTGTGAGACGCAACCAGGCGGTGATTGGGGGTCCAAAGCCTCCTCGGATGGCGTAAATCCAGTTAGGTTACTTTAGGGAACGTTTCTACGCGGCGGGCGAGATTTCCACAAGAGCGATGTGAAGGCACCTTAACAAGGACACTTCGTCTTCCTTCCACTGCTATTTATCTTCGCCGATAGCCAGGTATCAGTCAGGCATACAATCTCAGCATCACAAGCATCAATAACAGAACAAAGTTCATGGCGTTTAGGCATTATGCTACGAATATTTGTGACCAAAAAAGAAATTGGGGTAATGGCCGGACAATTAGTTCCACGGCCCCTTGCGCAGCGCTATTCGATAACAGATTTGTATTGGTGGCGCGGAGGCACTGTGGGTATCATCCGTGGAATCCTCTTTACGTTCGGTCGGTAATAGGAAGGCGCTTGGGATTTCGTGAACGGGATCATCAGAGTGATTGTAGGTATAGCACTTGATCTTTGAGACATGTTTATTGAAGCGAAGCTTGAAAGCGAACGGCTGGCATTTGCCAAATTCGATTAGTCTTTTTTTCTAGCGTGACAAGTGGCGAAAGAACAATCCTCGCTAAATGTAATTATTTCATCCTTTAGCTTGGAACTATTAAGCAGTATTTTCTGCATTTCCTTGAAAAAATGAGAATTTGGCAATAATCGGTCTGCATTTTTCCGCTGCGAACCTACCGAGCCTGTGTGCTCTACCGATCAAAATTTCAGAGCACGGAATTGCCAAGCAGCATGAAAGAACACTGGCTAGTTTTGAAGCGAAAGCTTCACTACGCTAGTCAACACCGCGCTTCGCGCGAGCCGGCGTATGTCGGAGCACGAGCGACGTCACCCACGGCGCAGGTGGCCGCCGCTGACTCCGTCGCCTGACCTTTCGCCGCTTTTTCTTTCTATCTCGCTCCCTACTCCCTACTGCGCAGGCCTCACTAGTAGCACCAAGCCACAGGTGTTCCGCCGCTGTGCGCCTTTGCTCAAAGTCCAACATTCAATTTTCAATTTTCTCTTCTTTCACTCCCTCCTCTATCCATTCCTTTACGGCGTGGTTCGGGTGTCCACCGAGATATGTGCGACGGTTACTGTGCCATTTCCTTTCCTCAAAACCAAAACGAAACAAGTGAACCGACGGCGTTTACCGAGTTCATTGGCGTGGACAACTTTGCAAAGGCCATTCATTTTCTCGAAAAGAAAGGCACACAACCGGCTCCGTGGGTCAGTGGAGACCTCACTATCGCTTTCTTGTACGTGGCGTTGGTGCCCAACTGCAAAAGCCTGCTTTGATTGCGTTCCGCACACTGGATAGGTAGGGCGCCCTCCCTGCCACCCTGGGGGTGGCATGCAGTTAATGGTTGATCGAGAGAGATTCACCAAACGAACGCTGCGGCCTAGCTCTTGCTGCAGTGCCGCATGTCAGCCACAATGCTGTCAGCGCTAATACATTCAGGCCACATCTCTCTCTCACCACCGCCACAAGTATCAAAGAAAGATTTTGAGGCTTCCCAATATCCAGAGAGCCAGTTATGCGCACGTACTTTGCTCAAAACCATCGCCGTCTACAACATTGTCAACGCTACCGCCAGTGAACAAAGTGAACGCCGACATCTTTTCGCTTTGTATATCCTGGATTAGCTGAGCTAATCCACATTAATTTTTTTTCTACTGACTGAGCCCAGAACTCTGACGGTGTGAATGCCATAGAACAGAAGGTTATCGCGTCGCTGCCTGTCTTCAAGCTCAGACAGGCGTGTGCGCAGTATAATATTAATAATATGAGAGCTGTTCAGTTCCCAAACAGAGAAGGCATAAATTGAATCTGAAATTGTCGCGCCCAGTGCTAACGCCAAGTGAGAACTTTTTCCCGTCGGAAAGTTGTGTCCTGTAGTGCAACGCAGATTATTTCTCTCCGGAGCACATCTTAAACCACAGGAGTAATTAAACGTTACGTAGAAATATATAGAGGGGATAAATTTATGTTACACTGTATGTCTGCGTTGGCATCATTTTTTTTACATTTCGATTTTAAATTTTTCTTTCTACCGCATCTTTTATTTGATCTCGTCATCAGTTCTCCGTTCCGCTGCTGTCTGGCCTCTTCGAGGGTGGAACCTTCTGGAGGATGCAGTTGTGTAGCTGAGTGGTGGTTGAAAGCATTATGGCTAGTGGCGATGGGTGGTGGCTCGTAGGAGGAAGATGCTTTTTTTTGCCGGTGGGTGCCCACGCTCCGGCTGTGAATGCGCGATGGAGGCTTCACATGCACGCGCACAGCCAGCACGCGGTGCAGGTAAGTCAGAAGTGCTGCGCCCATGAGGCAAGGGCTCATTTCTCAGACTACTTGATGAAATTCGTTTAAGAGAAATAAAGTATTTTAAGAGGTTTGGCCGTCCGCACCACACAACCTGCTCTCCGCGCTCTCCGTTCAGAGATTTGTGTTCTACTTCAAATGGGCTGCGAAACACTGCCTGAGTGGATGCTGGCTGTACTTCACATGAATTCTTTATGTCACACAGAAGCTAACTCAAAAAGAATTACAGGAATCGATGCGTAGAAACGGGAGTTATTAAGCGAAGAAATTTCAAAATACAAACAAACAAAATGCTTCCCTCAACTAGATTTTCGCAGCGCTTCCCATTCCTTTTTGACTCTCCCAATAACGACACTGAAAGGGACCAATCAAAACAGCCTATCTGAGTACGTAGCGCTAGTTTGCACACCATGGCAGTCTAATCGCTGTAACTCGTTCTTGCCAAGGCTGGTAGCGTCGTTTTCATGGTTGCAACAGCCACTTGAACGCCCAGCTGACCCACCGATGCTTCATCGTCTCACGGTAGGCGGCGCAGAACGGAACACTGATCAGTGACGTTCCTCGGCTTATGTATCCGAACTCGAGTGCGAGATACTGCGACGGAGTGTCGATCTGCGAAGGATAGCGAGTACTGCTTACTGCGTACCATGGTCCGCCACTAGGAACGCGCTGATTGGAGGCGGCAAGCAAGGCGCGCGCGGTTTTGTTGGGAACGTGGCGCCGTCTAGCACCGCCACCTGGTGATCCTCCACAAGCTTACAATGTGCACTGCTAAATATGAAATAAATGACTTTTTTCTTTGCATCGTCCCTTGGGCCGTAAGGAAGGCTTGTAGTGTGCAATGGCTCGATCGGATCGATTCCGCAAAGCCACGCTCAAATACACAGAGAGTAGCCAAACGTGTTGTGTGCTAGGGCGTAGGATGTGTACATACAGGCGCAAAGTCCTTCGAAGCAACAAAATTAGCCACAGACTCTGGTGGTGTATTTTTGTTTCACTTGCTTTACAGCGCTTTTATATAAGGCAAACAAGTTGCTTTTGTTGATGTAATATAAGACGCAAAAACTTGACAAAACGTACCTCTATTTATTAACACAATTTGTAATATATGTACTCTATGTATAATCATCAAGCTCCGCCCCAGTGATGTCATATCCACCGCTAAAAACCACCACATTAAGGTGACTCCGTCAGTGCCATGAATTTGTTTTTGCGAGCTAATTAAAATATTAAAAGCCGCAGTATACGTGGTACGACCGATGCTCATAGCATCACTATAACTCATTCGGTGCACCCAATAGGCAAACAAATGCCCTGATTATGTGTTTCGAGGCCCTTTTAATAGCCCTGGCACCTGGACCTTATTTAACGAGGTACGCTTAAGCGGTGCACCAGCCACACGACAGGATGCGCCAATGGTCCCCGCTTTACACGCAGATAAGTAATAATGAAATCGCCCGAGATGCCGAGATGCATGAAAGCCTCTCTTGGTCAGCTGCTGGATACGCGTCCGTAGATACGAAATTAGGCGCGACGATTTAGACCCAACTGATATGCAATCAGAAACTGACAATCATGCAAATCAATTTCAGTGAACAGTTAAAAAAAGGTTCTGTTAGAATCAAAAGGCTCGGGAGATTTTCTTTACCGTTGCTCCACATATAACAGTGCATCTTTGCACTAACCAAAGACTGAACAAGAAAAGTTCACAGAGGATAATGGCGTTGCATGAAGGCATAAGAAGAGCTTTAGTGCAATAAGAAATTTGGACTAAAGACACAGACAAGACGAAGGGTGAGTCAACAGCTGATTTTATTCATGTTTCCACAGAGATATCAATATGACCGCCGAAAAAAAAAAACGGCAAAATGGGGTGGCGCGGGGTCATTACAGAAGGAAAAACAAGAACAAAAAATTACTGGACGGGTGACGTTTCATAAGTTTCTTAAGAAACTATGAATGGAAGGAAGTACATGAATGGGAAAAAAATGTTTTCCTCGTCGCAATAATTATCCTTGCCGAAACATATAACATCAGTGGTTAGTTAATGGTTCGTCCCCTTTCTTAAGTTCGTGCCTACTTTTTAGGGTGCTGATTTAGAGGGTCTTTTGCCTTTAAACACCACAGGTACACTCTATGAATAAGCACAGTATGTGGTAATGTGATAGAAGACTTCATATACTGCGGTTCTCTGCCAGTGATTCTAAGATCTGGATGATTAGGCGCAGATTTTCAGCTCCTTAGAAAATATTTGGTCTGCCTTTTTTACCTCTTCTCGGTAAGTTCCAATCGAGGAGTCTTTCCTCGGTACGAACAAGTCAGTAGAATGCCAGGTACCTCCAGTGTTTCTTGTCAGCCTTTAATAATTGTCGCGAGCTGAAGACAAACGTTTTATCTAAAACAATTTTGGCTGCATACAGCACTCCATGCGTTGTGCGGTTATGTGTTTGCGAACGTCATGTGAATATATAGAACAACTTTACTTCCGAATCCAGTGCGAGAAAAAAAAATAAGCCACATACCTGAAGGCAAAAGAGAGTTTCGGATGTGTCATTCAGCGAAAGCGTTCCTGTAAATGATGGCGTTTGGGCCATTTGTTCTCGGCAATCGCATCCAAAAAATCCCAACGCTTCGGGAGAGAAAAGAACTCATAGCGCTGTCACAAACATTGAGGCCATGATAGCCATGATAGTAGCTTGATAGACTGGGTCCCTTGTTCGCACGACAGACGCAGAAAATACAGCTGGCCTCTGAACAGCGGTCCTGTTCCTTAACTTAGCGGCTTTCATTAAATTCGAAGTAGCCCTTACACTGCTGATGTCAGTATCGTTGAATTTTATAAAGGCTTACTGTTTATCCAATTCTTCGGCAAACTTTACCTTAGATTGCACAGCGGAAATGTTCACTTTTCCTATGCCTTTTCTTTTCCCTCCTGTTGCTCGATGCGCTTCATATAGGCGCATTTATGAACGCTTTCGGTTTATTTAGACTATCTGATTAACGTGCAATCGCCTCGCATGGTACATGGCGTTTTTGCATGCTGCCTCCACCGAAATGCAAATTCTTCCATGCGCTGTGCGATGCCAGCGCATGCTAAAAAACCTCATAAATGCATCTGCAAAAGGAAAGTAAAATATTCATGCAGTATTTATTCGTAATAGCGTTACCAGTGAGCTTTTGCAAAGCCTGTACAATTGATATCTGTGTATCAGATTCTAAGAACCGAAGGCTGGACCTCAATTATATACCTCTGAAACCGGTTATCGTCTCCTCAATGAAATGCTAGACACCACAGCTAGGAGGCCAACCTTTGCTTTGCGCCATCATCCTAATAGATCAATACCAATCTAAATTAGCAATTGGCAAGTATTGCTTTGTTTGAAAGCTTATGTTAAATCTCCAAAAGTAATTGGTCTCAAGCAGCTGGTCTGTTTTAGTTTATGGGGTTTAACGTTCCGAAGCGACTCAGGTTATGATGGACGCCGCAATAGAATGCTCGGGAAATATCGACCTTCCGCTCAGTAGCCGAATAGCATAACAAATTAACTATCACGGAAGTTGTTGGCCGAACCAGACGAAAAAAAAAGCATAATTGCATAACTTGAACTTCTTGTGAAGAAAGTTTATGAACAAGATCGCAGGAAGGTGCTTCTAAATAAATGAGCCTGTACTATGAGGAACAAAACAGGACTATTTCTGAGAGCTTCAGCAACTCAACCGCTTAATCTAACACGTCAGATCTCTCCGGGTAATAATGCCTTGAGTTGGAAATAAGGGGTATATGGCCTGACTAATACACGCATGTGTTCGCGGACAACAGATTCATGGATTGCGTGGCAAGACACGTTCCCATACAAGACCTAAATATTCGTGAATACCGCAGGCACTCTGCGCGCTTGCGATAACTGCCACTCAGTTTTTAGTTTTCACTGTGCCACATCTCGAAAAATGCAAACAATATCTCGAGCATTCAAAAGTGTTCATTTCGATACACTAACATTTGCACTGTGAAGAATTTACAGTCATCTGGCCTCACTACACTAAGCTGTAATAAGCGCACTGACATTTTTATTTTTCCTCTTTGGTTTAATTATGCCACACTCATTGTTAACGGTTATGAGCGCTGGACGCGAAAATGGTTAAAAGAAATCGAAGGCTTGTGTTTACAATGCAGACAGCCGGGAGGTTGTAACGTTGCGGAACGTAATGTAACGTTGCGGTCTGCCATTGGCGTGCAAACCAAACAAATCACTGAGGTGTCATTATGATTGGGGCTATAAGTGCGGTCCGCAACTCATTCTTCTCCAACTACTAAGATTCTATGCAAGCTGTATAGCTTTCTTTTGTAGCCGCATGGCTGCGTGTGTTCATGCCAATGAGTAATTACTCCCTTATTACAAATACATTCCAGCTTGTTCTATCCTACCAAAATTTTACCAATACTTCCAAAGGAAGAAGAAACGAATTTTTTATAGGAAACACTGCTTTTCTCTTCAAATAATGTATCATAATTTTAGAGTCTTTCTGTTTTTCGATTTTGATTCCACCGGGAAGTTTGGTCTTGGTTTTGCTCTTTTATTGCACTGAGGATTCTCAACATTTGTTGTGCCTTACATTCACTTCTTTTCCTGTTCGGACGATTGTACATCAAAGGACTAGTAAAATCTGAGCGATGACTTTAACGACTATAGGAGGTAGTTTTTCAATGATTTGTGCTGGTTTAGGCGTTTCTATTTTTGTCGTTAGTTCAAGATTCCAGAGACGTTCGTCGTCTAACAGCCCCTAGAATTATTCCAGTGGGACCTCTTGTTCTTCACAAAAAACAATAAAATGCATTTTTAGAGAATAACTCCCGCATAGCAAAACCTTATACGACCGGGAAAATATTGACGTTGTGAGGGCTGTTTGCATGATATACCAATGAGACATGCGCTGGTGCTGTGAACTAGAACCGGTAACATATTTTTCACCTCTACTTCCATACTTAGGCCTTAACAGTCCACTATTAAGTGTTTATTTAACCCGATAAAAGAAGAGTTGTATTTGGCCTTTTATTTTCATTACCTGGGTGTCTTAATTTATCCCCTTTTAAAGGCAATTCAGCGAGCCAGGTGCAGTAGATGGGAGATAAAATGTAATATCGGCAAAAAGTCCTTAAGAAAATTACTGTTTGCTTATCATTTCTATATATTGTTTCAATCACAACCTTGAGGAACTTAACGACGACAAACAATATTTTCTGTTGGCGGGAAGCACGTGTCTTATATATGTGTTCATTCCTTCACAAATTTTGATTTCATGAGGCTTAACTTAAAAGCTACCTTTGCTAGTGCAAAATCCTTAGCCTGCACATCTATCATCAGACCTATAATTTGGTACGAACGTACTGTCTGGGACCTTTGCATGGAACATAACATCAAAACATTGCAAATGACCAAGCGACGAAGCCTACAAGCTTCCTTCTGCCCTTCCTCTTCCTTATCATCTATCTATTCGTTCAACCGTTGGTCTTCTTCTTCCGTCGATGTCCTACGACGGCACGTGACATTTCCCTCCTCGCAAACGAAGCCCGTCGGGCGAGTTAAAAAGAACCTCTCGGATAAAACCGCTTGAGGCGGCCTACCTGTACCATCCGAGGCTGGCGTGATCGTCGACAACTTAGAGTAAAAGAGTTGAACTTGGAGTGATTACATAAGCACGTGAGTGTCGCTATCTACGATTCCATCACGGACATCTGGTTCCAACAATGAGGGAACAAACCATTTTGCTTTAAACTACGAAAATTCGCCACTGAGGTGTACGACATCTCGTCGATAATGAAATGAGTCATATGCATTGTGTTCACAAAAACGCCCTTCAGGTGAGGCAGCGATCGCTTGAAGAAGACGAGCGATCTGGACAACGTTACACGAAAAACACTCCTGCAAACGTGGAGTCAGGTTTGGTGTATGGGGATTGAACATCCCAAAGCAACTCAGGCTATGAGGGATGCCGTAGTGAAGGGCTATGGAAATCTCAACCAGCTGGGGTTCTTTAACGTGCACTTACATCGTACAGTACACGTGCTTCTAGAATTTCGCCTCCATCGAAATTCGACCGCCGCGGCCGGGATTGAACCCACATCTTTCGTGTCAGCAGCCGAGCGTCGTTGCCACTGAGCCACTGCGGCGATTAAACGTGGAACCTTTTTTGGTCATTTATTGTGCTTCAGAAACGTCTGAGGACGACCATGAAGATTGCAGGCATTTTTGGTGTGTTGTATGGGTCATTGCCGCAAATCCTAGGTTGGGAATAGAACATTCGGCTCGTCGCAGCAAAGGTTGTCTCCCACCTGATAATTACAGAGCAGGACGTACAACGTGGCGCACAGCGCACCCTCTCACTGGGTACAGCTCGTTCCTGTGTTCCTCCTCAGATACGGCACGCAATACTTGCCAAGAATTTCGACGACCGACTCCTTTGTCCCGAGGACGAAAATGTAGCACATAGGCCCGCTTTTTTAGACCGCAGCTGATATCCAGCGCGAATCACAAAGAGTATCTGTATCACGCAATTGTTGCAAATATATTGATGGAAATGTAATCTTCCAAGGCGTAGTAAAATGTCGAAGTCTGCCTTGCACTTCAAACGAGCAATTAAGGCCGCCAGAGAAGGTCAATTTAGATCGTTTCTGAAAATAAATAGCTGAAACACACAACTGCCCCCAAGGGTTCTGCGGATATAGTCATTGGTATTGTCGAATCATACGGTATGCCAACAATAGTGCTCATAAGCAGTTTTTTAGGGTGCCAAATGAACATCTCCAAAACTTCTGGACATGATCATGGACAAAATTTTATGAGACGCATGTTTGCAGCAAAAAATTATTGTTCCCTAGTCAGGCAAAGAAGCTTAATAAAAAGCAGTGACTAAAAATTAGCAGGACACTTAAGCTTCAAATTAAGAGTAGGCGCGATAGTGCCTTTTTCTTTTCCTCTGACGCCTAATTAGCATATTTATATTTCGATTTATTTTTCATTACTATAAGCTCAGTACACATGCCAAACACTACTGTCATGCACACAACAACGGTTCACTCGGTGACCCTCCAACACTCTTGAACAACAACGATTTCTGGCATATGGGTTGCGCGTCCGCTCCTGAACATTTTCATCGACCCCGATTATACGTATATATCGCTTGAAGACGGCATCAAAACAACAAAAATTACTAGCTAAAAGCGGATAGCACTAGCAAAATCAATATCACTAGCAAACAGCTAACAAAAGCACAAGCCCGCCATTACGTTGGTTAACTTGGAAGCAATAACCACTTGTCATTCGAAGGTGCTGCCACTCTGCTTGAAGAAGAAGAATATGCAGCTCGAGGTTCAAGCCCTGTTTGGCGCATTAGAGCTTTCCAGGCGGAACGCACGACACGTGGTAAAGGTCCTGAAATCCGAAAACTGGAGACAAGTGCGGCTCTACCAATACTACCTCATATGTGTCAAACATCAAGAAGAGCTCGGCTGCATGGAACGTCAAAGGTACCAAGAATTGAAGAAGCTGGCCGCCCAAACCAAGAAGTTTTTGTGGCAATGATCACGACCTCCCCTACCAGCGAGGACTACGGTTAAGAACGGGGGGAAACACTCTGTCAGTCTTCTCGGAGGTCATACCATGCCAAGCGATGTCCAGATTGTCCTACAAAAAGGACCAAAGTTTGCCTATGAACCATCGTCCAACAAAGTGAAGATGCTGGCCTTGGTTAGAGAGGTGGCAGACAGATCCAGTGACCAGGACAAGGACCGCCTCATCAAGGACGGTGTAAACTGCGTCATTCGGAATGTGAGTCGCGACTCAAAAGCAAGTTCACCACTCGTTAAAGTTGCCAGATGTTTAGAAGAAAACAATCTCATCGTTTTGCAGCCAAATAAAAAGAGCGATTTGTTTTAATGCCACCTGACACATTTAATGAAAAAGTATGGCCGCTAACAACAAGAATTTCAAACCCGTGCAGTTTCGCGCAGCTAAAAGGAAGTCGTTGGCACTTTTCCTCCTAAAGCAGTACCACTTGGTTTGTTTGGTGAAGAGTGTACGGGAGGCAAAAACTGGATGTCTGGAAATATTTTTCACAGGGAAGACATACAAGCCTGAATGCTCTCTCAGGAGCGTAGTTTGAGAGAAAGGCACAGGGCAGCTGCACATCAGGCCCTATCTGCAGGACAATCTGAAACGCCTGGCGGGAGCGCTCCGCTTCTAGGTTCGCCGTTCGGTAGAACTTGGGAATGACTTCTGCGTTGGCTTTAATGGGGCTGCCATCGGCTTCTAGCTTCATGTCGAGGACCTGTTTTATTCAGTTCCACACGGCGGCGGTTTAAATCAGTTCGCCACAGCGTAGATGACACTGGAGTTGCTAACTTACAAAATCAGGAATCTGTATCGGCTCTTTGGTGGCCCCTGCTTTATGTGATATCTAGCTTGCATTGATCGACGAAAAGAAAATACAAGGATGCCTTCAAAACAAACATGTCCTTAAGGTCTACAGATACGTTGATGACTGGCTGGTAGTTGTAGATAAGGTTGCAGTTGATCGGTTCCATGAGAAAAACTAACGACATTGTTGATCTGTTGAGAGCATCATCCGGTGCAAAAAACTTCACTTTGGAAGTGCCATTTCAAACGAAATTCAGCTTCTAGATTTTCGGCTTCAATTCAGCGACGTGCATGTAGGCTGGTGCTATAATGTCCGGTCAAGAAAAACGCTTGCGTCCTTTCGCCAGTGTGCACTCAAAATCAGTTAAATGGTCGATGAAGTCAAGCGCACTTCAGGCCGCGTTAAGCAAGAGCTGGGAGCACATGGCCTCTTCCAGCTGTGAAAAACCGGCACAACACCTCTACTCTGCCGGCTAACATCCTTGGTCTTCAGTCTGTGACACGCTATGCTTCAAAGGATAAAAGAGCAGGTGAAGGCTTGGAACGAAAAAGAAAAGAGCCGTGTGGCAGTAATCCCCTACCTCCACAAAATCTCGCACAACATAAAGAGATAGAAGGAAGGTAAAATGCTGGGTTCGTGTTCTCCGCTCCGTGCAAGTTGGAAAAAAATATGGGCCATTGTTAACAACGACAGCCGCCTTGCACAACGAGACATTCGAACCGGTACACAAACTAAATAACCGGGGTAGTATATGAGATACCATTAACCAGTGGCAAAGTCTACAGACGGGACGATGCTTTAATGTGAGGGCTCAGGAGCCCTTCCTCTAAGCAAAAAAAAAACAGGGATGACATCTTTCACACAACTGCAGAAAGCCTAAAGACACCTGTCAGTCTTTATTGGCTAGTGCGAGGTTCCTGGCGACGGCAAAGAACAAAACTGAAAGGTAAGTGATCGAGGCATATCATATTGCGTGTATCAGCAGACCGTCAGTTTTATTGCATGAAAAAGATATGTGCTTGTATTATGGTCAATAGCGCAGCAACAAAACAGGGGACAAACACACGCGCTAAACTTCCACTACGGCTTTATTTTGTGCACACAGAATTTATACATGAAGCAAAGAACGATACCAGTCAGATTAGACAAAATACTTTGTTAACAAAGCTTAAAAATCACATGCAATACATTTCACCGGTTGGCATACTGCTCCGAGTCTAAAAATGCCATATCTTTCTTTGTCAGCGACAATGATGGACTGCTGGCGCAGCTTTCAGGTCCAGCTCTTTCGATTGCGGCAGCCTCAATAATTTCCCTTGTTAATCTATCCGCATTTCTGCCAATCACCTCGCATTCTTTAAAACCAGGCTTGCATTTATGAGCACGACAGTGCCGTGACAAATTGCTGGAACTGCTGGAAAGTACAGCTGCTGGCTATGATGACCTTCCATGTGGACCGATAAAATATGTCGCTGATTTAATATCTATTCCTCTGGATCATATCATGAATTGTATGTTCGAGATCGGTGTGTTTCCAGGCCTCTTAAAGATAGCACGCGTACATCCGATTTTTAAGGATGGGAACAGCTTTACTTTGACTAACCACCGACCAATTTCAGTCCCGCCGACCCTGTCTACGCTTTTTCAACATGCCATCAACGTCAGGATACAAAATGTTTTCCATAAATATCAGGTGATCAGTAATATGCAGAACGGATTTCAAAAAGTAAATGTAAAGAATCAGCCATGCTTAACATAAAAAATGTGATAATAACAAAGTTTGAACAAAAACAGTATAGGCTTGGAATAATTCAAAATCTGCGTAAAGCCTTTGATTCTGTGTGTCACGATGTCCTCCTAGTTAAACTGAATAGCTATGGGATCCGCGGAATACTACTAGAATTAATAAAAGGCTATCTGTCAAACCGCTATCAATATGTCAGTTTTAAGAAATATTCACCTTAAGTTCTGCCAGTTAAAAAAGGCGTTCCAAAAGAATCTATACTCTGGCTTTTGCTGTTCATAACATACGTAAATGGTTTATGCTCTATTCCTAATACCCCAAAAGAAATCATGTATGCTGATGACAGAAACGTATTTTTCTCTATCCATTCACTCCCAGATATTGAACATGGTGTCAATATCCATTTCTTCCACCTGTCTACTTGATTAAACACAAATTTAAATTATGCTTGAACAATGAGAAAACGAAATACATATTGTTTGCACCTCTAAACAAGCCTAGGAAATCTCCCATAGAAAATTTGTTTGATGGAAAAGAAATAGCTCAAGTCAAGGCCCAAAAATTTTTAGGCGTGTGGCTTGAAGAAAGCTCATCGTGGAATTCTCATCTTGACAGCCTCATAGCTGACCTAAGTAAGACAATTGGCTGCCTCTTTAAGATTTGTCCACTCATCCCTCAATGGTTACGAACTGTACTTTGTAACTCACTCTCTTACTCCAAGCTTTCCTGCTGTGCCTTAGTCTGGGGTACCACTACAAGTTACAGTTAATCAAGATTAATTAGCCTGCAAACAAAAGTGTTAAGAATATTTCAGCAATATCACGGACCACCGAAAATATTGCGGACAAGGCCGCTTTTCCTGAAATACAAAATGTTAAAGGCCAATCATATTTATTATTTCAAATTGCTTCAGTACATAAAAAAGCGAAGCTTTACAGTCTACAAAATATAATGCAGCTCCAGCCAACATATTGAATATCAAACACCTAACTTTCTAAATAAAATACAAGAATTAACAGATCTGAGTGCTAATGTCTCCTAAAGCACGCTTAGAGATCTGCTGCTGGAAAATAACATAGAACTCACATAATCTCCCATGTTTCTGTCCCTAATTGCTATTTTTTGGCAGTGAATTATTGTTTTGTATTTTGCTGTTGTTGTGTTATTATGATGTTGCTATTTTGTTGTTGCTAAGCTTGCAACAACTATGTTCAGAATGTTGTTATGTTTGCAATCTTTGTACCAATTATTTTGTGTCGGCATGTACGAATTATTGTTTGTTGTATACTGTTATTTTTTCGTTACATGATTTATTTACCTTTTTTCCTCTTCTTATTTCCCCCAGAAGATTTTGGTGTGAAACTTTTTAAAGCTATGTTTAACGTTTGTGCGAAACTGTATGCGGGGGAAGAGCCATCGTCAGGCGTTTCACCTTTTGCTCTTGCTCCTCTTTCTGCATCAGAAAGAAACAAATAAATCAAATCAAAAGTATGTCCCCTTTTCACGCCGTCACTCGCAAGGTCTCCCAATATGATACGTCATTCGGGCAGCCAGTTAGTTCTCTCAATTTTCATTTCATTGGAGTGCGCGATAAAAGTGTCACAATAGTGAGATCATCAGCTAAGAAAACATTGTTACGTTCTCTGCCTAGATCCTGCTGGGCCTCTATTTGACAACACCGAGCAATGCTTGTCAAAAGAAGATGCCCAATACATAGACAGAATACACTGCCGCTCAGGAAAACTTATCCACTTGCAATTAGGAGTAAACAAATCAATCCGGCACGTAGACTTTTATCCGAACGGTGGGTCAGACCAGCCAGGCTGTAATGGAGGTGCGTACGAGTGTTTTACAGAAATGTTCGTTTCTATCGCTGCTGTTACATTTGACAAGATTTGGATATCTTGGGCCGCATTAACTACGTTATCAAAAAATGCTAGGTGTTTTTGGGCATTCAAGTCAGAAAGCATCGCAGCTAATACTGCCAAAAGGAAAACGAAGAGTTGTTGGAAACTGATGCTACGTATAGCATGTGCCAAAGCCGTATATCCCTTATCAGACAGCTCAGGAAATGGACTGAGACAACAGTGATTTAAATTTAGCGACCACAATCATTTCTACTTTTCCTCCACTTACCCGAAATAAGCTTTCGGGAACAAGCTAGCTCTCGCGCTTGCACTAGACGCTTCACTAGAGAAAAGATTCACAAGTGACAGCTGTATTCAAAGCCACGCACATGTGTCATGCAATCGAATTAACGGCTGGCGGTCAAAAGCGCTGTGTTGTCTTTGACCTGCGCAGCAGTATCCAAACTGTTGGCAAGATCTAAAGAGCGCGAATGTCTCTAAAAACAAATTTACGGCTTTCGCGCACTTCCAAGTTCAGGTATGCATCAAAATGGAAAAGAAGACATGTCATTATGTCATAGTAGATGCAGCGTGTTTTTTGTTGGTTCTTCACACACTTTCCTCCGGATTCAGCCTTCTCCCTTGGTCTGCTTGTAACGTGTCTTTATGCCATTACATTCGATTGATTACAAGTGAGATTAGCTTCTTCCACGGTGTTCTTTTCTTCCTTCGACGGGGCTTCAGTTAAGAGTGGCTTACAGAAAATACATTCAATGGTTGAAACTTTCTGCTGCAGAAAAGATTACGTTTGCCTTAACTTACAGTAATGTTCCCGCTACAAAGAATAATTGCATCGCCAAGAACATGCTTAGTGAAGTGTATTCTTGTAAAATATAAACACTTCTGTTCGCAGTTAGAATAACCATGTTTGTTATCCGGAGTCGTGCGATCTGAGCAACACCTCTTCTGACCAGCTCAGTAAATTTTCACAACAGCCTTTAAGAGTTTTTTTAATGCATTTTGCTTTCGCTCCGATTGAATTTTCTTTGTGGATGAGGGTGTTTGTTGTTGCCTATAAGAACTCGTTATGAAACCCGTTCAGAGTCCAAGAAGCGCAAAAAAAATTTGTAAACGTTGTTACAACGCCCTCATAAAGATAAAAGCAAACGCTCCCAAATGTATAACTCTGTAAAGGTGCCACCTCCCAATGAGCATGAATACTGTTACTGTTCAGTATGCTGGGTAAAGGAAAAGTGCGTAGAGTAACGCGCTAGTTCAGTTCATATTCGCACGTACCATTTACCTGTGCCTACGATTGATGCCGATAAAGCTAAGCTGGCTATTATCGGCTACGCTTCATTTCATTGACAGCGTCAGCAGTGAAGTCCTGTTTTGCAGACAACCATTTGTCCGCGGGCGAGCGAGCGTGTGTGTGCGTGTGTGTGCTTAAGTGCATGCGCGAGACCTCGGGGCACCTACAAGGAGAAATCCATCTGCCACCCACGTTCCACCCCGCTTCCTACTTCCACACTATAGAAAACCCTACATACGCTCTAAACAAATGAGTAAAAAAAGAAGTAAGCTGTCCTCCGGAACACTTTTTTTTTAAAGAGGAAAAGCGCTAGGGGACAACTTACTCTCTTTTTATTCCTATATAGGCGTACTCATGTTTAGAGACCACCGGAAGCCCACGCCGCAGCGTGTGCTTCAAAGACGCATCGAAATGCGATCAATGTTTAAAAGAAACACAAATATTGCTAGCGCAGATTTATCGCTTAACATTCATTTTACATCGTGGCACTTTTTTCAGGTATTCTTGCAATTGCTAGTGCATGCAGTCATGGCCGGACTCCGGAGTTGTTTACCGAATCCTTGACAAACGATCACTGCACATTCAAGTCGGTTCAATGCAAGGCTGGATGGCCGGAATACGAGAGCGGAAGCTGCCAAAAAATCGCTGATGCTTTAAACGCCGGCGAAATGAGTTACTACAGCATAAAAAGTAAAGGGAAGGGCTACCAGTACCTGAATATCAATGAGAATTCACCTTACTGTATGGTGGAAATAAATATTGATAAGTATTCTGTGTGCCGCTTCTTTCAAATAATATCGCCGAAGCTGCCCCGCTAATGAATGCTGGGTAGTAAAGCTTTAAAAGCAGCATATTTGCAATGCCCGCTTCTGCGGCAAAAAAGACTAATAAACCATGTATTCGTCTTAACACCAAGGAAGCCTTTCTTTAAAACGATGGGTTGCGTTGGAGGGGGCTTACCATCTGAAAGTGACACAGGATACAATGGACGCCGTAGTGAAGGTCTCCGGAAATTCCGACCACCTGATAACGTGCACTGCGATCGCACAGTACACGGGCCTCTAGAATTTCACTTCCATTCAAATTCGAGCGCCGCGGCTGAATCGAACCCGCGTCTTTCGAGCCTGCAGCCGAGGGCCATAACCACTGAAGCGCTGCGACGGGTCTTTCTTTACGACAAAATTTTGGGGAAAAGTAAAAGATAATTTGTAGCCAATGTCAAATTTATGGAGCCTCAATAATGAAATAAACGCTGCAAACTCTCAAAGTCCCTGCAATCGTCTGAAACCCACTGTGACAGAAGGGATGAAATTGGGTATCAAAGTGCAAGAGGAAGCCGAAGATTTTCTACCACAACTAAGCTCTTTTTTCAAAGTGTGCCAACTTCACACAGCGCTGTAGTGTTTTTTTTTTTTAGTCTGCATCTCAGTGCCGTTAGGCTAAATCTAAAAGGAATGGGGTCAGGGAGGAGCCACTGTCTCGCCAGTGCTATTCACCGCCTGTTTGCAGGAGGGGTTCCGAGGCCTGGATTGGGAATAGTTTTAAAATGCCTAAATAATTTGCGATTTGCTGATGACAATGCCTTGCTAAGTCACTCAGGAGATAAATTGCAAAGCATGATTAATGCGTTAGACAGAGTATAATGACAGGTCTAAAAGCGGCAACGAGTATGGCAACGTACAAAAATTATATCGCAGCCGACACTTCTATACTCGATGGACTGCATGCATGACTTGGCACCGCTGAGGCTCTTTCTCGCCGTAGTAATGTAAGCGTCAACGATCTTTGGGTAAACTGCAAAGAAATTGTTTACAAATTTATGCGCAACTTTGTGCCGTTGAACATAAAACGAAGGAGACTTCTTACTTGAATAACAGCCGAAGTACGTGAATAACGCCCGCCAGGCACCCATTACAGTGTTATCGGGTGACATTCACAGACTGATTGCTGAATTGGGCACTTGGTCCAGGGACACAAACCATAAGTTCCAAAATATCACAACGCAAAATGTTTTGCAAAAGTCTCCATAAAGGATTTGGAGGAACTCAGCGGCACAGAAAAAACCTAGTTTTGTAAGGCAGTCAACGCATAGTGAGGCTGACGACAAGTCCTTAATAGCTAATACATGCAATAATTATTTCCTTACTGTCTACACCAAAGACGACAGTAAGACAATGCAGTCTGCAGCCGCTCTGGAGGTTACAAGAGCACAGGAGTTATGTCTCTCCGTTGGGGCAATCATTGCACTACACCTCGAGTTGAAACATAACAAGGCTATGGGTCCCGACCAAACTCCGAATGCCTTCTTGAGAAAGTAGGCGCAGGACAGCAAAGTATTTGTTCTACATTTTTGAGAAATCCCTGACCGCTAATGAAGTCCTAAAGACTGGCGAATCAGCAAAACATTTTCGATATTAAAAGGCAGGGAATCATAGCTAGTTTCTATGTACAGACCAATTGAACTTACATCGACCGCGTGTAAAGTCTTACAACATGTTGTGCCTAATATATCCGAGGGTTATTATCCAAAAACGATGTTCTCAGCGAATTTCAACATCTGTTTCGACCGGATCTTTCAAAGGTTGCACAACTGCTAGAAATCACGCATGACCTGAGGCACATTTTAGATCGAAGGAGGCAAATATATATATTTCTTTATCTCACTAAGGCATTCGATAAACTGCGTCACAAAAAACTACAGCTTAAATTAAAATCATTCCTAGGAAACAGTAATATTGTTGATTGAGTAGCATCATTCTTAATAAACCGTAAGGAATTTGTGAGCATTGAAGGTCAGGAGTAGGAACGCATAAAGCCATTTAATGGGTGTCTCAGGGCTCTGCCCTGCACTGTTTTTAATTTTAATTTACATCAATGTCACGATGGAACACTGTGCCGTTAGAGCTAGGTTACACACGGATGATTGTGTCATTTATAAGAAAGTCAAGTCTGCGGACGATCAAGTATTGTTAAAGAAATGTCTCTGCGCCATTGATGAATGATGCTCGCAATGGCAAATGTCTTTCAGCCCCAGTAAAACATTAATGATGTCAGTAACACATAAACGTGAGCTCCTAGATTTTCGATATGACCTTCACTTATGTTCTCTAAACAGAGTATCAGAGTATAATTACCTAGGCCTCTCAGAATCCTCAAACCTCACGTGGAAAACACATGTAAACATAGTGGTACGTAGAGCTGATAAAAGACTACGATATATTAAGCGAATGCTTAAGCACCCCTCCCCCTCCTCAGACGAAGTTATAAGTCTATAAGGATTTCGTGCGTCCTATAATAAAATACGCATGTGATGCATGTTATATGCATAACGAAACTCTAACTATGAAGCTTCAACAAGTCCAGCAGCGCGCTTTTTATTTCGGGTATTCATGCTACCGCAGGCAAGAATCTGTTTCTCCACTTTATGCACGAGCGGACTTGTCTCCCCTTGATCTTAGAAGAGAACAGGTGCGGCTGCACCTCTTCTGTGACATAACAAACAGCTTGGTACACGTCGACAGACGACATTATATACAGAATGATCCATCTCGAATAACTCGTCAAAAGCATAGCGGACGTGTGAGAGAAATGAAAATTTCGAGGGGCTGCTTCAGACATTCATCCTTTCTGAGCGCAGAACGGCACTCGTATAGACTGTCAGAAGAATGTTGTTAAATCCCCAAATCGCAAACAATTTCGGTCTTGGCTTGAAGAAGTGTGCAAAAATACGAGCAAATGATGTTGTTTTAGTATTGTGCAAATCCGGCCATCGATATAAATTGTGTGTGCGCATGCGTACTGATCGCGTTTTGCTCAAACCAGCATACCTATGTAAAATATCCGGCTTTCCATGCATTTTCCCATGCCTCTACCACAATTGGTAGTGAAGTGGAAGAAGTGATAAAGGAATACGTCTACTTAGAGTAGGTACTCACCGCTGCAGAGAGGGAAATAACTAGAAGAATAATAATGGGGCGGAGCGCATATGGCAGGTTCTGCCAGGTCATGAATAGCAGGTTACCAATAACCCTTCAGTGAAAATTGTACAACAGCTATATCTTAGCAGACCTCAAATACGGGGAAGAAACACAGCGAGCTATGGTAAGAAAAACGAAAAGTGTAACGTTAAGAGACCGGAGGCGGGGAGAGTGGGTGAGGGAACAAACGCGGGTTAGTTACATCCTGCTCGAAATCAAGAGGAAGAAATGGGCTGGGACGTTGCGTGTAATGCGAGGGCAAGAAAAAAGCTGATCCTTAAGGGTAACGGAGGGGATTTCAAGAGAAGGCAAGCGTAGCAGGGGGTGGCAGAAATTTAGATGGGTGGATGAGATAAAAGAGTTTGATGAGGTAAGAAGTCCGCAGCTCGCAAACGAAAAGGTTATTTTGGTGAGACATGCGAGAGGTCTTTGCCCTGCAGTGGCACCAGTCAGGCTGATGATGATGATAAATGACTAATTCTTTAATACACACCCGTGACCTCCGGATAACCCTCCGAACCCGCTATCTTTGCTCGCAGATGCCTGTGCGCCATTAAACTGTTTCAACATCGTTTTAATAATCACATCTTCAAAATCATTTTTACACCTCGGAGATAAATTAACCTTAATATTGGGGAGTCGATGTCGCGTAATTCTCTGCGGTGTGGCAACTGAATGATCGCGACCACGCACAGCAGAAGGGGCAATGTTTTTCTTTAACTCTAACGAATATCAATGTCTCCTCCCCACATTCCCTACAACAAAGGAGATGATAAAAATTGGAGAGCACTCTTAAGCTCCGCCTTAAGGGTATGAGGAGATAGCGTAGTGGGTTAGCCTTTTCATTCTGAGCAGTTGGACACCTTTGAACGCATTTTGTGTTTTTAATTCTTTCAATTAGTTCAAAAGTTACACAGCCTGAACTTTCTTAATTAGCATCATCAAGCCCTGGCTTTTCATTGTTAGCATTCTGACACCTTTGAAGCCACTTTTGACATTATTTCATGTTTTAATTTAATCAATTATTTACAATTATTTCATTAACTCATCTACGCCCATCACACATCAATCAATCATCAATCACTAGAACCACAAGTTACCATGATGCAAATTTTTTTTTACGCAGCCCCCGATAATTTCTGACAGGAGAGGCCGAATATTACTACTTCGACGGGTTTTCGACCAAATGAATTGTATACGCTATCGTGTAATAACTTAGTGTTACAATTTGTTCCGGGTAATATTAGTGTGAGCACTGTATGCGACTTCATCCTTTTTCACCTGTGAATACTCGTCACCGCTTGCGCTGTTCGCTCGGTGCGCCTCCCTGGCTGCGGATCGGAATACACCTGGTCCGTGAAGTCCTGCCTTGCAATATTCTCACAGGAGGTGACGGCACTGCAACAGGCAAGAAGACAGCGATATACTTCCTAAGAAAACTTTTTATTGGGATGACATGTGCCCGCAAACAGTAAAGCAATTTGACGTTGGCAATAGAGACAAGTCCGCAAGGCACTCATCGAATGTTAGAATGGCCGTCGCTGCCGGCTGTGCGGAATTTAAAGGTGGAGAAATTTTGAGGTGGGGCACCTAAATTAACTGCCACATCTTGTAAGCCGTGAAGACGGATGCGCGCGATGATAACTTATCCAGAAAAGTCTGGCCTCATCTAGCATTGATAGAAACGTGATACGGCAGCATGCCGTGAGGGCATGACGGACTTCTGCGCTGAACTTCATGAGCATGAGGAAAAGGGCGGCTCGCCAGGCGCAGGCGTCCAGTGTGAACTTTCTTTGCGCATCGATATGGAAGCGGTGCATCGGGGGTGTTTCACCAATTACGCGGATGAAACATCGAGGTCACTGGTAGCGGCGTCGCTTGAGGCGCAGGTGTCGCAGCTGACTAGAGCTGATTCTGAGACAGCGGACACGGGTACAAGCAATGCTACAGTGGAGAGATTGCCATACGTCAGATCAGCTGGTGTGGACAGTGTCTGCGTCCTTTAGCGTGAATAGAGCACGGAAACACGTCAAAAGTTGCGACGCACGCCAAATCACGGCACGATCTTGGCGTGCATTTGCCTATGCAGCCCGAGGGACTGGCGTCCGGCGTAAAGACGCTACAGCAGCTGAGCACGCAAAGCATGAAGGCCTAAGAAAGCATGGCTCTGTCCATAGTGAAGGCGCGTGGCCTGAGTGCGCTCACCGCCAACGAGGGTCGTAAGTTGGATAGACAGCAGCGCAAACGGAATGTCACTGCGCTGACCGCCTGTGCCGCACCGATATTCGGTCGTAGACGGCGGGTGCGTGTGTTCGACCCTGGAGGACGCCGCTGAATCGTAGGCTGCGTTGGCCATGTCCACTCCACCCTTAACAGGCCTCGCCATGTCCCAACAAGGACCAGTGCGCAGGTATGCAACACGGCTAGCCTTGGTAGCACGTCTCGAGATGAAACAAAAGGCTCGAGTAAGTGCGGATGCAGTAGGTGGGTGTGGGGGATCCAGAGTTGGCAGGACTCAGTGTTCAGGGACTACAGACATGGACATGACCGAATGTTCTTTTGCGGCAGTTATGCTGACTTTACCTTGTGTGCTTCAGTGATTACGGGCAGTGTGATATAAACTGCTCGGAACTGTCTTTGTTTGCATATTACAGATGTTTGAGTGCCCCTAGAATGATGTGCTGTCTTAGTTACATGATTGAGAGTATTTGTCATTGGCACTGTCATTAGCATTGTCATTAGCATTGTCCTCGGAATGGGTGTGAGGTTGTGACGAAGGGTCGCAGCATGCGGGCTCGCAAGCTCCGGTTGCTTGCTCGTGCAGAGGTACTGAACCACCACTTGCCGAACCCTTTTTATTGTTTGTTGCCTATGCTTATCTCTGAATAGATTAGCCGAGTCTTCGGCGGAAGGTGTAGGGTTCGGCGCGCTGTCGCATCTTTTTGTACATGTGTTGCGAATATTCCGCGAGAGGGTAGTGGCCTAGGCTTCGCGTCAGGTTTCGTTTTTTTTTGTTTTGATTTGGTGCACGCTGTTAGAAGTGGACTCATGCTTTTTGGTTAGTCTCACCATTCGTCCTTGCGGTTTCCTTCGCCGCTCCGGATGGCGGGGCTATCTGCCAGCCTCGACCTTGGACCCCTGTCCCCTTGGCGAAGGATTGAGAGACCACCTAGGCAGGAACTCGGGGGTAAGGGAAAACGCTGACATCAGTTCTGCGCTTCCCTATTCGTCAAAACTGCTGAGCCGCAGTTAGCAGTTTATTTTTACGTGTGGAAAGGGGCGCGGGCATCTTCGGGGTGGACCCGCGAAGGGAGCCGCGCCAGTGTGCTTTGCCTCTAGCGGCTCCTAGCTGGCAGGCGCTCGGTCTGGACGAGTGCGGAGGGAGTGACCTTGGAGAGCAGGTTCAAGGCGCGCCAGTTTGACGGTTGGGACGCGGTGTCCCTCGCCTCTCTGAGGGCGGTCGGCTAGGCCGTCCGCGGCTAGTTGTGTTCGTATACTGACTTTTGTTTGTACCCATCAGTAAATAGCCTGTATAAAAGTTCGTTTCTCAATAAATCGCTTCTCCTGCAAGTAATATCATCGAAAAGCCTTCAAGCTGGGCATCAAGTTTCTGGAAATCACCGCACCAACACCACCGGCAAACCTTTACTATGAGTTAGAACACACAGCAGCGCTATAAAAAGACAATAGTCTAGAGCATTTAAAAATTTTAGATAAAAGCATTATTAAACAGGAAAAAGTTTGTAAGCGCAATTTTTTCTTATATTGTAAGATTTCACTATAACAATCAATGTATCCGCCGATGTACTGTCGGGAAGCTTGCCCTTTTTACTATTAAGGTTCTCCCTATCGTCAAAAGCTTTCCCGTTGGTTTTCTGTGGAAGTCTTAACAGTTCGATGCGAGCTATAGATTTAAAAGATAGGTCGTGCTGCACATCAGAAAAATGGACCATTAAATTCAATATTTCCACAACCGTATCTTACAATTTTTGGTTTGGTTGGCTTTGATTTTTGGGGGAAAGGAAATGGCGCAGTATCTGTCTCATATATTGTTGGACACCTGAACCGCGCCGTAAGGGAAGGGATAAAGGAGGGAGTGAAAGAAGAAAGGAAGAAAGAGGTGCCATAGAGGAGGGCTCCGGGATAATTTCGACTACCTGGGGATCTTTAACGTGCACTGACATCGCACAGCACATGGCGCCTTAGCGTTTTTCCTCCATAAAAGCGCAGCCGCCGCGGTCAGGGTCGAACCCGGGAACTACGGATGAGTAGTCGAGCGCCTCAACCATTAAGCCACCGCGGCGGGTATTCCAATTTTTCTATATTAAAAATTTCTGTCCAAGAACGTTAAAGGTGACCATGCGACACACAAACACACACACACACACACACACACGCGCACGCGCACACACACACACACACACACACACACACACACACACACACACACGCGCGCGCGCGCACACACACACACACACACACACACACACACACACACAAACCGATGGAGGCGAAATTCTAGAGGCCGATGTCAGTGCACGTTAGAAAACTCCAGGTGTGGAAATATCCGGAGTCCATCACTACTTCGTCCCTCATACTTGAGTCGCTTTGGGACGTTAAAAGCTCAAAAATCGTAAACCATACACACACACATACAAACACACGCCCACACACACACGCGCGCGCACACACGCACACACACACACACGCACGCACACACGCACACACACGTATCCAGATAGCTTTCTTGACAAAATAAAATACGAAAACTTTCATTTTGCAGAGCTCACCCAGAACTTCATTCCGGCAAAATATCCTGTTAACCTTCATGATATGCAAACGAAAATTTCAGCTAGGACTATGCTTTTTGCACTAAATCACGGCAGTGCTCATAAAAGAGCTTAGCAGGTCGCACGTTAGGCCTTGCGAGAAGAAGATTCGAAAACATACGCCTAGGACAAAGCTAGCGGAATGGTACAAAGGAGTGCTTTATTGCAGATACTGCGCGTACATATGCACTGAAGTCTGCGTACACGGGCCCGAAAGATTGTGCAAAGAAAACGAAGGAAAAAAGGCAGGGGAGGTTGTGAGCTTGCGTATGGTGCTCCTCGCTAATCGAACTTGTAGGTCTCGGCACGAAGACACGTGTGAGCGAGGAGGTTATTGGTTTTTTTGCTTCCTGTTGCTGTACAGACGGAAGGTAGAGGGACTGCCTTTATATTCAGCAGCTGCTGCCTTGGTGCTCTTTGAACTCTCGCTTGCTGGATTACTCTGTGGGATTTCCTGATTGCAGCTCACGCATGAGCCTCGGACATGCGCCAAGTTGCAGCCGAAGGCGAAGGAGAAGAAGGAGGTGGTAAGCGCGCTTGATTACGACAACCGCCGTCCTCAAGCCGCACAAACGAGACTCCGCTCTGCGAACGGAACCCCATGCTAAGGCGCTGACTCAAAGGTGAGCTTTTATTTTTCATGTCCGCATTTTTAGTCTTGAACATGTGCGAACCATTGACCTTTCTCACATATGCGCGGAACATTTCTTCGGAATGTTCTTAAATACTGCGTTGCCAGAATCTAGCCTGGACCTTCGCATCGGAATTTAATTCGCACATTATGCACAGGCTGAAATAGCACCGTCAGTAAACATTAATTTATTGACATTGTTCAGGGAGTCGTAGCAGTGTACTGACATACTTAGGGAAAATGTAGCATATTACGGGTGCAGTGTGTTTTCAGGTAAAGCTCCCTGCGACGCTATATACGCATAAGGTGGTATCTCTTGCGCTGTCATCGACGTTTCTGCTACCAGTGGCCTACCGACGAAGCTGTAGTCTTGCGTTGTAGCATTTTCTGTTAATAGGGGTTGTCCTGTTTCGTTGAGAAGGAATACCACGAACAGACAATGAATGCAGGAAGGACAATAAACCGGCGCCAACATGCAAATGACGCCGCATGCTGCTGCAGCCTACAACATCGATAGGCTAAATGGCAGTGCCACGGGCGTAAGCAGACATTCTCCTTCCTGCAGAATAATGAGCAAACGTTTAAACCTAGACACAAGTGAACGGAGCATGCAGCAGAAATGACAACATCATTCAGCACCCCCGTTAGCTACACCCCACGGAAGCTTAAATGCGCAGCGCTCATAGGCACGCGTCCCGCATGCAGGACGCACGCATTTGTCCATATGCCGTTCTTACGCCTGTCGTCAATGTGGCGCTTTTGAACGGCAACGCCCCCAGGTAATACGGTGCTGTCCGCGACGGCCTTCACAGCGCTCAAAATGTGCTGCGTCCGATTTGATGATGCGTATTAGCATTTTTTTTTCAGCCTGGTGCATCCAGGATGTGTCTCAGCACGAATGCGCCGCTTTTGCTCGCTTCAGTGGTACTTAGTTCATGTGCTCAAGCCTGCGCTGGCTGCCACGATCCCAACAAGAGGGGTGTGGAAGAATTCGGATCGTGAGGCAGTATTACAGTAATCTTCAAAGTGGAAAGGAAATCTAAAATGAACCTTCGAAGATAAGTTGATTAAACTTCGCACGCTGCACTAATATATTGTCCACCCCAAGTGTTAAAAATACTGTAGCTATCACCCCGAGACAGCGCAGATGTTCGTGAACAAAAAGCAATATGTTTCTATAATTAAAAGCCTGCCGATCAAGCACAGTTCCACTAACACTATTCTGAGACCATTAGATATCAGGTAGACATCCATCTTATATGTAGGGCAAACGAAACTGTCCTACGTGAAGTAGTTCCTTCACAAAAGTTGTTTAAGTAGCTCATATCAAACTTCCAAATCCGTGATCTACAATACCACCTCTCTTGCAATTTATAATGCAGCTGCACTATAGCGGTGTGCATCAATCGACAGAATGCACTTTAAGCTTTCAAATGATGCTTACATCGTAGTTTTAGGACGAGGACAACGCGGAGGATCTTGACGTGATCATAGCCAAAAATGGAGCATTCGCGCTGCCGGAATGTGTCCCCCCATTTAGTTTAACCATTTTGTTAGCCTCCACGTTTCTGCCCCATACGTGAGTGCCAGTAATATAAAGCTCCTATATACTTTGCTCTCAAACTGCCATTCACTATCTTAGACAACCCTCCAAATGCGCTCCAATTCATTCTTATTCTTGTAATTATTTCCCTCCCATGATTCAAATCAATGACTATATGCACTTTGAAACTTGGAAAGAATCCACCTTGGCACAAGTAAAAGTGGTTTTACTTGCGCCAAGGTGGATTCTTTCCAAGTTTCAAAGATGCTTAACCAACTTGCCCAGCAACATGCCTTACTGGACTATATGCATTAAGTAGACATATACTCATTCACGTATATATCTCAAGATATCGCTAAATCAATAAATATGCGGAATCATGCAGATCACTAAATACTATACTTGGCAACGTAGGCATATTCCCCAAGCAAAGCAGAATAACTTGGTGCAGTTAGCAATGGCATAGGGCTTTAAAACGTGTCACTGAGGACGTTCAGGTAGGCAAAAAAAGAAGATTGAAACATCCATTAAAATCTTCACAACTGACTGCTAAATTTTCGCATATTTTGGAAATGAAAGATGCTTCCGTTGCCATCCGCACATATTCTCCATTTTTAGTGTTAGAATCTACCCCAGGCCTGGTGCAGGATTGTCACGGATCTCCCCGGAGAACACTCGGACCGAAAGAATGGGCTAGGCGACGGGTGTACCCACACAAACGCACATTTATTACACCCTGCGTGACACACACACTAGAACAAGACTAACAAAACTAACAAAAAACACAAAGACTATAAATACACACCACCCGGGCACACTGCTATCAGCGTATTCTACCAGCGCTCTACTATTCGTAGTCGGCGTTCGTGCTCACGGTTGGTTCAGTTCGGCTGCGGCGTTGTATGATTCCCGTAGCCGGCGTCGAGGCGGCGTTCGGCGTGCTTGGGCTGGCGTTGCTGGCGGCGTCGCTGGCTGCGTCGTATAAGCTCCCGGTCCAAGCGCCCATGGAGGTGATGCCGGTGTTGTTGGCGTTGGGGGCACCACCCGGATGGGTGGCAACAGCACTGGAGACACCCCCGGCCGTAGCGGGTGGTAGCCTCCTCCCTTGACTCCCCGGAACGGGCTCAGGCAGGGCAGGAAGTCCACGATGCGATGGCGTAGAACGCGAGCTCACCAGAGCAGTAAGCGGCGTCGCTCTCTTCCAGCCGACGTGTTACTGACCCGCCGGAGCCTCCGCTTCTCTGCTGTTCCCCCTCGTGCCTCACTCTCACTCGCCCTGTTATAGCCTCGGTGTTAGTCCGCGTAAGCCTTGTCGTCGTCTTCTGCCCGTCTCCACCAATCATCTCTGTCCACCTCACCCAATGCTTCTTCTTCCTCTTCTTTATTCCTCAGTTAATCCACGTCATCTTCTTCACACCTCTTTCCTTTAAAATTTAATTTAGGCTCCTTAATATATGTGACAAGGGCTCCCTCTCTCAAGAGTTTTTCCATGAAAAACTGCTCAAGTCGTACTCATCTTCAAGCCATCCAGCCAACTGACTATCTTCTGTGGCGATTCTGGACCCAGCACACAACACACCGCAAAGGTCCAGCACACGCCAAGAGCACACCACTAACATAGCACACCAAACGGCGTTTTCAGAACACTAACACATCACTGCTGTTGTCCGTACAGAGTCCTTAAAAATAGGTCGATGTCCACAACACATCCCTTGTAAAATCACATAATACCAACAACAGCAACAACAACAACAACAAGATAAATCCCAGAGATACATTAGCAGAGCAACAACAAGATACATGCCAGCTATACCTAGATCTGTTCAGTTAGCTCTATCTGTATACAAGTCTAATTTGTAACATACGACCTCCGTTTTGCTTGGCCCATCCGAAAGCGTCTTCCCTGATTAGGAGTAGAGCTGTGATCGTCTGTCTTCATTCACATTGGGCTTCATTAGTAATTCATTCCCTCCTGCATTTTTCTTCCCACTGCAAGTGGGCACCTAGGCAACATAACCTGTCTCCTCGGCCACTACCGCACGTGCTACCTTAGGGACGTACCGTAAGGGACCCCTTTCTTTGTATTTCTTCAACATATTTACATGGAAAGCCTCCTTAGTGTCATCAATCAATAATTCATAATACCTATCCTTTTTCTTCCGCCTCACAAGGTACGGGCCCTTCCACTGCGTCAGTAACTTATCATGATACGTGGGTAGCAGGACGAGAACCCTGTCGCCCGGATTCAGATTTCTGTGAATGGCTTTCTTTTCATAATATCCATTGTGGCGTTCACGCCCCTTTTGCAGGCTTTGATGTGCAAGCCTGCATGTTTCCTTCAACCTTTCCCGCAACTAAAGAACGTACGTGTGTGTTGTCTTGAGATCTGATTCAATCTCTTTATTAGCCCACAGCTCCTTGAGTATTGTAAGTGGACCTCTTACGGCTCTCCCATACAACATCTCGAAGGGCGAGAAAACAAGACTCGTTTGCGGTGCTTCGCGGTAAGCGAACAAAAGAGCTTAGAGATATCTATACCAATCAGTAGGTCTCTCCTGGCAAATTTTCTTGATCACGTTTTTCAGGGTGCCGTTGAACCGCTCTACAAGCCCATTACACATGGGATGGTAAGGCGTCGTCAGTAACTGCCTTACTGACAAAAGGCGGTTAACCTCATTCATTAGTTCCGACGTGAAGTTCGAGCCCCGGTCACCCAAAATTTCCCTCGGGAACCCATAACGTGAAAACATTTTCACAAGACCCTTCGCCACTTGAATACTGTCAATAGTTCTCAGTGGAATAGCGTCATGATAACGAGTGGCGACGTCAACAAGAGTAAGCACATATCTATTGCTTTTGGCGGATACTGCAGAGATTGCCCCACAATGTCAATCGCCACTCGCTGAAACGGTAGGTCGATGGCTGGCATCTTGCCCAGAGGTACGGGACCAACTCTTCCCTTCGAAACTGTGCGTTGGCATACGTCACATGAGCGAACAAAGCGTTTAACGTCACTCTGAACACCCGGCCAAAAGAACTCCCCGGTGATCCTAGGCACCGTTTTTTGAACACCCTGGTATCCGGCCAAAATGGCGTCATGTCCTAAGCGTAGCACGGTCTCTCGCATATCTCTTGGGAACACCAGCTGTTGGACCCGCCTTCCTGAACTTAATATGAACCCCCTGTGCAGAAGACCATTTACCAATTGGTATTGGAATGATGTACGACTCTTCTTTCTTTTCACTTTTTCCCCTACTCTTTCGAAACAGGCCTTCAAGCTCGGGTCTTATTTTTGCCTAATTGGAATTTCGGCCGTTGTTACGCTCAGGCACATCGTAACAGGAGTAGAGAGCGGACGCTGCGTTGCTCGGGATGTCGCTTGAGCTCTTGTCTCCACTGCCGACGAAAAACTGACTGTGCCCGTCTGAGCTGTCACGGGCCGTTCCTCCTTTGGATGTTCCTCAACGCCGAGCATTCTCCACTCGAGATCGGGGTCTTCGACACTTATTGCACCCGTAATGTTCCCCAAGATAAGATCGTAGATAGGTTGGTCTACGCATTTTGCCACTACCTGCCCAGTATAATATGGCATGAACACTAGAATCCTGGCTTCAGGAAGGTACCTTACTGTGCTATCTACGAGAGTGACGCCCGACGCTTCACCTGTAAGATCCTCGTCCTTCACCAGGCTTCTCCGAACCAAAACTGTGTTGGCTGCGCAGCCTCTAAGCACCAATAAAAGACGCTCCCCTATTTTCCCAAGCACCACCGGCATTGCTGCTTTCGACTTGGGTGTTCCACTCACTGCCTCATTTTCCAGCGGCGTTTGCTCTCCTTTCAGTTGTGGAACTTCGGGTGGCGTGACAAGTTCTAACCTATAGTCGACAACGCATGCAGCCTGGTCCTGCATTCTCTATCGGCACTCATCCAGAGTATGACCCCTCCTCTTACAACCTTGACACACAACCTGCGTTTTTTGTGAAACGCTACTAGTCTGACAGTCAGCTGCACGGTTTCCCACCTTGCCGCAGAGAAAACACCTTACTGGCGCCTTAGATGCATCCCCATGTGCTCTTGGTTGTGCCGCATCATTCTTCATTATTTTCTGGGTTTCCTCCTTTGTCTAACTCAAAGTTCTTAGCTTTTGAGCCTCGAGGAATTGGTCTGCAGTGTCGGCGAACTCTTCCAATGAACACAACTTTCTTTCAGGAATAGCACTAGCTTTGAGCTGCAGCACGCTAAAAATTGCTCTGTGGCCAGCTTGTCACGCAACCCTTCAAAACTCTTTTCTGTGTTTGGCATATCAAGCCCCCTATCAAAATAGCGGGTCAGCGTGCAGGAAAACTGCTTAGCGGTTTCGGAATCCTCAGGTTTCACGGTGCGAAATCTCTCACAAAAACCCTCTTCCGTAACCCTGAATCTTTGGAGCAGTGCCTTTTGACTGTCTCGTAGTCCATGGAATCATCAGCAGGCATCCTTCCAAACACATTCAGCGCCTCTCCGACTAAACACATGCTCAATGCCGTAGCCCATTCACTGCGCTCCCAGCCTTGCCCTAAAGATATCCGCTCGAATCGTTGCAGATATGCGTCCAGAACATCTCTTTTGTCATCGAAAGGAGCCATCAGCTTCTTTGGACAAATTATGACCGGTCTAGGAGATTCTCTACCCGCTAAGAAACGCTGATCACCGTCCGCGATCTCCTCATATATTCCCGCGATATGCGCCTGTTTCCACAAAAGAAACTCTTTCTCCCGTTCTATCCTTCTTTTCTCTCGCTCTTCTGCTTCGCGAGCGTCTGCGCGTGCTTGCGCCCTTTCCTCTCTCTGCCTGCCTCCTCTTTCTGCCTCTTTGCCTTCTCGTCATAGAGACGCATCGCCTCTTGCTTGCTTAACCCTAGCATGAGCGGCAGTTATAAGATTTTTGCCAAATGCATACTTTCTGCCGTCGAGAGATCGGAAAGATCCCAGACAAAGCAAAAAGAGAAAAGGAAATGAATCCTGGCAGGCTCGCCACTTATCTTTGTCATGGACATCCCCGGAGAACACTCGGACCGAAAGTATGGATTAGGCGACGGGTGTACCCGCACAAACGCACATTTAATACACCCTACGTGGCACACACACTAGAACACAAAACTAACAAAACTAACACAAAACACGCACTATAAATACACACGAGCCAGGCACACTGCTACAAGCGTCTACTACTAGCGTTCTACTATTAGCGGTAGGCGTTCGTGCTCACGGTTGGTTCGATGCGGCTGCGGCGTTGTATGGATCCCGTAGCCGGCGTCGAGGTGGCGTTCGGCGTGCTTGGGCTGGCGTTGCTTGCGGCGTCGCTGGCTGCGTCGTATAAGCTTCCGGTCCAAGCGTCCGTGGAGGTGATGCCGGTGTTGTTGGCGTTGGGGCCACCACCCGGATGGGTGGCAATAGCGCTGGAGACACCCCTGGCTGTAGCAGGTGGTAGCGTCCTCCGTTGACTCCCCGGAACGGGCTCAGGCACGGCAGGAAGTCCACGATGCGATGCCGTAGAACGCGAGCTCACCGGAGCAGTAGCCAGCGTCGCTCTCTTCCAGCCGATGTGTCCCTGACCCGCCGGAGCCTCCGCTTCTCTGCTGTTCCCCCCGTGCCTCGCACTCACTCGCCCTTTTATAGCCTCAGTGTTAGTCCACGTAAGCCTTGTCGTCGTCTTCTTGTCTTCTCTACCAATCATCTCTCTCCACCTCACCGAATGCTTCTTCTTCTTCCTCTTCTTTATTCTTCGGTTAATCCACGTCGTCTTCTTCACGCCTCTTTCCTTTAAAATTTATTTTAGGCTCCTTAATATATGTGAGAAGGATACCCTGCTCATTAGAAGTAGTGCTCTAGAGGACAGCCCACTCTCTTTTTTCTCCTTGATGGCCTAATTCGCTTTTAGACTGCATATGCACGTTGTTATAACACGCTCGGATAAGCGCGCGGTCACCAGCTTCACGCAGCTAGGTGCTCTTCTAGATATCAACAGGTGCACCACGTAGCTTCCACCCGTTGTGACCACAGGAGCCAGTACCGACTTCAGTAAAGGAACCAGGTACAAATAGCAGCGAGCGGCAAGAGCGTATTCGTGATAACGAGACCACATGGTTACCACAAATGTGGAAGGCAAACGTAATGTCAATAAAAAACAGGAGACAGCATCATCCTGAAGGCATTTCATAGAAGCTTGATCGATCGCTTGACATTGCACAGTCGCAGCGGCTACAAAATATCAAAACAGGCAAAGTTTTAGCGCCAGCGCACCAACTCCTCCATCGGAAAAAGCGCACGTGTAACCGCCGGGCACAGCACCGCTAGAACAGTCAACATTGTCGTTAAAAAGCGGCACATCACAACGGGCAAACGCAAGGCACGTGGGGCCGTGTGAGCGTCCCGCCTGCAGGAGGTTTGCCTTTAAGAGCTGCACATATCTCCCTTCCGAAGAGTTAGAAGGCACTGAATGTTTTTTTTAGTTCCAGCGCATGCTTTTTGTCATATCCGCGCCTGTAGTTCACACAAGTGTGTTAGGGCACATTTTTACATATTGTCACTTATCTTCGGAGCCTTTTTTTTTTGGTCAGTGTTTCTGCCCTAGCACTAACATGGTGTGGCCATTTCCCACGTTTAGCCGTTGCGTGTTTGTATATTTCTCTGAACGCTGCTTTATGGCACGCTGGCTATAAGCCCACAGAGTTGGTAATCTTCCAGGTGTAGCTGGGATA
This sequence comes from Amblyomma americanum, assembly GCF_052857255.1. NCBI lineage: Eukaryota > Metazoa > Arthropoda > Arachnida > Ixodida > Ixodidae > Amblyomma > Amblyomma americanum. Next base: position 120,722,688 of record NC_135501.1, on the reverse strand, counting down.
TATATATATATATATATATATATAAGTGTGTGTGTGTGTGTAGGCGCACGTGTGTGCGTGCGGGGGAGTGTTATGTGATATGTATAAAGAGTCGCCAGAAATTGAAAAACAAGACATTACAGGATTTAATTCACGACGTTTCCACTAGCGGAATATATATATATATATATATATATATATATATATATATATATATATATATATATATATATATATATATATATATATATAGTATATGTTGCATACACTTGGCCAGTTACCAACTCGATGGGCTGGTGGGCAGCATGTCACAAAGCAGTGTTCACATCACAGAAGCATACCAACAGACAATGGCTGTATATATATATATATATATATATATATATATATATATATATATATATATATATATATATATATATATATATATATATATATGAAGCATAGAAAGATAAACGTTTTTGGTTGCTAGAGGTAAAATGCAAAGTTGAGAAACGATTCATTTAGTCATAGATTTATTTTGTGTCGACGTTTCGGACAGAGCCTGTCCTTTCTCAAGACTGAAGTTAAAGCGATTTTCCTCCTCTTCTTAAGGAGTTGGAATTGGCACACGTGCACAACACATGAAGAAAACAACAAGCAAACGGATGCTGGAAAGTAGATAGGCACAAAATAAAAAAATAGTAGAAAAGAGAGAAAGAGAGAAAAAACAGAGAAAAAGAAAAATGCGCTGTCCCCCGTCACCCACAGAGCAGCCGCGGGGAGCCGGTCCGGGTAGAGGATTTACGGTCTGCCGTCAGACCGTCAACCCTCTACGAGTTCGGTTTAGTATCCACCGCGCGCATATCTTATCCCTACCCAACCTCCTATTGTCAAAACACATTAATGAGAAAAACCACCCATTTGATGCAACTAAGTTAACAGTCCTACAGGGCGGGTTCCACAACCCCCGGGAAAGAGAGCAACGCGAGTCGTACTTTACAAATTTCAAACAATTTTTCACGACATTAATGAAACTCCAGGTGTATTGTCCTCCATCCGCCTCTTGCAGAGCCAGTGCTGACCTTACGAGTGCCAGTTTGACATACCTCTGTCGTTTCTCGCCACCGGCATCTTTTTCAAGCTTCGCCCATCCGCTTACACAAATTTCTTCAGCCTTGACCCCTGCCCACCCCTATCTTCATAGTTCAGCCACCTTGCAGAGCGGGGTGCAATTTGAAGAACCATCGCTTAAATGCTCCTGCCATTCACATTTACCCCACACAACACTTTCCCAAACTCGGATGTTCTGCCGCCTTTTTTGTTTTTCCTTTGTGTGTGTCTGGGTGTTTTCATGCACAGTGCACGTGTGTCTAGTTAAGCTCACGGCCCCGCTGATTTGGCATTGACTCTACGTTCCGAAGAGGTTCTAGATGACAGAAGTCTCCTCCCTTTTTGCATTTCATTCTTTTTAATTATTTACTCTATGGCCGGGGCACGCGAGTGCACGCATTTCTAATTTTTGTCTGTCGGACGATTCCGCCGCTGTCTGTTTCTTTTCCTTTTCCCTGTTTTTTCTGGGTTTTTTCTGTTTTTCACACACACACACACACACACGCACGCACGCACGCACACACACACACGCACACACACACACACACACACACTATATATATATATATATATATATATATATATATATATATATATATATATATATATATATATATATATGTGTGTGTATCCCACAGTGGCAGTTGAATTATTTCTTGTTCGTGGCAGGTTCCTCGGGAAGAACGAACTCTGTCTCACAAACAAGCTCCGCCAATGGCAGATGCCGTCGCAGGGCACTGGCGCAGGGCTTAACCGCTCCACCACTGCGCCAGGAGTGCTACGGGTACTCCCCGGGATCTATGAATGTAAATTACAGAATGACCAATTGCGCATGTAGCAGCATTACCCATTCCCGCTATCCGAACAACTTCCATCCGTGAGTATGGATCCGAACACCGAAACCGAGGTGAAAACAGATGTGCTGGCGCACATAATTCACATTTGGCCTAACTACGCAAATCGGCTGTCAAATATTGTTACGCCACAAGACCCAAATGCTTTGTGCTGTTTGTTAGACATTTTGTCGGTAGGCAGTGCTAATGTTGTTGTCCTTTTCCCTCTTACCCGATCGCGGCACGTATTTTCAGTATTCACTGCTGATTCCTTTAATTTCGAAGGCAAATAAAGTTTATGGAACTTCAACTCTGCTGCCCTGTAATTCTATGCCATCCCATTTACAGCCAGCAATGAAGATGACACCGGAGGATATGCTTGCTATAGCCTGCGCTACAGGGCTGCTCTCTATCATGGTCGCAAATGTCAACTGCATCGTATGCCCCGAGAATTATTGCCTGCAGCTATCATGCAAAGCCGTCGATGAAGCCAGCTGTGACGGAGCCGTCAAACCAAACTCGACCTTTTGTGGTTGTTGTCCCGCCTGCGTGAAACAGCTCGGTGAGTGATCAGACGCAGCTTCTTTCGATTAGATTCAGACATGACGGAAGCCAGCAATAAGCGAAACTGAGCAGCATAAAGCATTGTTTTTAATTATTTATGGTGTTCATTACCGGAATATTCTTAGGGCAATTGTTTGGCGATTGTTGGCTTCCGTCATGTATCTATGTGATTGAAAGAAAAATGATAGGTTTAACGTAAAGATATAGAAAGAGAACAGAGTGAGACAGAGTGAGACAACAAACGATGGTTAATGAGACGTTACTCAAAATAATGAGAAAGAAATAGGCATGGGCATTGCATGTAATTAGAAGGCAAGATAACCGATGGTCAAGTGTAGCGGAACAGATTCCAAGAGATAGCTAACATAGCCGAGCGGCAGAAAGTTTGGTGGGCGGAAGAGGTTAAGAAGTTTTCGGGTTCAGGATGGCCGTAGCTGGCACAAGAAATGGCTAACGGGAGAGATACGGGTGAGTCCTTTGCCCAACAGTGCATGTAGTGATCTTGTTTATTTTTTTTTAAATCTCTATGTTGCTTGGTTTCCGCGACTGTTGGCTTCCGTCATTCATGTCATAACGAGCCCCTCCTTTCTCTTTCCTTTTCTGCTCATTAGCTTCAGAGTATTTTATGTCAAGCGTTAGCAAGAATATCTACATTTCATGGAGTGCATTCTTCACGAAGTGATCACTTGTTCGCGCATTTCCTGCAATCCACAAAGGGAAGCGGCTGTCGTCCAACGCCGTCTGCTGTGCTCTGCCTTCTGCCTGATCGCCTGTCCATTTGCTGTTCACTGTATGAGAGCTTACGAGGAAACGAAGCGAAATTTTAACAATGGTACTGACATTCACGGGTGATGCTTGTGCTCGAGCGCAGCCGGACAGACATACGAACCGCACAAGCACGTGTCCCTTTCCTCTAGCATTGCAGCTACGTAAACGAACCGCTCTTCCTCTGCACCACACCACTTGAGTGGCCTAGACAAGCGTGCTCACTTCTGTGCATAACGGAACACTGCACATGGAATCAGAAGAATAAAAGTTAATTCTTGAATGAGGCTGCATTATTAACTTGGGAGTAATACCTCACTGGCAGCTGCTAATTCGCAGCCATACTGCTACTGAGCAAAGCTTTACAGGTGTTTCTAGGAACCTCGCAGACGACGAAATATTGTCCGCATTAAAGAAATCGAACTGATTGGCTTGGGAGTATGCTACAGAGTTATCCTGTTACTCAAAGTTTGCTCTGACTACATGGATTGCTCTCAATTCATGCAGCGCGCATTAAGCCTACATAGTGATACATGTGGCATTAATTCTGTCAGTGCGAATAAAAAAGCCGGATTAAACAGGAGCAAAACACAGATAGGAAAGCGCTGCTCCGGCACCTCTTGCCCTTGTTAGACATTTATTTTTGATGCTGACAGTTTCTAGTTTCCCGCCTCGGCTGGGATCATGTGCTCCGCCGAGACCCGCAGAGCGCGGATGCCAGGGCCTCAACATGGACTGAGAATGTGGCCTTCCGATAGCAATACGCGTGCTATACTGAAACCTGCTGCCTCGCTTCGCTAGGCGCGGCGTCATGGTGCCACGATTGGCACGGAAAATTTTCTTTACAGGTTGGCGATGGCTTAAAATCTCACTTCTGTTAACGCAGGTAGGCTGCTTCAAATCGTTGCATACAGCTGGGCCACTCGAGCCGCTTCGGTGTGTTTGTGGTTACGGTGCTCGGCTGCTGACCCGAAAGACGCGGGTTCGATCCAGGCCGCGGTAATCCGATTTCGGTTGAGGTGGACCCCAGGTGGTCGAAATTTCCGGAGCCTTTCACTGCGGCGTCGCTGACAGCCAGAGTCGCTTTGGGACGTTATGCCCCAATAAAGCATAAACCAAGCTGTGCCATTATATATATTTAGAGTCCCTGCCGAAATTTTGTATAAGACAGAGTTTATAGATTTATACCTACACTCCTTTTTTATTGTGGCAGTGTGCCTGCTGGCATAAAGTAATATTTACAAATATATGTACACTCTGGACATTTTACGATGAACAACATGCGTTGGTCTGCAAGTTTTCCTTCAGTTGTTTACGCATCTTGATATCTTGTCCGAATATAAAGAATTCAAATGGAGCATAAGCACCGTAGCTGTAAAAATTGGTTCACGGCGGGTGTTCACTCTCTGAGTTGAATTTTCAGTGATCGGTTGTTTTTGGTGCGTGGGTGCGCGTGATATAAAATGTTCCTGCGTTTCTAATGTCCTTGCTAAGATTTTTAATACGCCGTACAAATGATCATGCTCTCTATTCTGCCCTCTGTAATAGACTTCGATGCAAACAAGACTGATACACGAGAAAGAGTGGACATTGTCTGGTGTGTTGGCTTTAATGTTCGTTTTTCGCGACCGGGACTGTTTTAGGCTACTGTCATTATGAAAATTGGCCGACTAGTCCGATGGAGACATACTGATGTATCATCCACCAACAAAGGTTTATACGGGCCTCGTTGGTGTGATGGGTGTGGCTGCTGCAGGCGTTGGAGCTACGCGCACAAGGCACAAGTCAAAGCTTACAATAAGAAGTTGAATCTGCGAATGCGGGATTTTGTACAACCAAGGGGGACCGGAGTAGTTCCAAACTATTTACTCTAAGCACACGCGCAGGAAGTTTCTTTCCACATTGCTACTGAAGCATATTGCATTGCGTCTGAAAAAAGAAGAGCATGAAATAATGAAAAGGTAAGACAAAAATGAAAGAAACCGTCGCTACCGCTCTTCAAGGAAGAAATTGACCTTCAGACATTGCATAGAAAACCAAGTTCCCGCCCGTGCGTCAGGGGCATAGAGTTTAAAGATTTTCTGCTTCTCTTTCTTTTGAGAACGCAGCCACCATTGAAACCTTTAAAGGCATGCAACCATAAAAACGTCCAGTCAAGTTTCTTCCTCAACCATGTATCTTTGTCCTCATATCGCGAGTCCTCTAAAATTAAGGCACCGCACTTATAACGCTGTCCTGTTCTTCTACGTTCTGAATTGCTCGATTTTATGATGGTGATAATTGATTTTAATGGCACAAAGCCAGCTCTGGGCAAAAACTTCAATGGCACAAGGTTGTCAAAATGTGCAGAAGACCCTTTACCAAACATTTTGCCCCGTATAAGTCGAGCACCACGCAAAGGTGAAGATTCCACTAATTGTATCATCGGTGTGTACCGGCGGCACTGGGGATCGAACCCCGCACCTTCAGCCTCCTGAATTATTCCCTTTGTTTCATCCTCTACTCCAGTCACTTTCATTGCTTGCGCCAGCGGTATAGACGCCAGGCAATAAGAGGGTAGTTAAAGTGGCACCCTCGCTGCGTTGCTAAATTTTGATTCAATAAAACTACCGACACATATTTTCAAAAAACGAAACATAGCTGTACTCTCAAGTTTTGCCAATTCTCTTGAATATTCCTCCTTTCCTTCATTGGCAGGTCTAAACGAGTCGTGCTTTCAAGAACTGATCAGAGGTGTACCGCCTTCAGCAACATGCGGAGAAGGCTTGAGATGCGACTTCGAGACTGTGATGTGTGTGCCACTTGCCTAGTGGTGGGCATCGCACGTACCACGAGCTTGCAGGAAAAAGATACATGGGAACAGAAAAGTCGTTACATCTGATAAGAGAGTTAACAAAAAATGTTTATGAATGGGATAATAAAGGACGGGATTATGAAAAAGTCCAAAGGACGCCAGATTTCTGTTTTATTTTGCAGGATAAAACTTGTCTTACAGTCCACGAACAAGCACATCACACTACACTGTCAAATAGTCAATCTGCACACCTGTGGTAGCAGATTGCGCTACTGTGTTGTTTACGCCATTCTGTGGGGAGGCGATGGCGGTTCGCGACCATAGTAAAATACCGCCTCACTCACTCAGTGCACTATGCCATGCAGAAAATTGATTATATATTCGAAAAAGTTGCCAACTGCGTTGTCTCCGCGCTCAAGCCCAGTAATGTCTTCATTCACTCACAGCGAGCATGCTGTTTTTAGGGCGAAAGCCTTATATGGCTCACCAGAAACGAATCTCGGCGTTGTTGACCGCCAAAGGTGGTAATGAAAATTCAGTGTGACGTCATCATGGCACACGAACGAGAAGTGACGTCAGCCAAACTGGAAGTGACGTCGATAAGCCGGAAATGAAACCGGAAGCGACATCAGTTTAACCGGAAGGGAAAGTTGGTAGTGACGCGGAGGTTTGTTTAAAGCGGCGCTTTATATGCACACGTAATTTGTGTGGGCTTTACCCAAGGCCTTCATTCTAAGGCTTTTGGACTAAAGCGAGTCACCAGTTACTCACTTGTCACCATCATCATTATCATCATCATCATTAGCCTGTCTGCGCCCACTGCAGGGCAAAAGCCTCTCCCATGTCTCTCCAATTAACCCTCTTCTTTGGCAGCTGCGGCCATCGCATCCCCGAAAGCTGCCTAATCTCATCCACCACCATATTGTCTACCGCCCCCTGCTACGCTTGCCTTCTCTTGGAATGCACTTCGTTTCCGTTAAAGACCAGCGGTTACCTTGCTTTTCTGTTACATGCCCTGCCCAAGCCAATTTCTTCCTCTTGATTTCGGCTAAGATGTCATTAACCCGCGTTTGTTCTCTTGCCCATTCTTCTTGTTTTCGGTCTCTTAAAGTTAGAGCTATCATTTTTCTCTCCAGAGCTCGCTGCATTGTCCTTAACTAAAGCTGAATCATTTCCGTTAGCCTACGCGTTTTTGCCCCATAGGAGAGTACCGTTGAGGTACAAGTGTTGCATACCTTTCTCTTCAGCGATTTTGGCAAGCTGCCTTTTTTTATCTAAGAGAATCTGCCATATGCGCTACACCCCATTCTTATTCTTCTAGTTATTTCTGTGTGATGACTGTGATCAGCAGTCACTACTGCCCTAATTACTTGGCCACTTCCTGCACCTCTCTACCAATTTTGAACTGCTGTTCACTTGCGAGACTCTTCAACGTTACTCTAGTTTTCTGCATGTTAATTCATAGACCCACCATTCTGCTCTGCCCGTCTAGCTCATTCATCATGCTTTGCAGTCCACCTCCCGAGTGACTTAGCAAGGCAGTATCATCCACGAATAACAGATTACGTAGGTATTCTTCACTAACTCCTATCTCCAACTGCTTCGAATCGAGCCCTCGAAATACATCCTGTAATGAGGCAGTGAACCGCATTCCTAGGTCGTGTCTCCATGCCTGACGCCCTTCCTTATTGGCATTTTACTTTCGACTTTATGTGGAACTATGGAAGCCATGGAGTCGTTACAGACATCTTCCAGTATTTTGACATAAGGCTATATCTTCAACACCATGTCATCACAATCTGTGAACCAGATTGTGAGCAAACTGACCGCATCGGTAGGTGGCAGTTAAGTTAAAAATTGTTCGCCAGAGGATGCTGTGGAAGAGCGCCCTAGGTTTCACAAGCCCAACAGCGACAGCACCTGCCATCGTGAGGCAGTGGCGCATCGCTTAACCGCCGAATTATTGCGCCATATGAGGAAATGATGAGACGGCAAAAATGACGCATGAAGCACACTGGATTGGTTTGCTGCTTTTCTTTTTAGGGTTTTACTGAAGAACTTCGAAATGTAATGCGATGAAGCACGACAACACACTGCGCTTTCGAACGGCCTACTAAGCGCTGATTTCTCAATGCAGGCTGTTACAGACACGCTTTAATGGTGGGAGCACGATACGGCGCTTCTAATTATGATAAAATTGTTCTTTTTTACTAAGTTTAAACAAAGTTAGCACAGCAATGACACAAGTGAACACGGTCATGAACTCTGTTATTGAACACAGACATGCCGCGCAATGTTATATTGAACTTTGATATATTCCTTCGTGCACCGGCAACAGTGAAACTATAACCCCAATCACTTCTTATTTCAGTTTCATTAGAGCAAGTCCGTATACTTGCCTCCTGCAGGTGAGGCACTTAGTTTAAAATCAAGTGCGCTGTGGCACGCATTTTATTCTTCGCTTCTCTTTATGAAGACCGCTGCTAATGTTGCATTTCGTAGACCTGGAACACCTATTCCAAACGCTTATATCTAGAATCGGTGGCTCCTATAATACCACTGCTTGTCATATAAATCACTGTTCAGTGGAAGCAGAGAGTACACGACGGATGTCTCATTCAACGGTCGGGAGCGATGTGGCGATCTGTGGCCATCAGTGGTGAGCGGCCGTATTACGCCAATGAAGCTGCGGCACTTCATGGCACATCCAGCAGGCTTAATGAATATTAGTTCACTCTCATGTTCCATGCAGGAAATGAAAATTCTCCCCATTAGACCGAAAAACATCTATTTTAAGTCAATTGTTCCTACAGCAGCTTGAAATCCTCTGTCAATTTGGAAAAAGTCAGACAGTTTCGGTTTTAATATTCGCTGCAACTCTGAAAATCAGATTTTATACAACTTTTACTTTTTATAGTTTAGAAAAGTGGAAGAAATGAAAGGAAAATAACGGCAGGGTTGCACTGCAGACATAGATATAAAACATATACAAAAAAACACTGACACCTTTGAATCCTTAGAGCGTGCTCATATAACGAGGCATTGCAATCACTGAAAATGATGATCATGACATACCGGCCGAAATAAATGATATATAACTTGGAAATCGTCAATTGCATATAAGTTGAAATCAGTTTACCATGCGACACGCAGATGCGAGTTCAGGCGTCCTGAACAAGACAGCTGCCATCAGATTTCTCTCTTCATCTCCATTCATGTGCTTTGTGTTCTGTCAAAGTGTGCACTCCTTTTGGTCGTCATAAACAAAAAGCGCTAGCACGCCTGCAGCGACGGTATAAAGCGACGATGGTCTAGTTTCCAGCATTACAAATATTCAGTCGCAGTAGCCTTCTGAGCACAGCACAGTAGGAAATCGCGCAGCTTGCACAGTGCATCTAGAACCGTTGTGCTGCCGCAGTTTGCAATTAGCGGTCGGCAGTTCTAAGCGAAAACCTCACATCGGACTGCAATTGGCACGAAATCGTGACTGCGTGCATGACGAAACTTAAAAATCAAATGTTCAATGCTTTGGGCCATCATTCAGTAGCTGGAAGCGAAAACTACCGCTGAGGCCAAGCTAGCAAAAAGGTGCAATGGAGTGCTTTGACGCAGAGTGTGCGCAAACATGTATATAACCATCCACGTGCGCAAGCAAGAGAGTATACGTCACGAATACAAAGAAAAAAAAGAGCACATGAAGAAGTGAGCTTGTTTACGATGGTCTTGGCTTATCAGATGCATATGTAACGACGCAAACACACGTGTGAGCCATGAACTTTTTCGCTTTTTTGATCTTGCATAAATGGGCTGGAGCCGGAAGTTGGAAGCGCATAAATTTGGCAGCTCCCGCCTTTCAACGTCTCTTGAACCCTCGCTAGAAGAATTTATTTGTGGAATTTCCCGACAACACACAAAGCATTAGCCGCGGTCACTCGCAGAGCTAAACGGAAAGCCTAAGGGACGTAGGTGGATGTATCGTGGTTCATTGGCACAACACACGCCCCGCAGCCGCAAAAAGGAGGCCCTCTGCTCTTGGTAAGGAAGGATTGCGTTGACTAAAAGGTAAGGTTCGTTTTTCATGTGCGCTTTGTGTGACCTATACTGCACAGCACATTTGACCTTCGTCACACAGCCGTGCCACTTTTCTGATGTTTAACCGCATTGCAATAGCGCAGTCAGTTGCCTGATTCTAGGCTGATCCTGCGCTTAGAACTTGCATCTGTATATCCTCTATGCACAAACTGCACCTTGACGATACCTGAAGATATTGACGGATGTAAGGAAAGCTTAGGTTCTTTTGCAGCCTGTGATGTATTTGCACACCCCGTTGTACTATCGGGACTCATCACACAAGTTTGACGCTCACCAGAATAGGTAATTGAGCGGATTGTTCTGTCGTGTTCACAAGGAATAGGGTGCTTAGGCAATGGACGGAGGAAGAACCAAACACTGGTACCAACTCGGAGCTGGCTGCCTATCACGCGAATAGTTTGACATTGGCATGGCCGTAATTGAAAAAAATCATTTCTACACGACATTACTAGGCGCACCGGTTCGGACGCAAATAAGTAAACAACGCATGAAGTCAAACTTAAAACTGAATTGAGCGCCCGTTAGCCGCGAACCAAAAGAAACAAATGCTCAGCCTTTATCTGCTTCGGTTCCTGGTGTGAGATTGTTAAGTGTGCGCCGCATATGGTCTTCATTCGCCATTCGACAATGTCGTGATTTTTGAGCGACACCGCTTGTGGTTCTAATGGGTCTTTGTACAAAAGCTGTAGGCACATTTCCACGCTCAAAGTTGTCTTTTCGAATGTTTTTTGTCGTCCAGACTCTGCAGTGTAACTCTAGTGACCAAATATGCGGGAAACACCCATAGGAGTGTCTCGGTGACTTACACCGCACAGGCGGAACTTGAGGCAGCTTTTCAAAGACAGTTATCCGTAATACGCGCTGAATTGCTGGAATTATGTTTCAGCTCCATTACAGCTCATGCACGCGTTACTAACAACTAGTCGCATATAGCACCTTCGTGAAAGCGGGATCAGCCGCTCTGCGCAACTATTGCCACCGCTGAAGAATCGAGCGAGGGTAAAAAGTAGCAACCTTCGTTGTCCGCATCAGTTTTTTGTGTTCGTCTGTGTTGACGCTTCTTTTGTTCGTATCGTGCACCAACTTGTCCGGCAAAATTCGGCTTGAGTGCCTACGTCTCCCTGCAACCGCAGAAGCCAGAGGCGGCGTCAGCACACGAACCACGTATGATTTCTCCGAGAGACGGGAGCGCATTTGTGTTGCGATAGTACCTGCAACGACCAGGATGGAAAGTATTACCATCAACAAAACTGAAGGCAGCACTTTAAAACCATGCATTTCGCGCAAGCTTGGCCATTAACGTGGTTCTGCAAGGTCCCGGCGGTTACAAAAGTTCGAAAAACGTTGGCTTTTAGGTGGGCGACAGCTGCTTCGGACGACGCACCGCCTGAACCATCAGTGTTCTGGGGCCGTATTCTTTAAAGATGGAATTTTTTTTTCAGCCCATTTCGCTTTAACATCGTCGGGACGACAGCTAAAGAGCTTGGAAATTAAGCGGCTAATCGCAGGTACAGCGGGTCTGTTTTGAGCGCGGCTAAGTTACACGGATTATGCTGTGCCAATTCATCACCCGAACGATGCTCATTTTCTTTTGCCAAGGCTGACTTAGGGGCGATAAAGCTCGCCAGGCGTGTCAACCGTGTCGTCGCGATGCGTCACTCGCAGGCTTCGGCGCCAGTCGGCCAGTGTTACACGTACTATCGCGATGCAAAGTAACGCGAACGACAGCGCGCCTACACACTCCACTGTTCGAATTTCCTTTCAGTGCGCTCTAGCTTCGGTGACAGCAAAAAGGCGATACAGTCGTTCATGATACATTCCAGGACGACACTAACGTCTTTTTCGTACCACCCATGTAAGAGCGCGATCAAAAGAAATTCGAACAATGGTGTGCAGGCGCGCCGTTGTTAGCGTCACTTTCCATCGCGATAGTACGAGCTCAAGATGCGCTTATAATAATTGGTTTTTGGTGAAGGAAATGGCGCAGTATCTGTCTCATATATCGTTCGACGCCTGAACCGCACCGTAAGGGAAGGGATAAAGGAGGGAGTAAAAGAAGAAAGGAAGGAGGTGCCGCAGTGGAGGGCTCAGGAATAATTTCGACCACCTGGGGATCTTTAACGTGCACTAACATCGCACAGCACACGGGCGCCTTTGCTTGTTTCCTCCCTAAAAACGCAGCAGCCGCGGTCGGGTTGGAAGCCGGGAACTCCGGATCAGTAGCCGAGCGTCCTAACCACTGAGCCACCGCGGCGGGTATATGCGCTTATGCCAGATGAGTAAGTGGCATTACCGGCACGCTCCTGTCACGACCGACGTAACACCTGCTCTAACGCCATACGGGAATGGGAGCAGCGTCTGATGGCGGAGCACAGGATGGAAACAAAGACTTCTGGTTTAAAAAGCGCCACATCAGAGACCACGAGGAAATGCAAGCCAGGTGCTGCTCTATTAAGATCCCGCTTTGGAGGTGTAATTATGCGCTCTATTTCCATGGCAGCCAGCTGTACTCCGCGGAAAATTTTCTTGGCAATTGAGAGAAAGCTACAAATTCCGTAATATTCGTTCTCATCCTACGTCGGGGTACATAGGTATAGTCCTGGGCAGCAGCCACCCGCTTAATACTAAATTTTTTTTGAATACTCGCAATTTAAGGCATATTTTGAACAAACGAGCATTTTCATTTTAGTGGTAAGCGAAAAATTTTCTTTTAGAACAAATGCTTTGGGCACGCAAGGCTACCAGAAGCTTCCGGAGACAGTGCCAGCTATACCAGCACCAGAGAAATGCGAGCTCGCTACTAGCAATGTTATAGTTCGTTCCTCTGCTGCCGAGCTATTGAGAAATGACTGCCATCCTGTGTAGCTTTTCCTCGTTGCCAAGAAGAGTAGGAGCCTGTTACAGGTAGCATGAAACGCAGTCTAAAATTTTGCTACTTGCTTTGTTTGCGGACGTCCGCACCTTTAGTTTGACACAACTTATCTGACAGACATGAGAAGCTTCTTCTCCCATGTCACTTCTCTGCATAGTTCATTAGTTCATATTTACGCCAGAGCGCAAATAAAGATGTTTCTTTGCAAAAAATTTCGCTGTGAGGAAGCGTTTCGTGTTTTCTCCAGTCTTTGCTTGCGTGATTGCCGCGAGTGTTTGCGCCGTTCTTACAAATACTGTTTTCTTGTTAAGAAAACTCAGTAACTTCGATGCCGCCCCCTCCTCTCCTTTACAATTCTGCGCTTTCACAGCAAGCAATGAAGATGACAACAGGGAATCTCCTCGCTCTAGCATGTGCTGCAGGGCTACTCGCTTCATTCGTCACATATGTCGACTGCATCGCATGCGCTCCGAACTACTGCCAACAGATATCGTGCCAGTTCATCGATCAAGCCACCTGTGACGGAATCGTCACTCCGAACGCGACCTTCTGTGGTTGTTGTCCTGCCTGCATCAAACAGCTTGGTGAGTAACGAGCCACAGCTGCTTTACCGTTAGCGCCAGAGTACCTTGCGCTCGTAGTTAGCAACCGCAGCTTCATTCTCTGTAGACTATTCAGTCCGCCTGACATACGCTACGGGAAGCATCTTACATGTACCAGCATTTGTCCTCCTCCCCCCCCTCCTTCTGCCTATTCCTTCCATTGGATTGTTCATTGTGTAAGAGCGTGCATGCCCCTTTTATGAGGATAGTATGAAAAGCAGTGATAATAGCAATGTATAAACATGATGTGAAGCCAAAAAAGAAGGTAGCCGTTACAATGAAAAATCGTTTGCTCGCCCGCCACCGCAGTATTGTGTAGGCTGGAATAACGAGTTTGTTACTTAGATTATAGTGCTAAAATCATTGTTGGCGTTGCTGACATAACGCGGAATTTTACGCTGCTTACTGATGTCTTCGGCTCTGGTCTTCTCCCGGTGAACGTCAGAAGAAACTGCAATAGAGCGAGAGATTTCTGTTGTGTTAAACGGACATCAATAAAAATGCAGAAGCCCTAGTAAAGGACGCAAGGGTCGCCTTCAATTATCTTTTGCTGTCAGTACGTTGCACGGTTTAAACGCGCGCTGTTGTAACGCAAGGCAATTCTTGTCTCAAGAGTTTCGTGTGCGGGACTTGTCAGCACAGTGTGTCCGCACGCAAATATGTCAACAGGAAGTGCTACCCTCATTTTACCTCATCCGAAAAAAATTCGCCGGCATTGTGGTTCCAACGCAAGCCCTTTGTTTCCCACGCGAGTTCGTAACACATACGCCTTGAAGGGTCGCTGGTTCAAGCGTATTAGAGGCCACGAAATCCGCGCGTTGTGGTGTGTATGACTGTAAAGTATGTTGGGAATGGGTATTGATGTTAGGCAACGATGACTTGTGAATAAGCTTGCTACGTCATCCAAGGGACACAAAAGTGTCACGTGACAATAGTGATTTGCAAAAAGTTGCCTACATCACCAAAGGGTCACGTGACAAGTATCGCGTAAAAGCAATGGCCTGCAACGCAATCTTTCGCATTTCTCCAATGCAGCAGATTGCCGTGCTCATTAATATAATTTATTTTCATGATCGATGCCCTGACGGCCTTATCGACAGCACTTGCGTATTTTACATTGCAGCCTTTGATTAGAAACAGCCCCATCGCGATGAGTTAGGAGTCAGCAGAGCCTAAGCACAGGCTTGGCGCTGCCTTCGAAGGGATCCTGCCCTTTATGCCGCCGGAGCAGCCAATCGCTCAGGCGCACCTGCCGGCGGCGCGGCGTCGTGGCTGGTCACGTGGTTCGTCACGCGGTTGGTCACGTCACTAGTCACATGGTTCATCACGCGGTTGTTCACGTGACCAGTCGCGAAGTTGGTTACGTGACCGGACCAGTCACGTGGTGCGGTTTCCAGAGGATGCGCAGACCGGCAAGGCGCACTCGGCTGCGGCGGCTCCGGCGCGCCTTGTGACGTCACTGCTCCTCGCGCATGCGCAGCACTGCTCTCCAGGAGCCACGCGAAACTGCTCAACCTCGGCCAGTGTAGCCTACACTACAAAACAGGGTTACTTCTTGGCGAATAAATGTGAATCTAGTGTATGCGTTGCCCTACTACTTCTAACGTGCGGGTGTGTTATTAGAAAGGTGTCATTAAAAATCTTTAATGATCCTGGCAACACAGTTAACGATAAAACAGTGATGAGACAGTGCGTCCGTACGGCCAGTTTACTCTGCCTTCCTCTGCTGGGCTCGCCATGTGCCAAACAGGGCTCCTGCAGAGTACGGCTATAGTGTTCTAGAAGGAGGTAGTGGGTTCAGGGAAAGCCCGCGGGTGCGCCATCTCACGTCGATAGCGCGATATGGCGCCACCGGAGCACCGGCTGTAAAGAGCCCGCGACATACCCACGATACGCGCTGCATTCGCAGCGCCGAGAAACCTGTGGGCATCTGGTGTAACACCGAAAATCGGACGTCTGCAGCTAGAATGCATTTTTCTTAAAACCTACCTCTCAAGGCAAAGAGCCCAGAAAAGGTCGAAAGGCGGACATGCCACAACTTTGTGCGAAGAGAAAGCCGATCCGACGAGTGCAGAGGCAGAGCCGCCGTACGACGATCCGGTTGCATTTCTCAACGCAGACATCAAAAACAGGGCAGAAGTAAAATTGTGGTTGAGCAAATCGCTTAATTTTCCATCAGAATTTTCGATGCACGTCCAGATGCCACCACATTCACTGTTAATGTTAGCTAAACAATTGCGGCATGCGTACTTACGCATCGTGAACAGAGAGATACCGAATCGACGTGGCTTTATTTCATCAAGTTCAAGTACACATTCACTGAAATCTAGAGAGATAATTCCTGCTACGGTGATGCCATTAGTAGGTGGTCACGGCGGTTCCTACAATGCGCGAAATTTCGTAATAAACATGTAAAAAAGAAAGTAGGTGAGCTAATGGTAGTAGCAAACAAGTTTATTGGTACAATAAACGGGCAGCCACCTCTTTTTCAAGGCACTGCTTACGGCTGCTACGAGAGAGGCACTATAGACAACGCTTATCTTCGTGAACAATTTTTTTTTCCGCCGTTCCTGTTGC
Source organism: Amblyomma americanum (assembly GCF_052857255.1). Taxonomy (NCBI): domain Eukaryota; kingdom Metazoa; phylum Arthropoda; class Arachnida; order Ixodida; family Ixodidae; genus Amblyomma; species Amblyomma americanum. The sequence continues at coordinate 120,706,518 of NC_135501.1, read as the reverse complement.
GATTGGTTCAGCCCTTTTAATAATTACATAAAAACATAAAAGTGCTGCCTTTCCAGCACATAGTACTTCGCCAGCCCTGTTGTGAGCGCATCTGCCTGCTGGCTGCAAGCTAAGGCATAACGAAAATTTGCCTTCACAAGCAGCGTTAAATCTACTATGCTGTCACTGTAGAGTTCATTGAGACAGAAGAAAACAGGGAATATGTCCCCTAACTTCTTCACTGCCCGGAAAAGTTCTTGCGAAGGATACAAGAACTCTCCCTTGTCACATATCACTGTGAACTCAGAATTTCTGCATTCCTTATTGGAGCTTTCCAACAGAAAGGCTTTGCAGAGCTTGCAGTCATAACGTTTAAGGAACTATCGGGCAACATGCCCTGCCATATAATGTATAAGCCGGTCGTCGCTCTTCTGCTCTACATACTCTTTGTGCTCAGCAAAATACTCTGAGGCATGCGCTCGGATGAAGCTAGGTTGCCTTTCTCGATGAGCTGGTCGATTGCAGCAACCCTGTCTTCTTTAGCAGGAGCATCGCACGCACCCTGGAGAGAACTTATTTATATACTACTTCTATTAAGGTCAGCATTTCATGAGTGCACTGTCTTGGCAAGATTGTAAAACGACAAGCTGTTGACGACAGTTCAAAACTGTGTGGGGGTTGGGTGGTCGTTGGACCCACCGGATTGCCTGATTATGCCAAATAAATTTTCCAGTGTATCCTGGCTCAATCTGGATGTCATGATGTACTTAAATCCTTGGCTGGCAAATTCAGCGTCTTTCCTCATCTTTCGGCACGGTAAACAACAACGGCTGCTTTCCATTAGTCCACTTGTAGCCGGTTTGACACCCGGGAGCAAAGCAGTGTCGTTGCTGTTGACGGTTCGGCATTCCTATGTTTCACGAATGAAGAAGGCAGCCGGCGAAACAAACTAAAATGATGCGCTGAAAAACTGAGAACAGCCAAAGCCGCAAAACTTGCGTCAACAAACGTGCGAGAGGCAGCACATGGGCACCACCAACAGACAGCCCACGCGACTACAGCGCCGCCGCTAACGTCCGGGTCCCGTCCGCACTCGCGGCCTCGCCGCAATGCATGGGGCGCACCGGCTGCTGAACCCACTACCCCCTTCTAGAACACTATAGTACGGCTGCCCCGCCTCAACAATATCAGGGCACGTGGCCTCTAGCTAGCAGTGCGGGTACTATTGAAACCCGCTTACTCCTTTCGCTAGGTGCGGCGTGTTAGTGCTTTTAATTTTATGGCTCTCGGCTGCTGACCCGAAAGCCGCGGGTTCTTCCCTGGCCGCGGCTGTCGAATTTCGGTGGAGGCGAAATTCTAGAGGCCCGTGTGCTTTACGATATCAGTGCACGTTGAACTACCCCAGGTGGTTTAAATTTCCGAAGCCTTTCACTACGGCCTCCCTCATAGACTGAGTCGATTTAGGACTTTAAACCCCCATAAACCATAATACTTTTAATTTTCGTCCGCAAGCCGTTCGCATGCCAGACAGTCAGAGTGTAGTTAGTCACCCGCGTCCTCGTTGATACGTTTTCATTCCATAAATCTTCGGCGACCAGTTTTTAGAGTCGAGAATGCTCGCTGTAATGTCGAATTTTCTTTCCCTGCGCTGTCATTTGTCCTGACTGCTTCTCCTTTGTTTCTTTCTTTACCAGGCGTAAACGAGTCCTGCATTCAACAACTTATCATGGGGCTACCACCGACAGCACGATGCGGAAAAGGCTTGAGGTGCGACTTCAACAAGGGGAAATGCGTCTCACTCGCCTAAAGATAATCTCCCCTAAGCTGTGTCAAGAAGAAGCGAGATGCTCACAATAGTCCAAAGCAAAAACGACTGTGTTCCATTTTATGTTTTTTTTTATTTTACGAAATAAAACTGATATTTTAGGCCATCAATGAGCGACATCACACTGCGTTTGCAAAGGGCTCACTGAGCGCACCTCTGGTGTCTGAAATCTGTGCAGTGTTCAGAATACATTGCGAGGAGGCGATTACGGTTCCTTACCATAAATATTCCTCTTCATTGCTTCAGCGCCTCGGACCAGACACTAGACTTGCTAATTTTAACGAAAACAAAATACTTACCGGTTTGACGTGAAGCCTGTAGTGATGAGGCGCTGTGACGTTATATATTAACCAGGCCATCAGCATTATCGTCGTTGTCGTCCCAGCTGCATCCACTGTAGGACAAAGGCCTCGTCCATCTGTTGATAGCCAGTCACCCTTCGCTGTACCAGCTGCGGTTGTCATATCTCCGCTACCAGCTATCTCCGTTCAGTTCAATTTCACTCTGGTACACACATAAATCATCACTTCTTAGTTCTCGGCGCTGCATGGCGTACACATGCCCGATCTTAATTCTTAAGACCAGTTAAGTAAGTTGAAACGATTTCGAACCTCAAGCGCAGCTCGACTACATAATCTCTACTCGCGCACAGATTTTTGTGGCTATGCAGTGGAAGCTACGAGTGACAGGCGCAAGGCTTTCACAGGCGCGCTCTTTACGGTCATGAGGCAGAGAGATACGTTTTTAAGCTGGCGGCGCGCACCAGTAGCTTCGGCAGCATAGCCACAAAAAGCCGTCCGCAACTATATGAAAGATCGTATATTGCGTATCTGGACAAAGTAAGAACTGCTATCGTGCAGTGTCGTCGCGCAGCACGCGGGTGCCTCTCAAGTATCTTCTGCATGCGCCATCAGTCCTGTGTAAGCATATCCGCAAGAAAAGAGGCGCAGGAGAAGTTTCATGGAGCGAGGAATGAGATCTCAGCGACACAGAGCGGGGTATCTCAAGGTTGTCGCAGGATTAGGGGACGCCGCGTGCGTCCGAAAAAAACGGAGTGCGCTTACGTGGGCAATGCGGCGACCAGTCCAGCAGTGGTGATGTGACCGCGGTGGGTCGCGTCAGTGTCAGAGATTAAGAATAGCCTGCAGAAGCAGACTCGCTTGCCCCGACGCGTAGGCGACACCGGGCTGAAGCAAAATGCGGCTCGCCGCAACACTTTCCAAACCGTATGCGATATGAAAAGTGAAGAACATCCTTAACGTCGCAACGCATCACAATGCCGTCATTTCACGCTTCAAGCCTAATTGCCTTGTGACCGTCAGATGTCCAGGGCTGAGAGCAAACATTCACTTACAGACGTTATCTGTCCGTGGATGGCGGTGTGATCCGTCACAACCCCATGTGATCAAGCAGCAGCCTTTAAAGGAAATACATTAACTACAAAAGCACAAGGTGGAATCGGCTAGAGCTGATAATGCCAATTACTACTGGTATAATCACGTTAATTTTTTTCGCATTTCTTATGGTGAACCAACTGCCCCAATTCTCTAACTGTGTGCTCTCAATGCCTGAACTTGCGGCGTTATCTTTGCTGCTTAAACATAAACAAGAAGATGCCATCTATCTCAAAAGCTTTCTGTACTGCCTTCATGCAGCAAGGGTGACTATTGTTACCGTCATGCTAATTTGAGCTTTTCTGTACCCAGCCAAGGACGTCTCAACGATACCACACTGAACAGCGTCCACCTCATGCCGAGCTTTGTGCGACGCACATCCGCTGAGCCAGCCACATTGTAAAAAAACATGCTCCGTTGTACAGAGAAACCTGCTGCTAATGTGTTGCCTGAGGGTTTCTCAAAAGTAAGATGAGCTGCGAAATAAATTTCAGAAACAGATTCCGTATGACGATTGTCGTATTTTTGGTGATGGAATTTTCGATGATGCTATTCATGGAAACGAATTTGTTTTCTAGGAAAGGATGTTTCTGCAGTGCTCTTCACAAAGGTTACGTAATGTGCATGCATACTTTTGCCGTTAATACGGAAGTCATTTGAGCTAGAACAGAAATAATCTCTATTGCAACTATAACCTTTCTGTAGTACATGCACACGCAAATATTTTCGTATAGCTTCTGTACACAATGTCCACTGGAGATATAGCAGTCCAGATGCCGAAGAAATAAGTATTACGCACAAGAACTTACGAATTTGAGCAAGAACGCACAAAAAGGCATGCTATGATTTGCTTACGTACAAAGCATGTAGCTTAGAATGACAGATTGGTGAGTGTTTGGGTGAGTACAAGTACACTATGGTACACTGTTAAAGGGAACATGTGATCGCGTGAAGTTGATTTTCCGCGAGGCTCTGCTGCGGAAAGCCGGTAAGAATGCCAAGCTGATTATGGTCCGGTGGTTTTTTCGGCATGTTGTCCCCGTGCATGAATCTCAATTTTCACACCCACAACGCATCGATTGCCTCTTCTCACTGCTGAATTGGCTTTTTCCATTATGTGCTCGCGTTTCGTGCGAAATAAGCATCATTTTTTTCCGGACTGGATTATTCACGTGTGAGTGAATTGGTTCATATGCCACTCAACACGTACAGTACACGTACAGATAACGCCCGTCTCCCCGCGGCGGCGGCGGCGGCGTTCGACACGTGCCGACACTATGGAAAGGGGGTCCGGTTGTGCTTAAACCCCTTCGTTTTGGTCGTTCACTCTCAACGAGTATGGCTCGGTAATTGGACGCAGCTGTCACCTGGGTCTTTTCCGTGCGGTCCATGGCGGCAGGCCCGAAAGCAATCCCACTCAAGTTGCTTGCAGCCATATAAAGTAGAAACACGTGTGCTGGCTGCTTCGAAAACGAGACCGGCTGTCGCCGATCTCCTCTCTTGCAGCTGAATTGTTTTCCCTTGAGTGCTTTCGCCGCCACTGGGGGCTCCGTCTACGCCGCGCCGTCGAACGCGGACCCTCGTAGCACACACAAGGGACGTCACAGATGCATCCGCGAGCAGTAGTGTAGCATATGAAATAATCAAAGGCACAGACCGACAAAAGCCTGAGAAAGTTTACTGCTTGAAGAATGCATGAGCGTACATAACATGCGAGATGAAATTAGACCTTGTCGAGACGTCCGATGTCAATTACATTGCAAACAAGAACTGTATTGAATGTCTCTGTTTCCAAAAGCAGACAAAGGCACCTAATACACTATCTATTTTTAGAGGCACTGTGGAGCGCTTCTCCATGCAATCTTCATGGTAAGCAAGCCCGTCAGGGGCATACCCAGGGTATTCAAGCAGGATATGTACTACAGTTCCTGTCGAGTCACATTTGTGACAAAACGAACTGGTCATTTGACGGAAGCTATATCGCAAGCACTGTCGTGACCGCCTTCTTTATTATTGTTCATACCGTTTCTAGTTGTCTTGACAGACAATAATGTATGGGATCTAGAATATAATTCAATTCAGTACAACATGCTACATTAATGAGTTGTTGCAAATGTTAGACCCGTACAGGACGTAAAATGACAGGAGAACGGCTAGTGTTGTCTTTTCGTGTTTTCCTCCGCTATTACGCTCGTAATAATCAGTTGAGAAAACAGCTGATGACTAGACTAACTAAACACTTATCACCCGTGGTCACATGGGTACATCCTTGATTCATCGGCGACGGGGTAGTGATCTTGTCGGTAGCCTCGTCTCGCGCGTTCAGATCTTCTGCCGATTTCTTCACATTCGTCGCAGTCGGTGAGAAAGTAGCTGTGGGGAAGGAATAATGAAACGACGCTAGAAATCGCGCAAGCGATGAGACTCAAGCTGGTAAAGAAGGCTTCAACGAGGGGAGTGGGCTCATCTTGATCCGTACATGAGCAGAATCTGGCTGCTTTTTTTATTTGACTGGATTTACGGCCACGTTTTCTTGAAGTTGCAAAGAACCTTTCTTTTCAGAGCTTATTCAAAAGTAGGATCTCTATGAGCTTTCCAAATGAGCAACATTTTACTTATTGTAGATTTCTTGATTTGAGTCATTTAAAGAAAAATCCTCACGTATGAGTTACGAATCCAGCCTTTTGGGCATTCCCTTTTGCTCTAGTGTAGCGGTAGCAGGAGGTATATGTACTGCATATAAAATACGCAGCTTCCACCTGGATGCCTCATGAACCATCACCTGAAGATTTATGTTGTCGGACTTCCTGGAAAGAGCTGACACCTGGGCCTCGCAAACGCTGCAGATGACAGCGGATAACTAAAAAGGCACGTGGCGGTAAGCGTAGATGTTGTGGTAATACACGTCCCCTAGCTGCTCAGTGCAGATTCCGCTCTGTGAACGGAACGCCCTGCTGACTTGTTTGAGCTTAAGTGCGGCACTTTATTGACTTTGTGGAGACTTGCTGGCCAGTCTTCTAAATGCAAACACATCCCTGTACTCTTGTTTTTTTTTTCACAGTCAACCTTTTCAGGATCGAAAGCTCTACGCCGCCAATGCAAATTCTGTCACGCCATCTTTTTGCGCCTTTGAAGACCATATTATTGGGAGAACAGTTGTATTAATGAAGAAGCTCTGTCAGAGATGCCGTTTAATTAGGGATCGCTTTTTCACAAAGGTATGCGCGCTCAGGCGCAGAGTTTTGCAATGTTAGAGTGAACAGAACAGCGCTATATGAAATCTCTAGCTCCGCAGAGCGTCACTGCACAGTGGCGTCCAGTCTACTCCGTGTTTCAGAATCGCGAAAACGATGACAGCTACTCGCCTTCCCTGTGTCTGGCGGTTTGCAGGTATAAAAGAAACATCGCATTCTTCACAATGCAGTGTCTCGCCTTACTTTATCGCTTTTTTGCAGTGTCTACGCCTGCGACGTAAATGAGCATTGGAAGGTTCTGCTGAGGGCTGGCTCAGGGGGAGATCGCAAGCAGCTCGTTCGTTCGTCTCGAATGATGGAAAGCGCGAAGAGCCCGACAGGCACCTGCCGTGGTCAAACTCAAAACAAAGTTTAGAAATGCAAGTGGGACGCGCCCGTAAACGCTGGGTGCGTCGCAAAGACTAAACAAGCCGTTCTTGATTTCATCATCCTTCAGCATGATGCATGCTGTTCAGAACGAGCCACGCTTTGTCACCCATATCTACATAATCGACCCAGTTTCACATCTTCCCCGGTTGGTCCTGCCTATCTTCCCTTCATTTATACTTTCATATCTCCCCTATCTGGCGCTTACCTTAGTACCTGTTCTGCGCTCTATCCATAATTTGGGTCCGAAGGAATTCCGGCGACATGAAACTTTGAATGGAAACGTGCTTTAATGACCCCCTTTTTATGTATAAGCGATAGCGGCTGCTACATTACGCAAATCTTACACCCTTTAAGCATTTATAACAGATTTTTCACTTCCAGTGAACAAATGCCGAAGATATTCCTTGACGATACTAATATTTTATTTGCTCATAACACTCTCTTGCTCTGGGCGCGGCCAGCCTCGCGTTCCCCATGGCTTTCCGTCAAGTTTACCTTTTGACATGTACATCAGCGGCGTTGATTCTACCTTTACGTTTTCGAATGCCGTGTCCGCACGTCGCTACATTTTTCTTGGCCTAATCGCAAGTGTTGAATTCGATCCACGTACCACAATCACAGGCATACTATTACGTGTGACGTTGGTGACAGGCAGAGTGCAGAGCGGGTCAGGGATCAAACACGGGTTAATGACATCCTAGTCGAAATCAAGAGGAAGAAATTGGTTTGGGCAGAGAATTCAGTGTGAACTAGGATTGTGCAAATAGTGCTCCTTTGATTCGCTACGAATTCGAAGCGAAGAGTAATTGTTCTCGAGTAATTTCGAAGCGAATACTTCGAATAGTAGCAAGAAAAGAAAAAAAACGGCAGAGGACTAAGGTATGTAATTTATCCAAGAAAATTAAACAACTTTATTATTTACAAAACTCCACAGATTTTTTGTAAAAACTATCTGTTCCATATGCTGAGATTTGAGGTGCTCCATTCTGCAGCTTACAACAGCTCATGCAGTTCCAAAATGCCTTTCACTTCTTGTCTGGGTGGCTGGTGTCAAAAGATACCCATGGGCTGCTGCAACCAGGGTTGGGTAGAGGTGGCTGCCCTTGCTTTTCCACCACACAAGGGGGTCTTCGGACCGGGAAAGAGGGGGGGGGGGGCTTCAACTAGCCAGCAACCTCATTCGAGATTGTACGGCTTGACTTATGATGGGCACGCGAACTGAAGGGCGCAAATCACTCCAAAGAGAGTTCCTTGATGGGTCTGCAGAGCACGTGCTGTTCTCTCTTGTTGCTGTACCATGTTGATCAACTGGCACAGCCTCTTCTGCTGCCATTGTGAGTATACTAAACGCCCCTTGCTTTGCAGATCGTTCAGCATAACAGACATCTTTGTATCTAGGATCGACCAACATCCCCAATGCAGGAATGTGTGCCATCTTAAGATTTGGGACCTTGTCTTGATGCTACGAAAAAGGCTTTAGGCAAAAAATGCTGCCTCACCACCTTTGGAAACATGTTTAGCTGGAACCGCCCAGGTACACAGCAACAGGGGAATGACTTGTGACAGCGTGAGATATCTGTCCCCAGACAGTTCAGTTCTTCCGCGGTCAAGTCGGTTCAAGACTTGCACTGTTGCATTCATAAGCTCTCACTCACTTGCGTTCAAGTCTGAAACTGCGTCACATTCTGAAGGTTCTACAGTGATAACCGTATGGAGTTTCACGAGCCTGGCCATCTTGGCATGCTAACTATTCCATCGCGTCGCGACGCCTTTTATAACCTCGAGAGGGTCCAGCTGCATGTTTCTCGGAATTTCCTTAAGACGTCCTCAGGCCTTGGTACTCCGTTTGTATGTAGCCGCAATCGCTCTGGCCTTAGCACAGAGCTGCAAAAGCCATGACACTTCTCTTTTGGCATCACTGAGAACACAACTGAAGGGTGTGTCCGAAACAGTGCACACCACTCCAGGATGAGCGCGCTACTGCAGAGGTAAAGTTCCTTCCATTATCTGTAACGATGAAGATTGGCACAGTATCGTGGGCTGGAAGTTCCCACTCCTCGATGACACCTGCGATAAATAGCTCTACATTTTCTGCAGAGTGAGAGTCTGTTATCTCCTTGAAAACCAATGCATGCATGTATTGCACAAAGTCACTGTCCATGACGTGACAAGTTACACAAACGTAGCTGTCATCTTCCCGCGATGTCCAACCATCAGTTGTGGTTGAAAGCGACTCCACTCCGCTTGCGAAAATGCCCCCGAGCTTCTTTTTCGTCTTCTCGTTTCTTTATGCGTAGAAGTCCGGAACAATGGCTCTCGAGAACGTTGTCCGAGACGGCACAGCAAACTTCATCATTTCGAGGATGCCTGGTTTTTCGATAACGTTTTTAGGGTGCATACGACAAGCTACGAAGCGAGCTATGGTTTTTTCTTCTATTGGGCTTTAGGAGCCGAGGCCTTCATTTTCGGTTTGTAACTGTCGGCTATGGATGGATGTTGACCATTTGCCTTGCTTGCCCCCTTGAGCTTCAATGGCCTTCTCTGTGCGTCCCGCTTCTTTTGGTAGTCCTTGTGCAAGTCCGGGTGTCTTCTTAAATGCGTTGCTAGGTTTGTTGTCGTACTTCTCGGGGACTTCAGGACTGCCTAGCATTTATGACATCCAGCTTCGGTTTTCTGCGTAATCTTTACAAAAACTTCCAAATCGGACTGCTGTCTGCATGCAAGTCCCCCATGGTGCTCTCTGGAGTGGTCCAAAACGGCTGGGACTGATCAAATGCCGCCGCGGCACAGACAGAGTCGTCCACTAAACGCAATCTACCCCAGCACCACGCCGACGAGATGCGTTTTTGTGCGGCTTTGTTCTGAGTGCACTTCTGTTTTTTTCTGCCTTGGTTTGGATTGGGAAGAGTATTATTGAATCCAAAACCTAAAGTTCCAAACACCTTCTACCTGCCGTGTGTGGCTATTTGTTTGAGCCGAATGCTTCGAAATTACCGGATAAAAAAATTCGAATCGAAGCGAATATTGAATAGTGCATTATTCGTTCAAATATTAGAAAATACCTAATATTTGCATAAGCCTAATGGGAAAGCAAGATAACCGCTAGTCCCTAAGGAAAACTTAATGTATTCCAAAAGAGGGCAAATGTAGCTGGAAGCGGCAGAAGAATAGGTGAGCTGAGGAGGTTAGGAAAGTTCGCATGCTAAGGTGGCTACAGGTGGCCCAGGACAGTGTTAATTGGAGAAGCACGGGAGAGGCCTTTTTCCCGATGTAGGTTCAGACAGGCTAATGATGGTGATTGCGATGAGATTTGCAATAAAACTGCATTTAATTACATTGCTACTTTGTTAAACAATGTAGCATTAATGCAACAATAACATTACATTAATGTAACACAAATGTGTCATAATGTAACATTAGTGCCCGGCCGACTGGCACTAATTAATGATTGCCCTTTATATTGAGAAGCATTAGATAACACTGTATAGCTAGCAACCTTCTCTAATAATCTCCTCATACTTCTATGTTTCGTTACTTTGTATAACGACTACCCTCTATAAGGCCGTATATACCTGAGGGTATATTAGAAAAAAGAAATAAATAATTACTTTGTTACATGCGTACCACTCCAAAGTGAACATTTTTAGGTGCGAAACAGGAACCGTGGCATGTGTTGCTAATAGCGATTTTAGCGCATAAATTTCAAGGAGGCATACTTCTACCGGAGGCCTGCATAACTAGGCCAGTTCTTAATCTTAATAATTTCCCAAAAGGTCTCAATGCGTTTTAGTTTGCAGCTACTTGGAGCTTTCAGACAATGTGTGCTCAGATTTCTCCGCGGCTCACACACGGCAAGTAAAGAAAGTCGTCACTTATTTATCAATGATCGAACGTGCGGTTAGTGCTGTAGAGTGGACTCACACAAAGTAGAAAAGCGCAAAATAAACATCTTGTCAATTCCCTTTTTACGCATAAAGAAAACAAGAGTTGAAGCATATTTTCAGCAATCGTTCATTATGTTTACTGAAAGCGGCAGCAACTATGCCCTCATAGCCCGATACTGGATTCTTGGAGCTGCACTTTGTGAGCAGTATGCTTACCACTCTGTTAAATCTTGTGGGGTTGGCTTGGGGAGATAAATACGTTCTCCCCACTTAATCGCGGCTGACGCGGTTCAAAGCCACCCGGACCCTTCCCCGTGATCGCGTACGCTGCCGAGAGCTCGCCGACCACGGCGGGCTTTGCTCTGAGGGACAAAGGAACGACACACTGGCTGTCACAAACAGGCATTTATTGCTACGGCAACAATAACGCCAGCTAGCAACAAGGTACACTAATTAATCGAGGTCATCCGACTCATCAGCAAGGTTCCGAGCGAATGTTCGCCCGCGCTATGTCAAAGGTTATATATTCCGAAGGCCGGACGGGACGATATACGGGAGCGGGTCTCCCCGTTGTTTCCTCGCCCCGCCGGCTAAGAGCGGAGCCGCGAACGACACGTCCGCTTGTGTCGACGATCCCAGCCGAAGAACGCCATGCCCCCTCTGCCTCGCGTGGGCTTCAGCAGTCTCCCGCGCATCGACGCTGGCGCCCTCTCTTGCCAGTTAATGTAACTGACAAGGTAATGCGCTCATCCTCGAGGTGGGAGTGCTGCTGCACGGTTCCCCGCGGGAAAGCAAACACAGGGGGCTGCAGGGCAGGTCCCCACATCCCTCCAACCCTAAATAGACCCACGCGCCTGAAAGCACATGCTATGGAGGAGTCTCGTGGTCATCATGTCCGTGAGGCACGTGTTGCAGCGGAGGTCACGCCGACAGCGTCCGCGCAGACTTCCGCGGTTTCTGAAGGTGGTGTGAAGGTCTCCGCTGCGTAGTCGGCCCGGGACACCAGCAGCCGGGTTCCCTGCACGGCGATAGGGATCTTGGTTCCCACGGCCTGTCCCCGCTTGCGTTCTTGAATTCGAGACGGAGGACTCAGCCGCCGTTTGTAAACAACATTGTTCCCGGAAGATCAATCCTTGCGGTACGGAGGCAGTTAAGGGGTATCCAGACGGCGGGCCACGGACTGGCCTGCGGACCGGTCACGTGGGGTCGACCGTGCGTGGCCCGGCCGGGTCTGGCCGGCGACAGCATCCACACGACGGACCAAAAGAGCAGACGGCAAGGCGGGCCAAGCCTCTGTGATCACCCTGCAGCAACGCTCGTATCACGCTTCGACAGTCGGCGGCGAGAACAAGCGGAATCCGCGGCCGCGGCAGTGATTCGGCCTAAATACCCAGCGGAAAGCTCGATCGGTACGGGACAGATTTATGCCACGGGGAGGAGGAGGTAGCATTCCCACGGAGGCAAATATGGCGGCGCGCTTCGAAGCTGGACCACTCGCTTCGGATGGATTCCTCGTTGTTACAGCCTTTTTTGTTGCGTTCACTGGCAATAAATGGCGCACCCATTTCTCGCTTGGTCTCACCTAGCCTATATGAAGACATGTGAGTGAAATATTTGCTTTATTTCTTATTTAGAGCGACGATTGTGCCCATTCTAGGCTTAAGCGGAGCGTATGTTTGTTGACAGAAATAGTTACCCGACCTAAAAACTACATGGCGCCACAAGGCTGAGCGTATCCTTCCGTGTGCGTTTGCATACCCTGAACTAAATGTGGGAAATGTTAGAAGCGCGGTAGCGTGCCGAAAAAAACTTGCGTTTAGCGTACAAGATAGCGCGCACGCTTATGGCACGTAGACCGCGTCAATTGTTCTTTTCTAACCATATTTGTGTACGTCGCGAGCGCCGACGTTGCTAATAATATCGCTCGCTGTCGCCGCCGAATGCCCGATTATGAACGAGCCATCAAGCTGTACTAAGGCTAAAAAGTGAACGTAGCATCGTCCGACCACGTTGACATGCTAACAGTGGAAACAAAACTACTTTCGCTGGTGTCGCCTCGACTGCCGGGAGCACCGAGCCGGGAAAAACCAGTGTGGTGTAGTTTCCAGACTCGATGTGTGCGAATAGGCTAAAAAGTCCGTGGTCCACCGCCAGAAAAAATGCTCTCCCATTTCTCGCGCGATCCGGCCCGCGGACCATGCGCGGACCTCGTAGACCGGAAGCGAAACCCCACGTGATCGCTAGTCCGCGGGCCAAAAGAGGTCCGTGGTCCGTCGTCTGGATACACCTTTAGCGACCGCCAACCCGAGCAGGGGTGGCTCACCCATTCTACTGAGCCAGCTTACCGGCGCCTCGCCCATTCGGACTTCCCGGAAAACGTGTCCGGCTTGACAGCGTGAGAACAATCGTTCGGACGCGAAGACAACGCTCTCTCTGAGGGGGCGATGGTCCAGCGGCGCCCTCTCTCTCCGGCGAAACATGTGACGGGAGCGTGTCCCTATGTGAAGTGGTGTGTGTGTACGACAGCTCAAGTTAGGCCACGCCCAACCTGGCGAAGACCTCCTCGAACCTGGGGAATCCTAGGGACCGGACGTTTTTAAAACCGGACGATGAGTTCCGTGGGAAGGAATCTTCGATCATCCTCAGATCTTCTCAGATCCTCCGACCTTCCCCCATCACCCTCCAATGGGTTCCTTAATCTTGTAAATAATGTAAATAAACCCCCGTAGAGTTTCCTTCATAACCAAGTCCGACAACGTCATTCGTAGAAGGGACCTGCGGCGCTGAAAGAGTCAGCTCACTCTGGGACCCCTCATCTCTAACGATATGTACGCGCTCTAAAAGTGCCACATAAATGTGGTAGTAGGCAAGTGGTTATGCTTTCGGTTTCTTGATCTTAACGTCCCAAAGTGACTCAGGCTATGGAGGCTGCCGTAGGGCTGGACTCCAGATAATTTCGAGCACCTGGGGTTCTGTAACGTGCACTGACATCGCCTAGTATACGGGCCTCTAACATACTGCCTCCATCGAAATGCGACCGCCGTGGCCGGAATCGAAACCGTGTCTTTCGGGTCAGCAGCAGAGCACCACACCTACTTAGCCACCACAGTGGCGGTGGTAGAAAATCAGAAATAGCACACATTAATGGCAAGGGTCCTGAAAGAGTTATGCGTTTCTCAACAACGCGTTTCTCAACAACAAGACATAAATGTCTGCCTGAACCCTACTGTTCCTGGCATCACCGCATTGGCATGCAGAGTAGAATGTTACCAAACAGGTAATTGAAACTAACATCACAAAAAGCAACATGCGCTAGAAGCGAAAGCCTGGCATCACTCCAAATATTCCTAGTTAGAGATTCAGTATTCCAACAATTAATTTGTTTAAAATATACTCCTTGCTGGCAGTGACCCGTGAAAATCTTTTGAAATAACCTCTTTTTCTCTAAGCGACAGTGATGGACCCGCTCCTTCGACGCAATGTTTTCTTTCTGTCAACTTCGCCCGAACTTTCATGAGGTCTAAATTGCATAGATGAAGTTATCTTGACCATTGTGTACCTTGTGGTTGGCTTTTACGTATATTTTCTATTTTAAAATATGGACGCTGATGCGCATAATATGCTCATAAAAAGCTGAGAGTGTACTGGAGGCCACACTTGCCGTTATCAGGCCATGGCCCATGTGTTTAAAGCTGTAGAAATTTCAAAAAATATTTATGGGAAGTTCGTGCTAATCTTGTTGTCAGCATAATTTTTGTTATGATGTTTGTTTGAAAGCAAAAAGTTAATTTATTTATAAGAAAAATTGCATTCGAAAGTAAAGCATTTTTCACGGCACTTTATCCATATATGTAACGTAGTCAGAGAAGCCCTCCTTGACCATCGTTCCGAAGTGACTGGCGCTAAAGCCTTGCCTCGGAAGTCAATGTAAAAATATATTCAAACCACCGTGGTTACCTGTGAAAGCTGCCAGCGCCAGTGATTCTTGCACATCATTTTTCTGCCTTTTCAATACAATGAAAGCTGACCTATAATAAAAAGAAACCTCTTCGTCTTTAGAAACATAGTGAAACCGCAGCAGCGCAAACTACCTCGAATGGATTGTTAGTGTCCGCCCTGACTAGAGGGCGGCCCGCACAAACAAGTGCCGCGGCGACCAGCCAGAATCAGGCTACAAGACGTATGAGATCCATCTGTTAAGACTTTCTCTTGACCAGCAATAATTTACTAAAATTTTGGAATAATTACCTTATATTTCCCCTCGTAGTTGACGTTTTGCTGCTGAAGCTGTAGCAGGCGTAACCAATTGCATAGCTAAATTCTGGTGATTTCAAACATTCAAATCTGGCTGGCGCCTACATTACTGCTCAGAAGTTTGTGACGATTTCCGTTGTGTCCCCGAGCTAGAAAGGACGAACTTTAAAAATATGAAATATGCATATATCGGTAATGCAGGGTTCGGCGCGCTGTCGCATCTTTTTGTACATGTGTTGCGAATATTCCGCGCGTGGGCAGTGACCTAGGCTGCGCGTCCGGTTTTGGTTTATTTTGTTTTGCTTTGGAGCACGCCGTTAGAAGGCGACTCATGCCTTTTTGGTTAGTCTCCCCATTCGTCCTTGCGGTTTCCTTCGCCGCTCCGGACGGCGGGGCTATCTGCCGGCCTCGACCTTGGACCTCTGTCCCCTTGGCGGATTGCGAGACCACCTAGGGAACAACTCGTGGGTAAGTGAAAACGCTGACATCAGTTCTGAGCTTTCCTATTCGTCAAAACTGATGAGCCGAAGTTAGCAGTTTATTTTTACGTGTGGAAAGGGGCGCGGGCATCTTCGGGGTGTACCCGCGAAGGGAGCCGCGCCCGTGTGCTTTGGTGTCTAGCGACTCCTAGCTGGCAGGCGCTCGGTCTGGCCGAGTGCGGAGGGAGTGACCGTTGAGAGCTGGTGCGAGGCGCGCCAGTTTGTTGGGACGCGGTGTCCCTCGCCTCTGTGCAGGCGGTCGGCTAGGCCGGCCGCGGATGGTTGTGGCTGTACACTGACTTCTGTTTGTACCCATCTGTAAATAGCCTGTATAAAAGTTGGTTTCTCATTAAATCGCTTTGCCTGCAAGTCATATCATCGAGAAGCCTTCCAGCGGTGCATCCAGTTTCTGGAAATCACAGGACCAACAGCACCGGCAAGCCTTTACTGGTAAATTGCTATTACAACGGGATAACCTGTTCTCTTATTAGAACGGGTTATAACCCGTGTAATTTGGATAATTCAATTCCATTCTCAACGCCTAACATTCGTTACATATCTGATTTTTCCGCTGTCACACGGGGAACCTCAATTCAATTTCCGGAAAACGCAGCTAGATTTTGTTTGAACAGGTATTGAGCGAACTCTTTCATTTGTTTTCAGACGGAATGTGTTAGTTTCGGTATCAGAGCCTTTACGTTGCACAAGTAACTAGAATTACAACGTAAGTCACAGCGAAGCAAGGTTCATGTATTCTAAAATTCTTATTAATCAGATTTTGCTTGATTATACTAAGGTATTACCGGTGACAAAATTTATATTTTTCCTCCCGTTTGTTTGCCTTCTATCCTCAAAATGCTTTTGTTTACATCGAATTTACAGCACGATTGTCTACGCTCATAATTTGGCACTGAAGGTAGCTTTTTGTGAATTTCCAAGCGGCAGCAACAGTCCAAGAACGTAAGGAGAGGAAGGATGCACGCTGTAGTGGTATGCTTGCAGGATCATGGCAGCGCAAATTTTATCGGACACCGAGGCTATCTAGGCGCAAGTGTGCGCCAGCATCCGCAAATTCGTTGATCCGCTTTTTTTTTTCAGGCTGTTAAAATAATCTTCGTCATTTATAGCTTATTGCAAGCGTTTCTCTGCTGTTCTTCAAGGCAGTGTACAATTTATGCGGTGATACTTTCTTTCCGAAGCAAACAGAATTTAAAATATTAGGTAGTTAGTAAATGCTAACCAAGTTTACAGCTAACTATAAAGCTCGCGCAAACAATCCAGAAGGCAAAAAAATCTGCAGACAACGCCACAAGACTCAGAAGTACATTGGGCTGGTTCCACTCTCCTAGGAAATTTCATTACCTTATAACATTAGTAACATTTAACTGCGACATCCGGTATAAGATAGTGATCAAAGAACAAGCATATATTATTGCCATCGGTAATTATGGGTACAGTGGCCGCCAGGGATAAGGTAAGGTATGATACGATGAACAGAAAACGAAGCTAGATTTTAAGAAAGGCCCTGACTTTCACGAGTAATGATTGTGCTCGAGCGCAACAGGATACACATACAAACAGATCAGGCATATCTTCTTTTCCCTTACCATTCTAGCTGCGTTAACGCGCCTCTATTCCTCTGCACTGCACCACTTTATTGGTCTAGTCAAGCGTGCTCCGTTCTGTGCGAAATAGGAGGCTACGTATGGGATCAGATGAACAGAAACGAACCCTTGAATGAAGTGGCAATAATAATTAAGAACCAATGCCTCACTGCCAGCCGCTCTGTCGCAGCCATATGGCTACATTGCAAAGCTGTACATGTTTTAAAGCGAACTTCGCAGAGAAAGAAAATTTGTTCGACTTCAGGGCATCTACCTGACTGGCTTAAGATGATGCTATGGAGCTACTCTGTTATTCCAAATTTACTCCAACTGCAAGGATTGCGCGCAATTCATGCAACTCGCATTCAGCCTACATGGTTACACATGTGGCATTAATTCTGTCAGCGAGGAGAAAAACGACCGATGAAATGAGCAAATCCGCGTTGGAAAGCACTGCTCCAGCATGTCTTGCCCTAAGGGATGATAACCAGCCTACGGCACTCACTGTCATCCCGACCTCGTCTGATGGCCTGTTGGCTCCTCGGCTTTCCCGTGGTCTGAAGAGCCTTGTAAAGAGGTACTATGTCAGTGTGGTTTATTCGACACCAAAAAAGCTAGCTGGAATTTGTCCTGGACAGAAAATTGGCATCCGGGAGCTACAACAACAGGAGACTCTGCACAACAAACACGTATCGCATGCCATCATTTGTAGGAACGGTGCCGTGTACGGGCTGCCGTTGTGCTGCCGTAAAGTGTATATCAGGCAAACGGAGCGCTGTGTGAATGTGACGCTTTTTGAGCACTGCAATTCACTCGGCAGTCACTTGCAGGATAAATTACCTGCACATTGCCGGGTTTCTAAATGCACGCCCTACTTTTCGAGATCTACTCTGCATTTCCGCCATCAATACCGGGTGACCCGTGATGTCAATGAAGCCTGTTTTGTATTTAAAAAAAGCTAATCGGTACGGCAGAGAACTTCCGTGGCCCTTTTTGATAGAGAATTCTGCTGCTTGGGCAATCGGCTGCATTCTGCTCGTGTTTAGTAACCTTTTCCTTGCTTCGCGCGTTAACTTTTTCTCACGTGGTTTTAAAGTATTCAGTTTAAGGTGTTTGCTCTATATATACTTGCTTATATTTTTCATTAAACTTCAGTTTCAAAGCCAGCGGAGGTGGTGTCCCTCTTCCTGTTATTTGTGTTCTCTCATATTGTGCGCTTCATATTTTTTCGTCATGAATCTACACCAACTTGGCCAAATGTCTGCTCCACTCCTATTTTCCCCACGTCTTTGTTCAGTTTTATAACTTGCTGTGCAAATGGTCATGTTCTCTCTCCTGCCATCTGTAATATATTGACTTTGCCGCGAACCAGACGGATATACGATAGACAATGGGCACGGTCAAGCGCGTTGGCCTCACTGCTTGTTTTTTTACGTGCGAGCTTGTTTTACGCTGCTGTCTGAATGTGAGCGCTAACCGACTTGTCCGATGTAGACATACTGATATACCACCCCTGAATAAAGCTTTATACAAAGATTGTTGGTGCGATCTGCATGGTTGCTACAGAGGCGTTGGTTTTACGCACAAATGGCACAAGCAAAAGTTTACAAGAAGAGATATCTGCGAATGCGTAATTCAATACAATCGAGGAGGACCGGGGAATTGTTCGAAACGGTCGACTCTCAGCACACGCTCATGAAATTGCTTTTCTGGTTGCCTACTTTAGCATATTGCATTGTGTCGGCAAAGGGAAGAACATGGAAGAAGAAGGAAAAGGGAAGAAACCGTCGCCACCGCTCTTCAGACAAGAAATGTAATCCTCAGACATTGCACAGAAAACCAAGCACTCGCCCGTGCGTCAGGGGTAAAGAGTTTTGAGATTCTCTGCTCCTCCTTCCTTGGATAACACAGCCACCCTTGAAACCTCCAAAGGAACGCAACCGTCAAAACCTCCAGTCACAAGTTTTTCTTTCTATCGTGCGCGTCCGTTCTCTAACTTTAAAGTAGGGCATTTATAACGCAGTCCTATAATCTGTTCTTCTACATTGTGAGTTGTCCTTTTTTATGATGATGACAATCCATTTGAATGTCACAAGGGCAGCTTTGGGCAGACTGTCATTGCACTAGCTATTTTGATCTACTTAAGGGGGGTGAAGACCCGTTTTCCAAACATTTCCACCTGTATAAGTCGAGCACCAGGCAAAGGAAAAGCTTCCACTCATTGTATTACCCACCCGTGGGTACCCGACGGCACTGAGGATAGAACCCCGCACATCCCGCCTGGCGAATTGTTTCCTTTGCTTCTTCCTCTGCACGAGTCTCTTTCGTTGTTTGCGTCAGCCACACAGACGCCAGCCAGTTAGGGGGTAGTTAAAGCGGCACCCTCCCTTTGTTGCTACATTTTGATTCAATAAAACTACCGAGACAAATTTCTAGGTAAGAAATCTTTGCTCTACTCTCAAGTTTTGCCAATTCTCTACTCTTCCTCCTTTCCTTCACTGGCAGGTCTTAGCGAGTCGTGCTTTCAAGAACTTATCAGGGGTGTACCGCCTTCAGCAACATGCGCAGAGGGCTTGAGGTGAGACTTCGAGACTGTGACGTGTATGCCACTTGCCAAATGGTGGGCATCCCCGTTCCACAAGATGAACGGAAAAAGTTAGACGGGAACAGAAAAGTGCTCACATTTGACAAGAGTTTCAACACAAAATGTTTATGAACACACAAAAAGAACAAGATGCCAAAAAGAGTAAAAGAACACGCCGGATGGTATTTGTTCAGCTCTCTGTTCTATTGTGCTGAATAAAACTTGTCTTACTGATCACGAAAGAGCGCATCCCACTGCACTGTCAAATGTTCAATGCGCGCGCCTGTGATGGAATATGGTGCTACTGTGTTGTTTAAGCTATTCTCTTGGGAGGCGATGGTGACTCGCGACCATATTAAAATACCGCTACACTCACTCACTGCACTAGGCCATGCAGGAAACAGTGAAGGTAAATATATTATAAAAAATTGGCAACTACGTTCTTTACCTACCGAAGCCCATTAATCGCTTTATTCACTCTTTGTGAGCATGCAGTTTGGATCACGAGAAACAAAACCCGTGGCTGTTGACCGCCAAAAGTGGTAATGGAAATTTAGTGTGACGTCAAATGGTACCGAAACGAGAAGCCACATCAACCTTACTGGAAGTGATGTCAGATAAGCCGAGGGTTAAAGTCGGAAGTTACGTGGTGAATTGGAGCTTTATATCTGCCCGTAAGTCGTGCGGTCTTTCCTGTAGATCTTCACCCTAATACTTTTGGATAAAAACCATTCACAGGAAAGGCCTTGCAGGCATTAGTGCCAGTTACTAACTTGTGATAAACATCATCACCAGCCTGACTACATCCACTGTAGGGCAAAGGCCTCTTCCATGTGTCTCTAATTAACACTGTTCTTTGAAGGTGGCGGCCGCCGTATCCCCGCAAACTTTTTATTCTCGCCTGCCCACCTAACTTTAGGCCGCCCCCTGCTACGCTTGGTTTCTCTTAGAATCCACTCCGCTGCGCTTATGAACCAGCGGTTGCCTTGCCTTTACATTACATGCTCTGCCGAAGCCAATTTCTTCCTATTGATTTCGACTAGAATGTCTTTTACCCAAGTTTGTTCCCTCACCCCTCTGCCTGCTTCCGGCCTCTTAGTGTTACACCTATCATTTTTCTTGCAATAGCTTCCAGTGTTGTCCTTAACTTAAGCTCAACTGTTTTTATTAGCTTCCACGTTTCTGCCCCATGGGAGAGCACCGAAAAGATACAGCTGCTCTTTACTTTGCTCTTGAGGAATATTGGCAAACTCCCATTCAAAATCTGAGAGAGCCTGTCATATGCGCGCCACTCCATTGTTATTCTTCTCGTTACTTCCCTCTCATGATCTGGATCAGCGGTGACTACAAGCCCTAAGTAGACGTATTCTCTTACCACTTCCAGCACCTCGCTGCCAATTGTGAACTTCTGTTTGTTTGCAAGACTGTTGAACATTACTTTGCTTTTCTGGTGTTAATTTTTAGACCCACCGTTTTGCTCTCTCTATCTCATTCAACATGCTTTCCAGTTCATATAGGGAGTGACTTAGCAAGGAATGTCATCAGCAAGTAAAAAATTACTTAGGTATTCTCGATTAACTCTTATCAACAGCTTTTGCCAATGCAAGCCTAGAAACACCTCCTGCCAACAGGCAATAAATAGCATTGGCGAGATCGTTTCTCTCTACCTGACACTCTTAGTTATTGAAATTTCATTGCTGACTTTATGGATGACTATGGCAGCTGTGCATTCGTTAAAGTCATCTTCTAGTATTTTCACATAAGACTCTTCTACATCCTGATTCCGCAATGCCTGGGTGATTGCTGAGGTATTTGCTAGGTCACATGCTTCCTCGTATCCAATGAATGCTGTACATAGGGATTGGTTACATTGTGCACATTTCTCTATCACCTGATTGATAGTGTGAATATGGTCTTCTGTTGAGTATCCTTTGAAAAAGCCTTGCGTGATCATTTGGCTGTTTGAAGGACTAACTTATATCAGCTAGAGAACATATATAGTTAACCAGTAGTCAGGATGACACACAAATGATGTCGAATTCACAGCACGTAAGCGCTCAAGTGTTCTCCATATATTTTTTCTAATTGCCTTTCACGTGAGCTAAACGATTGTCCAGAGAAAAAGGCCGTCCTTTTTGAAATCATATAAGTGCGGCCAAATCCTGTAAAGTAATGTTGCAATAGCAAAGAAGTTTTAAAATGCTGCATGTTTGCATGTGTGCTAAGCACTCCCCAGTGAACCATGCCACACAACAGTCAGCCATCTAGAGCAGACAGGTGGAAAAGAAAAATTCATAAATCCGGCATAATGCAACGTAAGTCGTGAACCTAAGCAAGAGCACTCAGAGACCTTGTTTCTAGAAGTGTCTGTCCCTGTGAACCTTTCGTTTTATGCGAAAGCAATAGATGCCTCATCGACACCAAAGGTGGCGTTACTCAACTAGCGAATAGTGAAAACTATGTGATCTCATCAAAAGCAGGAAAATACGATATATTGGCCAGTTATATTCAGCACTAAACCTTACAATTTTAGTCTCTATAAAGGGAAAAAATTGCAATGTTTTTGTTTTACTCACACGTGAGTTCCTTTTCTATTCCTTGAACATTCAGCCCTGGTATATCCGCAATGCAAAATGCTACCATGACTTTCCTTCTATGCACTTAATACCTCTGCACAGACGCGCACAGAATGCCTGAGTGCCGTTTCGAAGCATTTCGCCGTGCCTTGTAGCCGTACGTACCATCAGATGACAAAGAAATTTGCAAGACCTGCCTGCACATGGTGGTCACTTGGCTACTGTTGAAGACGTGCGCATAGTCGGCGCAAGGCGCACGTAGTCGGCAGCATTAGACGAGCGCGAGCCCACCGGAGGCACCTCGACTCTATTACGAGCTATTCGTTTACTCGTTTTGGATGTTATCCTATTGACACATCCGGCAGTAAAAGCGATACATAGCCACGCTTTGAAGACCCCAACGATAATCGGAGCAAGGTAAGAGGATCGCGCGCTGTGGGAATGGTCACCCATATTCGTTACGAACCGCTGGAAAAAAACTTGCATGGGCTGGGTGCGGTGTTTTTCAGTATTCCAGAAAGATTCATCTTTTTTTACAAATGATCAAGTATTATCCGACTAACCGTTATTCTGCTACGAATCATCCCTTAAGGCGCAACTGTTCTTCCGAAGTGAACAACACAGCGGAGCAACTATTCATCCAACGTGAACAACAGAGGAAAGAAAAAATATTTCCAAACGCCCGCGGTGGTAATCAGACTGTTGTCTCGTCGGTTGGGAGCTCAGAGCGCTATCCGTTGAACCACAGCCTTTTTTTAGCGATAGCTACATTATGGTAGCATTTCGAGCCTTTAGCGTGGCGACGCCGTGGCGGTGGCGGCGCCGCCACGCTGTCGCGTGGTTGGTCACTCGGACTAGCTGCCGGCGGTGCGGCGCGTGGCTAACCACGTGGTTCGTTACGTGGGTGGTCACGTGGCCACCACGTGGTGCGGAGCAGCTGCTGCTGCCGGCGGCGCGGCACGCTAGCGAAATCTAGCTGCCAATGCTGTGCGCATGCGCCCTGTCAAGTGGGATGAAGATGAAGAAGGAACGCCCAGCGGAACGGAGCGGCGAAAGACTGACTTTGCAATTCAACTGAGCAAGTTTCAGTCGGCCAGCTATAGCTATAGCGTCACTCCAGGTTTAACCAGAGCTAAAGCACCACCAATTTTTATTTTCGTTCCTTTACTGTCTTTTGGGGCAAATCGATATAACAGGTCAAAAACAGGCATATCCGGTAGACCACAGCTGCATTTCTTTTAACGCGAGAGCGTTAGTATTCTCTTGTCGGAATAAATTGTCATGCTTAGGCGTGGGCGTTGCCGAGTGCCAGAAGCCTCGCAGCCGCAGCAACCTATGTAGGCCGCTGAGACAACGTGGCCTTGCGGCGTCACCACAACCTGCCCATCAGGTTGCAAGCAAGCTGACCACAGTAGCAGGCGGCAGTTAAATTAATGGCTAGCCGCCAGAGGTTACTTTGGAAGAGAAACCTAAGTCTGACAAGCCCCACTTGTGGTAGCACCTGCCATCGCAGGGCAGTGGCGCAGGAACGATTGAGACACCAAAAATGGCGCACGAAGCACGCTGGGTTGGGTAGCTTCCTTTTCTTTTTAGTGTTTTAATGAATAGCTTGAAAATATCAAGCATTGAAGCAAATCATCAGACAGCGCTTTCAAACGGTCTACTAAGCTCTCCTTTCGTAATACACGCTGTTACCGTCATGTGTTAATGATGTGAGCACAATACCGCGCTTGTAAATGATAAAATTGTGGTTCTTTACTCATAAGTAAGAAAGGGAGCACAGCAATGCTCTTATTGGCACAAGCGAACCGGGCCATGAATTTCATTGTTAAAAGCAGACTTGCCGCGCAATATTTTATTGAGCGTTCATATATGCAGTTGTGCTCAAGCAAAAGGGAAACTATATACCGAATCACTTGTTTCAATTTCCGTACAGCAAGTTCGTATACTTACCTCCTCCTGATCAGGCACTTAGTTTAAAAGGAAGAGTGCTGTGCCAGCCCAAGCAGCTCAGGTGATCGGCCCAATATTGCAACATGATGGCCCCATCCTGGTCCTTTGTAGGGCCAGCGTTGCCAATACAGTTCCAATGTTGGGCCCATTGCTTGTGCTGCTTGGGGGCATGTTTCCTTGGCTTCTCTTTATGAAGAGAGCTGCTGATGTTGCGTTCCGTAGGCCGAGAACACCTATTCCAATCACTTATGTCTGAAACCATCGGCTCCTATAACACCACTGCTTGTCATATAATGCACTGTTCACTGGAAGCAGAGAGGACAGCCCGAATGCCTCATTCAACGGTCATCACCGATGCGGCGAGTTGGGGCCATCCATGGAGAGCGGCCCCATTGCGCCTTTGAAGCTGCGGCGCTTCACGACGCGTCCAGTCGACTTAGCGAATATTAGTTCACTGTGATGTTCCTTGTTAGAGCGAAAAACATGTATTTGTGGTAATGTTTTCCTACAGCAGCTTGAAATCCTCCGTGAATTTGGAAAATGTGAGGCAGTTTCACTTCTTAAAGCTCCCTGAAATTCCGTAAAAATCCGTTTTCATACAAATTTTACCTTTTAGAATTTAAAAAAAGGAGAAAATTTGAAATGAAAATGATGCTGTGTTTGCATACAGACATCCGTATAGAGCGCACACAAAAAGACACACGGAACTTTTAATTATTACAGCGTGCACATGGAACGAGCTATTAAAATTACTGCAAATGATATTCATGATATACTGGCCGAAATAAATTATATTTAACTTGAGCACCGTCAATTGCTTTTAAGCTCAAATCAGATTTTCATGTCACGTGCAGATGCGTGTTCAGGCATCCTGAAAAAGACAGCTGCCATCGAATTTCCCCCGTCTCCATCTCCCTTCATGTACTTTGTGTTCTGTCAAAGTGTGCGCTGCATTTGTCGTCAATTAGAAAAAGGTTAGCACGTCTGCTGCGATGGTATAAAACGGCAACGTTTTAGTTGAGAGAATGAGAAATATTCTATCACAGTAGCTCTCTTGGCAGAGCAAAGCAGGAAATCGCACAGCTTGCACAGTGCAGCTAGAACCGTTGTGCTGTCACAGTTTCAATTTACCGGTCGGCAGTTCTTAGCGAAAACCTCACCTCGAACTGCAATTGGCAAGAAATCGTGACTGCGTGCTTAAATTAATTTAGAAAGCAACCGTTCATTTTTTTGTTCATTTTTCGAAGCCAGAAGCAAAAAATACAGCGGATGCCAAGCTGGTACAAAGATGCAATGAAGCGCTCTGTTGCGGAGAGTGCGCATACATGTATACCACAGTCCACGTGCAAAAGCCAGAAAGTATACGTTACGAAGACAAAGAAAAATTACACATAAAGAAGTGAGTTTGCATAAGATGCTCCCGGCTAATCAAATGCATATGTAACGACCGAAATGCACGTGTGAACCATGAAGTTTATCTCTTTTTTTTTGTTCTTGCATAAATGGCCTGGAGACGGAAGTTGGAAGCGCATAAATTTGGCAGCTACCGCCTGTATACGTCTCTTGAACCCTCGCTAAAAGAATTCATTTGTGGAATTTCCCGACAACACACAACGCATTAGCCGCGGTCACTCGCCGAGCTAAACGGAAATCGTAACGGGCACAAGTGGTGCTTTCGTCGTTCGTTGGCACATCACACGCCCCTTCAGCAGAGAAAAGGAGGCCCTCCGCTCCGGGAAAGGAAGACTGCGTAGATTGACTGGTAACGTACGCTCTTCACGTATGCCTTGTTTGGGCTAAACTGCACAGCACACTTGACCTTCGCGACACACCGTGGCACGTTTCTGATGTTTAACCGCATTGCAATAGCCCATTGAGTTGCCTAATTCCAGGGTGGGCCTGCGCTTAGAAATTACATCTGTACGTCCTCTACAAGCACAAATTTCCCCTTGTCGAGACGTGAAGATATTGACGCATTTAAGGAAAGTGTAGGTTCTTCCTTTGCAGGCTTGGAAAAAATTGCACGCCCAGTTCTGGTAGGGACGCATCACGAAGTAGGTTTTATGCCGCTGTCACGCTCGGAGTGACGATTTGCATAACAAGACTTACGATAGTGTTGTGCTACAGCGTATTCGGTTAATCGCATCAGAATACGTAATTGAACGCATTTTTCTGTTGCGTTCACAAGGAATAGGATGCTGAGGCAATGGAACGAGGAAGAACCAAACACCAGTGTCAACTCGCAACTGACTGCCTATCACGCGAATAGTTACACAGTGCCACGGCCGTAATTGAAAAAAAAAATCATTTTTACACGACGTTACTAGGCGCACAGGTGCGGACGTAAGTAAACAAATCATGAAGTCAAAATTAAAACTGACTTGGGTGCGTTTTAGCCGAGATCCAAAAGAAACAACTGCTCTGCCTGTATAGGCTTCGGTTCCTGGTGTGAGATTAAGTGTGCGCCGAGTATGGTCTCCATTCGCCAGTCGACAATGTCGTGATTTTTGAGCGACACCACTTACGGTTCTAATGGGTGTCTGTGGGAAAGCTGTAAGCAAGTTGTCACTGCTTAAAGCAGTTTCTTCGAATGTTCGTTGCCGGCGGGACTCAGGAGTGTCAGGCTAGAGTGATCAAATGTGCGCGAAACGCCCATAGGAGTGTCTCGGCAAGTTTCACAGCAAAGGCCGAACTTGAGGAAGCCCTTCAGTTTTATACAATACGCGCTAAATTGCTAGAAATTTATATCCAATGTTTCAGCTCCATTACAGCGCATATATGTATACGCGTTACTGACAACTAGTCGCATAAGGCAGCGTTTGAAAAGCGCGATCGCCCGGTCCGGGCAGCTATAGCTCCTGCTGAAGAAAGACGCAGGGGTACCAAATAGTTGCCTAGTCCGGGTCTCTTTCTTATGCTCTTCTGTTTGGGCGCTTCTTTTCGTATTACACCAACTATTCCAGCAAAGTTCGGCTTGAGTACTTATTTTTCACTGCAACCGCAGAAGCCGGAAGCGGCGTCGGTACAAGAATTGAATACAATAACACAGATACATGAACGCATCTGTACTGCGGCACTGCCTGGAAGCATCGGGGTGAAAAGAAAGTACTGTCAGTAAACAAATTGGAGGCAGCCATGTCACACTAAACATCACACGCACGATTAGTCACTAGAGTCGTACTGCACCGTCCAGGCGGGTACACAAGTTCGAAAAGCACTGCCTTTTAGGTCGCGCACAGCTTCTTCGGACAAAGCACCACCTGAACCATCGGCGCTCTGGGGCCCTATTCTGCAGCGATACACTTTATTTTCCATTCCATTTGGCTGTCACATCATCGTGACGACAGTACGAAAGGTTGGTGATCAAACGGTTAATCACAGGCACTGCCGGCCTGTTTTCGGCGCGGCTAAGTTACGCGTACTAGGCTGCGCCAATTCGTCTCCCGGAAGACGTTGACTTTCTTTTATAAGACAGATTTAGCGGCGATATAGCGCGAGAGGCGCGTCAGACGTGTAGTCGCGCTGCGTTACACGCCGCCTTCGGCGGCGCTCGACCAGTGCGATACGTACGTGCTAGAGATGCGTTTATGCAAGAGGAGAAAGTGGTATCATGCATATGTACCGGTCACGACCAGCGTTACGTCTTTTCTAACACCCTACGGGAAAGGGAGCAGTGCCAAATGGCGGAGGATCGGAGGGAAAAGAAATGGTTGTTACAGACTACGGACCTTGGCTCAAAAAGCGCCACATCACCGACGAGAAAATGGAAGCCGGATAGTGCTGTCTGAGGGTTCCTCCGTTGGAGGCGTGCCGATGCGCTCTGCCCATTTTTGTTTCCTTGGCAGCCAGCTGTACTCCGCGGCAACTTTTCTTGTAAATGGAGCGAAAGCTAGAAAATCCGAATACTCGTTCTCTTCTTACCCAGTGGTATATTGTCATTTCTAGCAGTCAATAACAATCTACTAAAACTTCGTATTTTCGAAATACCCATTATTTCAGGAATATTTCCAAGCAATTTGCGTATTTTCATTGAGGGTGACGAAGCATTTCTTTTCTTACTATGAATGCCACAGGAGCGTTAGGTTACCAGAAGCTTACACAGATGGCGCCAGCTACACTTGCAATGGAGCATAGGCAGCCTGGAACAAGCAATCCGACAGGGCGCATTCTCCGGTCGTCCTGCTGCCGGATTTCGTCTACGTCTTTCTATCTTTTTTCTTTGTTGCCGGAAAGCGTAGTCGCCAATATAGGTGGCATTGAACACAGTGTCGATTTCTGGTTCTTGCTCAGTTAACATGTTCGCACCTTTAGTTAAACAGAATTCATTTATACAGACATTACAAACTACTCTTAATTCTCTGCTTAGCTTGATAATATTTAATTAGTTCATATTTACTCCGAGCGGAAATTTGCAAAATTTAGCTGTGTGGCAGCGCTCGTATTTACTTCATTCTACGCTTGCCTGAGTGCCGCAAGCGTTTGCACTGTTCTTTCGAAAGCCGTCTTTCTGAAATTTCGGACACTCACTAACTTTGTCTCCCCCTCTGCCTTTCCAATTCTCCGCTCTTACAGAGAGCAGTGAAGATGACACCAGGAAATCTCTTCGCACTAGCATGTGCTACAGGGCTACTCGCTTCATTCGTGGCATATGTCCACGGCATCCAGTGTGCACCGAACTATTGCCAACAGATATCATGCCAGCCTGTCGATCAAGCCAGCTGTGACGGAATCGTCACTCCAAACGCGACCTTTTGTGGTTGTTGTCCTGCCTGCATCAAACAGCTTGGTGAGTAACGAGCCACAGCTGCTTTGCCCTTTGGAACAGCGTACCTTGCGCTCGTGGTTAGCAACCACAGCTTCATTCTCTGTAAACCACTTTACGATGCCATCGGTTATCCACAGTCCGCCTGGAATACGGTACGGGATGCATTTTACGTGCACCGGCATATGTTGCCCCCTGCCTGTTCCTTCCAATGAATTGCTCATTGTACATGAACATACGGGCTCCTTATAGGCTGCAAATAGGAAAAGCATGTGATAATGGAGTGCAACTCATGAGGTGGAACGAACCTAGAAGTAGCATACTACGAATAATCTTTGTCCGCCCGCCACCGCTGTACGGGTGAGGCTGGAATTTCGAGTGGGTAGCTCTTTTACAGTTCATATTGCCTTAATCACTGTTGACGTTGCTGACATAACGCGGAATTTTACCCTTCGTGCTGATGTGTTCGGCTCTGGCCTTCCCTGTCAACGTCAGAAGAAAGAAGCGGTGTAATCACAGGACGAGAGATTTCTAACATGATAAGCGGGTATCAATGAAAAAACAGAAGCCTCTGAGAAATTTTTATTCGAAAGCCTCTGTAAATAACGCAAGGGTCGCCTTCATTTCACTTTTGCTCTCAGTAAGTGGCACTGTTTTATTGCGAAAGCATGTTTGTCTCTTGAGTGGCGTGCACGGGAACTGTTAGCGCAGCATATCCGCATGAAAATTAGCCCCACAGGAATTGGCACATCTCACGTGACATCATTCGAAAAAATGAAAGTCCGCAGCATTGTGCTTCGAACCCAGAAACCACAGGATGCCGGGTTGGTACGCAACGAATACGCCTCGAAGGGTGCTTGGATCAAGTGCTTTAGAGGGGCACGAAGTGAACACGTTGTGGTATGTAAGACGGTAAAGTGTGTTGGGGATGTGTACTGATGTTAGACAACGATAACATGCGAAGAAACTTGCCGATGTCATCCATGAGACATAAGTGTCACGTGGCAATAGTTATTTCCACAAAATGGCCGACGTCACCAAAGGGTCGCGTGACAAGTATCACGTGGAAGCAATGGCCAGCAAAAAAAAATTGCTGGCTTTAAAACTCAAATTCTTTCGCATTTCTCTAATGCAGGAGACGTCAGTGCTCTCTAATGCATTTTTGTTTTATTATCGATATCCTGAGCGCCTTATAGATAGCAGTTGCGTATATTACATTGCAGCCTTTGATTAGAAACAGCGCCGCCGTGATGAGCCGGGAGTCAGCAGAGACGAAGCACAAGCTTGGCGCCGCCATAGGAGGGATCCTGCCCTTCACGCCCCCGAAGCAGAAGCTGATGCCTGAGGCTACAATATACTGCGAAATCGGAACATCTATAGAGCAGCGCTGAAATGGAGCAGTATTTAGCATTAGAGAGTACCGCAATCCTAGGTGAACATTTATTGTGCAATCATTGTAAGTCCCATTAGCACAAAACACGCCGTGCAGCGCCTGTAGCCGCCTTTAGCATAAAATTCTTCAGTCACGTCACCATGCTTTCGGATGTCGTCAGCCGTAGACGATGAAATGGCGATGTCTACAGAAAAGAATAAAAATTATTCCCACGGTGCGAGTACTTCAGACAAGAACCATCAGGTTGTGAGGCGAGCACGCAATCTATAGACTACAAACCCGCTACAAAAACATGGGTACTGCTGAAACCCGCTTTCTCCTTTCGGTATGCGCAGTGTGTTGGTACAGCGTTTACTCTACCTCCTGTATAACCCATTATTTCTTTTACAGACGGTCATTTATTTTTCTCTCCCAGCTCTTCGGACTCCAGGACAATGATGGCTAATTGCACGCGCCTGCGCTGCTACGTTTTTATTCGACATAACTTCTGCGACAAGTTTGAGTCCAGACAGCTCGCTGTAGTGTAATTATAGTAACTGTTTTTTTTTCCGAAAGTAAATGGCGCCGTATATGTCTCGCATTTCGGCGGACAACTGAACCACACCATAAGAGAAGTGATAAAGGAAGGAGTGAAAGAAGAAAGGTAGAAAGAGGTGCCGTAGTGGAGGGCTCCGGAATAATTTCCAACACCTGGGGATCTTTAACGTGCGCTGACATCGCACAGCACACGGGCGCCTTAGAGTTTTGCCGCCATAAAAAGCAGCCGCCGCGGTCGGGTTCGAACCCGGGTATACGGGCTCATAAGTCGAGTGCCCTAACCACTGACCCACCGCGGCGGGGTCTTCTTTCTCTGCAGTGAGATTTGTTCTGACTGCTTCTCCTTTCTTCCGTTGCCAGGCGTAAACGAGTCCTGCATTCAACAACTTATCAGGGGGCTACCACCGACAGCACGGTGCGGAAAAGGCTTGAGGTGCGACTCCGACAAGGGCATATGTGTGCCAATCACCGAAGGATAATCTCCTATAAGCTATGTCAAGAAAAAGCGAGATGCCTGCAATAGTCGAAAACACGAACGAAGGTCTTACATTTTATTTCTCTTTGTATTTCATTAAATAAAACGGAAATTTTAAGCCACCAATGAGTTTCATCGCACTACGTTTGCAGAAGGCTCACTGAGCGCAACTCTGATGTCGGCAGGCTCCATAGTGTTCAGAATACTTTGCGAGAGGGCAATTATTGTTTGTGAGCACAACAAGTATGCCTCCCCATCGATTCAGCGCGTGGGACTAGACACTAGATATGCTAATTTTAACGGAGACTCAGCGCTTGACGATTTGCCGTCCAGCCCGAAGTAATGAGACAATGGGGCGTTATTTAAGAACCAGGCCAACAGCATTATCGTCGTCGCCGCCCAAGCTGCATCCACTGTAGGACAAAGGCCTCCTCCATCTATTTATAGCTAGTCACCCTTTTCTGCACCAGCTGCCGTCCACATATCTCCCAGAATTCCAGTATCATGCTCCCACCTAGGTATCTGCGTTCAGTTGAATTTCACTCTTGTGCCCACAGAAACCATGGCTTCATAGTTCTCTGCGGTGCATGCCGTGCACATGCCCTTTCTTAATGCTTGGGAGCCTTAGGTTAGCTCAAATCATTTCGAACCTCAAGCGCAGCTAGGCCACATAAGCTATCACTAAGTCCCGAATCTCCTGATGCTCGCCAGAGTGGCCGGTCAGCACTGACGCGAATCAAAAGTTACCTGTGAACCAGGTAGATACTGTGCGTACAACATTTCAACACGATAAAATAGGCAGACGACGCTGATACTTGTAGCACAGAGCAAAACAAAAAACTAACAAAGTAAAGCACATAAGGAGCGCACACTTACAACTGCCTTTATTCGCAAAGTTTAGCGTTTGTTAAGAATATTCAAAACCATTACTCATGATCGTATATTTCAAAATAAAAGATGCGCACAACGCTCAAAAAGGCCAAGAAACGAGTTCTTCTTACCAGGCAGACAAATATACCATTTTATAATGCAGTTTTGTGGTTTCTTCGCGATATGAAGGTTCCAATCACTTCCTGCGTTGTCAGATTCTTGTGGGTTTATCGGACCTCTGTGTGAAGCAATAACGCAGTGCACGTTCTCATTTTCTTCATTACCTTGTACCCTTCACAGTAAGTGGCCAGATAGGACTTGCCGTTGCAGTTAGCTTGTTTCTGTGTTCGTGCGAACGCTTGCTTAGAAAGCGTACAGACTGGGTGATATATAACGCTGTTCAGGAGGAGCAATTACTGCAAAGACTTCGGAGCTGTAGGAAACGAGCTTACCGGTGGGCGATAAGCCGCATGCTTTTGTTCATCTTAGAATCATTCCTCCTTTTTATCGCTAGGCCAATCTAGTTGCCTTCGATAGGGGATGAAAGAACTGCGCCAAAATTTTACCTGTTTGGTACGATCTTTTAAAATGACGAGACGGCTTTCATGAGAAAACATTACTGAGGGATCTTAGTACTACTTAAGTGCTTCAAATGCGAAATATTGTTCTTCTTTAAATATTTTCATTTATTTTCATTTTCAATTTTTTTTCTTCTTCCTCGAGACACGCATACGCATTAGCATACCGTCGTAAGGAAACGCATATGCTAGGTCCACCTTCGTTGCCGAATTGCCACGCTGTTTTTGGCCAATGCGTTGCGTGTTTGTCTCGTTATCCTAAAGTCCTGGGTTCTGGTCCCTACATATTAGGCAGGTAATTTATTTTTTTTTTGACACCAGGATGATGCTATCAGAAATTCTTGATTCTGCTGCTGCTGGCCAGCGCCCACGTTTTGTTTCGTTGCCGATGAGCAATTTATTGCATTCGCATTATAATATGAACCAATAGTTAAAAGTTTCCTCGACCTTCTGCGGTTTTGGTTTTGCTTTACCTTCATAGGATATGGAGGCACACTCTATTCACAGAAAGCAGGAGCGTGTATCGGGTCTTGCGTTGCCGCTGTTATGAGCGATTTTTTACTAACCGATGTTGAGAGCGACCTTGAAAGCAACCTGTCAGGACTGCACCCTAAGACCATCCGGTACGTTGACGAGTGTACCGTGTCTTACAGAACGCGGGCGCTTTGTGGCTCGCGTGTGTGACGTTGTCAAAGTGTTGAGAAAATGTGCTTCGGATTTGCAGTTCACCTTCAAGGCGTCAATAGGGCGCCAATATGTGGATCGGTGACCACGATCATGTATGCTTGAAGCACAACCCGAGATCGGCCGACTGATCAGTTCGTAATCAGGCCGTTCAATATGAGTAGAGAAACTGCACTTATGGTTCCTAACTGTAAACTGCATTGACGAAATCTTCCTAATGTGACCTTGGCGATAGTTAGTGGCTGCAAATGTCTAAGATTAGAAATGCCCGGTACCAACACCGTGAAGTATTGAGACCTTCTCTCGGCAACTGCACTGGGCAAATCGACAGGCCACTCAGCAACAACTCGATAGTCAGCCTGAAAGTAAACAAATGGCGGACGATTCAGTGTGGTTAGGCCAAATGCGATTTAGGTACTCTGCACTTCTGTTTGCTTTGAAATTTTTGTTAATAATAATTGATTTTTTGGGGAAAGTAATGGCGCAGTATCTGTGTCATATATCGTTGGACACCAACGATATATGAGACAGATACTGCGCCATTTCGTTCCAGACTGTTTTCAAGGTCAAGAAGGCTTCAGGCAAAGATCGGCGAAATCAGACACAAGCTCCGTCTTGAGAAAATGATGTGATAGCGTTAATCGGTTAATTTATGGAGAAAGTTTTGCTTCCCGAAATTTTTTCACAGAGCTGACGGTTAAGTAGTAGAATTAGTAGAAACATTTATTGAAGTAACGACGAATTAGGACATATGGGGTGGGGAGAGAAAGATATCCAGCTTCGGTGGTCGGATTTATTTATTCCGGGATCCCGTTGGTCACCGCCTTAGCCGTCGTCACCAGCATAAGGGCTGTTCTCGGGTTGGAGTTGGTCAGGAGAGCCAGCCGACGCTCTAAACTAGGGCTATTAATGTTGGGTAATAACGGCCTGTTTTTCAGCCCTAATTAAAATGGTACGTCATTGCTTCATACCACAGGCGCTCTCTCATTTTTCTTGTCCTCCACATTTTATGATAGATGACTGTTCTTGGGGATGTGGTTGTTTGGAATCGTCTGAGCGTAGTGGCCTGCTCTCTGCGGAAGTCGTCCAAGGGAGACAAGTACATTTTCCGCGCTCCCAACAACGCTTCAATGTCTCCCCGCCAAATTCTGCTGTGCGCAAAGCTTCGATCGACCAACCCTCCACTATATTCGTTAACCCTCAGAAAAAGGTATCTACCGTCACATTAACCGCGACCCCCGTGTCGGGAACCCAAATGATGGTGTGTTGAAGGCTTGTGTTCCGTGTCTGTGCAGGATCCTACCATCTGTGTATGACCTCGTCACAGCTTGAGAAACGGTTAATGTGAATTTGCCCAGCAACTGTGCTGGTTGGCGCCGTCGATGAAATTTACAACTGGTGTTGAGGAATGGAAAGGGTGCAGTACGTCTCAACACCGCCGTGCAGAAAAGTATGAAGGAGAGAGGGAGCGCAAAACAGAGAAAGAAAAGGGTGTCGTAATGGAGCAAACGAGTGTAGTTTCGACCACAGAGGAACCTTTATCGTGCCGTGTCATCGCGCAGCACACGGGCGCCTCTGGAGTTTCGCCTCCGTGCGCCGTCAGTCGAGTGCAAGCAGATCCGCAAGACATGAGGAGCACAAGAGAAGCTTCATGGAGCGAGGCCTCCGAAGATGCCAGCGACACAGAGCGGGGCTTATAAAGGACGCCACTAGACCTAGGAGACGCCGCGTGCGTCGGGGAAAACGAAGCGCGCCGACGTGGCCAACATGGCAATCAGTCCAGCAGTGGCCATGTGATCGGTTGGTTGCGTCACTGTCATGGATTAGGAACGGCGTGCGGAAGCAGGCACGCTTGCCCAGGCGCGTAGGCTTCATCGGGCTGACGCAGAATGCGGCTCGTCGTACCACCTGCCAAGCCGTATGCGATATGAACAGTGAAGAACAACTTGAACGTCACTACACTCTTATCGAATCACAATGCCGTCATTGTGACTCTTCAAGCCTGATTTTCTTGTGACTGTCAAATGCAAACGTCAGAGAGCAAGCTTTCAATTACAGACGTTATCTGTCTACGTCCGGCAGTGTGATCCGCCAGACAGCATTGCGATGAAGCGGTGGAATTCAGAGGGAATTAAATAACTACAAAAGCAAATGTGCAATCGGCTAGAGCTTGTAATGCCGATTGCTACTGGTAAAATCACTATAATTTTTTTTCACAGGTCTTACAGGGCACCAAATGGCGAAATTTCCTAAGTTTGTACATTCACTGCCCCAGTTAGTGGCCTAACCCGTGCTGTTTAAATTTGAGCAAGTCTACGAGGCCGTCCATCTTAAAAGCTTTCAACGCTCATTTGATGCTGCAAGGATAATTGTAATGTTACCTTGATTAGAATTTGAGGTTTTCACTACCGAGCCAAGGACGTTGTAACAATTATATCACACTGGACAGCGTCCACCGCATGCCCGGCTTCTAACTGCGCACATCCGGTAAGCCAGATAGGCTGTAAAAAAAGTGCTCCGCCGTACAAAGAAACCTGCTGGTAATGTTTTGCAGGAGTGTTTTTCGTAGCATGAGCTACGTGCTTACTGTCGAATGAAATCAAATCAGTTTATTCAAACATCCTGGGATGTTTAGGGGTGCGGACAAAAAGCCTTAGAAAGGCTTGATGAAGCACGTGCCCCGTAAAAGAAAAAAACTGTGGAAAACGCGGGATGTTACAAAAACAGGGAATAGACTTGCAGAACGTAGCTGCTCACAAACAAAAACGCTAGCGGAGGACAAAAACTTAATGAAAATATCAAAGGCAAACAGTTTGAGATAGTCAAGCATGAATAATGAGATGTACAGTATAAGCTTGACATCAAAAGAAACGCTGAAAGAAAAAAAAAACTCTCGTATTTCGCAAATAATTTTGCGTTCTGCTAGTTCTGCTTATTTCAGAGACACCAGAGAAATGTACAAAATGTAATCACTTGGCATTAGACAATAGCGCGAGGCAGTACTTGCCTGAATGCAATCATTTTTGTCCACAAACGGTATCTCCTTGCCCATCTCAGCCATTCGGGACCTAGCAAAGGTATTTTCCTGACTGATAACGGCAGTGCAACGTGACCATGGCATGTATGTGCGGAAAGAGAACTGTAATTACACAAGGAAGCAGAGTGAAAGCCAAGTATATTGTACTGTGTAGTTCTTAGGTTACAGAAACCTAAGGCGTACATCCCTTAATGATTTTTCTGAACATGAGTGTTATCTTCTCCGGACAGTTTGTGCAGGGTGAACGGCAACCGAAATTTGAGCATCTGTTTTCCGTACTTTGTGCGGCATACATCAACTTTCGTTTTTCTGGATTGCGTGTACAGTACCCGATCAAAACGCACGACAGATTTTTTTGTCGCGCATCTGTCGCGCGACACAATTTTGTGTCGCAAGACAAGCTGTCTTGTCGTGCCTTGTGTCGTGCGACAAGCTTCGTGTCGTGGGTTCTTTCGCGCGACAAAGTTGTTTGTAGTAGGTTCTGCCGCACGACAGACATCTTTCCTGCATTTTGTCGTGCGAAGAAGTTCCCTGTCGCAGCATTTGTCGCGCGACAGGTTTCTGTCGCAAGTACTGTCGCGCGACAGTGGGAGTCATGCCGCGCGACAGAGATTGCGTGCTTCAGCAAAGTTGCCTGTCGTGGGTTCAGTCGCGCGACAGACTTCTAGCGCGCCTCTTTTCACGCGACAAAAGTACCTGTAGTGCGGCCTGTCGCGCGACACAACAGCTTGTCGTGGGATATGCCGCGCGACAGATACCTGTCGTGGGATGAGTCACGCGACAGATACCTGTCGTGGATTGTGCCGCGCGATACATACCTATCGTGGGATGCGTCATACGACAGATTCCTGGTGAGGGTAATTATTTTACTGCAGAATTCTAGAAATACTGTCGTGCGGTCGTGTGACAGCGATAGGATCAAATTGACCAAAGATGCTTCAAAGCGCGTTCACTGTGGCGAGTCGCGAAGAGGATGCGAGGTGCTCTGGTCTGTTGGTGACGGGCACCGAGCGAAATGAAGTGCTCATTCACATTGGCAAATCGAGTTTTCAACTCGCTTCCCGCGACCTGGCTCTCTCACCGAACGAGAATTGGCTTAGAGGAGAGGCACTGCTCGAGCACTCGCCTAATTTCCTTCTGTTCCCACATGACAATGTGACGAAAGTAGTGCATGCTCTAGAGTATAATGCGCCTTTGAAAGCCCAAAAAGCTGTATGCACAAGCGGCGAAGCCAGCGGTGCCTGCGTATCCGCACGCTCTTGCGGTGGCGGCATGTAGCTGCAGCCACGACAGCGCCTGCACACCAATCGGTGTGCGCAAGTCGAATGGCGCTACTGAAAGTCAGTGTCCTCTTGGCTTCTGTGACCTGTTCAAGACATGTAACATAATGTACCGCTACTACTATATGCGCAGAAAAAACCAAGGACACTTCTATGCGTCACGGAAAAGAATGTCGTTAATCGTCAATCAGGGAAAATTACTCGCCATAACCATCCGACTACACAAAGGCAGCATGTGTGTACATGCACGCAGTTCTCTGTATAAATGTTCAAAGCAAACCCGATATCATTTTTCCGCGCGTTTCAGCTTTAAGAGCGTCAGCTCTTACTACTTACGTTTGTCAAGGACACGTCTGTCTGCAGGGAAGGTCAAATTAGCCAAGACAGTTACCACACTATATCACATAGCAACAGCGGGCGCGTAGAGCCTCAGTTGTCACAGATACCTTCGATCCGTTTTACATATGCCAGTATAGCGGCTATCGAAGTGGAACCCCGGGGACCCCCATTTGCATCAAATTTGGGGGCCGCCCGTTTGACGCATAACGATCGAAGTGGTGTCATTTGACTTGTCATGTTCCTGAGGATAAAATAAATATTTAGATGAAGCCCAAAATATGTGTGGGATTCGCACCGACGACCTTTTCGCCCCAAACCGTGCATTCCAGGGACTTCCAGACAGCC
This sequence comes from Amblyomma americanum, assembly GCF_052857255.1. Lineage (NCBI taxonomy): Eukaryota > Metazoa > Arthropoda > Arachnida > Ixodida > Ixodidae > Amblyomma > Amblyomma americanum. The sequence goes on along the minus strand of NC_135501.1, from coordinate 120,668,063 downwards.
ATAAGGCCTAATCGTTTGTCGCAGAGAGTTCCGGATGCAGTCAAACAATTCATCTTGTTGTAATGCACACGTTTATAAAATTCGTTAACTGATATATAAGGAGGAAACATACCGGATATAGCGAAGGTGGCTGTAAATCGCAATAGTAGTGCAAAATCTTTGAAGTACATGACGCTGCTTGTATCTTAGAACGAATGTTTCCGAAACAAAATGCCTTCAGATGTTTGTATTTTGTCTTCTCCACGTTTGCTGAGCACCCCGATCTAAACACTTGAATCTCTCGTAGCTAACGCTCTAAAGTCCAACGCTGATGCAGTGTTGGCGGAGATTTTTTTTAGCGGCAGTGACGTGGTGCTTATCATAAAATAGCAAAAAAAATACTTTATGATGTCGTTCATTGCCTTCACTGAAAATTTCATGACGGTGACACGAAAATGTCGCTAAATATAGACAGCAGCGTATGCAGCCGAAGGTGAAATGCGGCGGCCGGCGAGTTTGAACCGATTTGATTCTCGGTCAAAATGAGAATAAAGTCTTGGGACTGACATCAACCGCGCGCTTTAAAGAGTTTCGCCTGCTTTGACACAGTCCAGCTCCTGTGCACCCGCGCTCGGTCCTCTAAACTGCTCTGGTCCCAGTGTGACTGTGTGCTATGACAATCTGAGCGAAAAGGAGGATGTCTGGGGGTTTTGATGTGCACCACGGCCATACAGTTGAGCGACATGATAACGTACGGGCGCGGCATGCCAGCCTGAATACCGGCCGCCAGCGTCAGAAAAATGCGACAGTAATGTTTGTTCAAGTCCATACTAAGCCGTCGGAGGGAGTATCGTTGGCCAATATCGAGTCGTTGGTAGAAGCGATAACAGGAATACAAACAAATGTCTCCCCACGGCGCCTTTAGTTGCTGCTGCTCAATCGCGCCTCCCCTGGCCTCAGCTGGCTCCGCTCCTGAAGGTGTCGCGGAAACCGAGCATATCTTTGTTTTACTATGAGACGAGGTTCACAGTAAAACAAGGACGAGAGCAGCACCTCAGCGCTAGCCAGTTTCACTCAGCCGCTGCATCGATGCGAAACCGGCTAGGCTTAGCGACGACTAGGGCAGCCAGGGCGTAGCGCGTAGTTCATTGCCCGGCGCGCCCGCGGGCGGCGTCGTTCCCGAAAGCTCGCCTCGCTCACTCCCGCTGGCTCACTGATTGGCTCAACAGCTTGCGACCTTCACTCGGAAGGCTGGAAAATCGAGAAGCGAGCGACTGGCGCTGCGACTGAGCGACACTTTATGCCCACGCTTGCACTACTGGTGAACAACCTTTAACGCACATATCCTTGGGTTATCGTCTGCTTTGCGGCGAGTCTTAGTTAAGATCGTCCGCGACGCCATCGTCACCGTCCGTGACGCACAGGCTGAGAACTTCAATTCCAGTACGTGCCGAAACAACTAGTATTTTTCGTAACGATACGAGCTCGAAAACACGCCTGCTTCGATGCGCTAGTGGGCTCTTGCTTGTTAAACTACACGCGATCAGGATGCTGCGAGTGCTAGCCACTGTTGCATATTAGCTAAAGTGAGACGCAAGTATCGACGTAGTTTCGTAACGCAGTTGATATCAAAGCACTCCGCTTCTGCTGGTCACCGATTAAGCTGTTAAGTGTCATGATCTCCGGTGAGCGTGCCAGTGTCGCGCAAATTAATGCATCGCAGCTACTCTCCATCGTGCCAATTGCGTTCAACTTATCCACGATATTTGGCAGCTTGAGATACGGCGCTTTTCTTCGCTGTTTTTGTCGTAACTTAGTGATTTTATCTGGCATGAAACGAAATTGTATTCTGTGAACACCGTCGTCTGCTCCGTCGTCTGCTCCGTCGTCTGCTAGGCCATACGGGTCACTTCAGGGGATCACAGGATCGCAGCTTCTACAAACGACATGCCAGAAAAAGTAACTGAAAGCGCTTTAGTATTCTTAAATAGTCTAAAAAAAATTTAAAATAAATGCAGTGTCTTTGTTGTGAAGATAGTACAAGTATTCATGGTTTAAAAAACAAATTTTTTTCTCGGTTGTAATTTTTCACCGACACGAAAGCGCAGCCGTCGGCGCCATTGCAGCGCAACCGACACTTCGTGTTTTGTATTATTTGCCCCTTTGAGGCATTGCTTGAGTACTTGTACGGCGGACACGTGTGAAGAACTCATTCAATAGGAAGGTGAGCAGGAGTGTGTTTTGGAAGCCAACGACCAGGATTTCGGCCTGTCAGCATTATCGAGTTTCAAAGGGTAAGTCATGAAGAGTGCTGCGACGTCTTTTCATCTGTGAGGGGAACGAAGACTCCTGCGCCGTTTTACTAAGCCTGGATGAATCGCATGGCCGGTGAGTCCCGCTCTGCGTTTCTTTGCTAATGATCTGTATTCACACGCGCTATTTGTAAGCGGCTATATAGGGATGTGAGTGGAGGCAGTCCGCCTGCGGTTGCCGCAGCTATAATGCGGCGCAAAAAAGCAGGGCCTATATCCTGCATGACAAGTGTTGTTCTCATTGTCTTTATGTGCATTTATTACTCGCGTGCCGTGGTAAATAAAAATGGCACCAGATATCACAACAGAGTTACGCTTTCGCTTGCTAGCGCTTCGACACTCGGTGCAAAAGCATGGATTTGCACTGCGTAGAAGACGATGAGCGAGAAGTGCCGCGCGGCGGAGCGCTCGCGCTAGGCCAGTTGCGATCAGACACCGCACTATTTTGCTCGGGGTTAGTACTCATCGGATTAGTGCTTGTGCCTTAATATGCGTCATAATAAATTTCGCGACAGTGATCGCATGCGAAATGCTAGTTCATATTCATCGCCTTGTCATTTGTAAACTTGTCTGTGCTTCCCCAGTGGAACAGGATTTGAGGCAGTGTTATGTCAAAGTTAGATCAATCTTGCGTCTCCTGAGCTGTAAACGTTGATGCTTCCTCTCCTTCTGAGCACTGCGAGCTGTCGGATATGCAACTGCACAATTATTTAGGATTTCTACCTTTTTGCTATATCCCTCGCTTTTGTGGCCCGCATTCAAGTCGTTCGCCATTGTCGATGGTTTTTTGTTACTTATTTTTGCTTTGTTATTTATTCTTGGTTGCGTGCCATCAGCTGTGGTGCCGGCGATTCTCCGAGCTCGGAACTCTTCCCAGGCACGGGATCCTAGCCACAGACCTCCCTTCGCCGCACTCACGAGTGTTCTTTGGTATTTTTTTTGTTTCTCTTGCCTTTACTTGCATTGCCAGTCGACAAATTTGTGCAGCTTTTAATTGTATGCAGATTTGTTAAATGCGCTAGCAATTTTTCTATGATGCCAAGCTGTGCTGTGAGATATCAATGTTCTTGCTAGTGAAGGCATGCTTTTTTCCATTCTCTCTACTCATTTAACCAAGGCAGACTGGTTGCAACTTTCAATTAAATACCTAGACATTGGGCAAGGCACCATGATAGGAATTAATGAAAACCTGCACATCCTATATTCAAATTGGTGTGCGGTATTTCAGCCAGCTCATCTTTCAGTGTGGTCATAACAGTCATTGTGACTCTTCTCAAAGAATGTATATCGGTGCATTACATAAAATCTGTTCATTTGTTTTGTCATGGGCTAGCTCATTGGTTTTTTATTTACTTATATTACGTCTAAGTTTAGTTTTTAAAGCAGTAGACGATTTCCTCTCTTGTCATTCATGACATGGCTACAGCCACTTACAGCTGTTGCTCTGGATGTATTTATTTGCAGTTGCCAGCGGCCAGAATCTATTGGGCCATGCGTGCTTCCTGCCTTCGGCTGTGTCATCCCTCCTGATCCGTTCATGGTAGTTATTCTTTTTCAGTGATGCATATCTTGCTGCCTATTTAGAAAAATATTTTCAATATAGGCTCGCAGCTAGGTTTAGAAATGCATGAAACTCTACATGCACTTCACAGCAGTACCTCAGCTTATAATTACCGGAACTGTAGACTTGTACAAAATATAGTCGCTGATGTAGCTCTTGATGCAGCTGCTGTTAACATAAACGTGCTTTGACATTGCACACTTGTTGCCTGGTATGCATATGTGTCCTCGAAAAGGACCTATATGTTCATTTATCCCTTTAAAAACATTGTGCTCTACAATGATGGTTTACCAGTATTTCTGACACAGAGACCAAATTGTCAGTCAGTAATGTAACATTGCACGATGACACCAATCCTTGTATGGTATAGCATCCTTGCAATGCACTGGGAAAGCTGCTGTCAGCACAGATTTATTGCTGGTTTATTGCCATAGCATATGGTTATACTGCACAGTTTGTACCTCTTCCTTCTTAAAGCTGTATACTTGAAAAATTATAATTAGTTGAAGGAAAATTCAAGGAAATGTAACAGTAACTGTCTCACATTTTGGTGGACACTTGAACCGTGATATAAGGGAGGGATATAGAAGGGAAGTAATGAAGAGCTGATGCCCATGTTAGATTCCCCTCTTTAGTTAAACATACCTCGCAATTAACACATTTGGTGCAAAACAAACATGGGACTTGCACGCTCACAAGCACCCTCATGTCAGTAAAACAAAGTGCCAATGTTGCCGTACTTTAGAGTTTTGCTCCTAAAAGCGCAGCTGACTTCTGCTCAAAGTTGAGAGCAAAAATATGTCTACTTTTCCTCATGTGCAGTCTGTGGTGCTGGTGCCATTTGCAATGGTGATTGACATTGAGTTGCATGATGCTCAGCCTGTTCCTGGAGTTAGTGATTTTGTCTGTCGTGTGAATGTGCTGTTAAAATTGGTGCAGAACAATGGTTCTCTAGTTCATTTTAGGTAACTGTCTCCTGTGCCACATGCTACCACCCTTTTTCCTCAAATTTCCTAATCTCATTTAGCCACCTGATTGCCACCCATTCATGCATTCACCTACTCTTGGAATCCACCCAGTGTTTTAGTGTGGTATTGCTTATATCTTCACTGCATTACACATGCACTGCACTTCCTCTTTTTTTGATTTAGTCAAGATATCTCTGTTCCTGTTGCTTGCATAAGCATAAGAGGCGACTCAAGTGCACCATCTGGGCTTGTGATGCAATGTGTAGGGTGCTTCGTTTTTGGGTAAAACCTGGTTTCTTCCTACTGTTGCACCAAAAAAGATTCTTAAAGATCAGGTTCAACCCAATTTTTGTGCAAATGTGCCTGTAAGAAAGTGTGGTTTGAAGGTGCACAACGGCAAAGAACTGCTGGAGTGTAGTGGATGTCACATAATTCTTCTGACAGATTTTTTAAACAATTCTGGTTATTTTATTTCTCTTTTAATGTTTATTGTTTGTCGGTTGCTTATAATTTTTGAATAAACTGAAAACTACATGTACTGACTGGTATTTCATTCCAATAATTATACCCATTATTATGAAGCTGTGTTGGAAGGTAGGTGTGCATTTAGTACGCGTGCTTTGAATTTCAGTGATTGTTTCTGCAATGCAAAATGGAGGACAGGTCTCTGCTGTGCGAGTTTTTTGCAATGGAGTGAAAGCAGCTGGAGAAGCATTTGCTGCTGTGTCACCCAGACAAAAGTTCTCCCACAGATCACTGAGCTTCTGAATACCTATGGCTTAAAGCTCTAAGCTCTGGTTGCCCTTTCCGAGGTTTTCTGCATTAACGAGTGCAAGCCCAAGGGCTCAGAGCTAACAAGCATTTGAAACCATAGAGCTATACACCATAGTGCTGGGGCCGTGCAGGAAGTCAGTGTGAATTAGGTCGCGATAAACATGGTTTACTGTAGAAAGCTAGTGTGAAAAAATAGTTGCGCTCACAGAAACCGCTGTTTCTTTCTTATTCGGTCATTGAAACAAAGCAATGCATGTAAAATTTTATATCTCACTGATCCCTCAATTTTTTTCCAGCTAAAGACCAAGAGTTGCATGGAAGTTGTGCAAGCCACCAAGTTGCGTGTGATTTTTGCCAGGGACCTGGAGCAGGCTGGGAAATTAGTGGATGGCCAGTGGTATTCACTCAGTAAGGCAAGCTTTTTCTGTAAGTACAGTTTTTGGCATGGCATTGCTTAGGAACGCATGCACTAATCTGACTACTCTATGCCCGCCCATGCTTCAAGAATAATGAAGTACATTAAAAATTGATTGCCGAAAAAAATTGCCGCTTCTGTTATGTTTTTCCAGGAAAGTATTTGCCATTTAGAGGGCTGTGAAAACCTTAAAAATTATTATGTGCTTGTTGTGCCTTTTTTTTTCAAATTTCTTCCACGTCTATGTTGTCCTGACCTTGTAGCTTGTCTGCATGAGATTGGCTGCTATCTACAGTTTGCTTTTTTGTTGCTCCTTTATTGCCTGTCACAATCTTTACTTTCCGTGGCAGTGTCATGCAGTTTGGGAAGTAATCTGATCTTATTTCTGCATTGGCGTGTATTGCAAGCTTTTGCATGTGGGGCAGGTTTATGGTGTCCTTTTGTTTGCTGTAACTGCAGTTTGGCCATGAGGGTTAGAGGCTTAGTCCTTTTTTTATTTTGGTGCAGTGTCATATACTTCATGCATAAATTAATGAAGTAAGCACTATTTTTTGTAATAAATGAACATTCATTATAGCTGTGGCCATTATAAGTGCACTTGACTCTAAAATGGCTTTCTTTCGGCATTCAGTATTACATCTTAAAACCAGCCGGAAGACACAAAACAGGAGAAGAGATGAGCACAAGATGAGGCTTGTCTAACAACTGAAATTTTATTGAAGGAAAGTGGCAAAAGAAGACCTGCAATGAGATTCAAGCACGCATGACCCCAAAGCAGTGAGAGGGCAAAAAATAACCGAAAGGCACTGACATACTAGTAAACCATCTAAAAAACTAAGTCCTTACAGTGAAGGTTCACCGACGGTTTAGCCAGGCACTTGTTTTTAGCCTTACTGATGTAGTAAGCCTCAACTATATCAGGACAGAATTATCACTTCCCTAAACCACTGATGTGCCGCAGAAATCAGGCGTGCAAAAAGAAAGGTCGTCCTCCGATTGCATTCATGGGATTGAATGTGCAGTGTCAGGTGAAAATTCGCCTTCCTCTCTATACAGTGAAAGTGCTCTCAGCCAGGTCCACGCACATTCAGATATCTGCTTGTCTGCCCATAGTAGTTTCAGCTACGAGGCAGTGGAATGCAAAAAACCGGTTTACTTTTCCAAGTGGTGAACATTTTTTATCTGCCACTGTGCATAGCGGACGATTACCCGTAGTTGTATCAAGCCTAGTTTGAACGAAGAAGCAAAGGGCTCCTACCTTACTTTTAGCGGTCAAGACAACAGCAACATCATACTTTGGTACAACTTTCTTGGGATGGTACGAAATGGCGTGGAGGTAAGGTATAGAGCCCGTCTTTTTGTGCTGCTCAACTACGTCAGCATCATGTGAACGGTGTTCCGTTCCCTCGAGAGAGTAAAAACACACTCTGACAGGTGTGCAAGATGGGCAAGTGGGAACCCAGGTGCCATTGACTTGGAAACCTGCTCCGAGAATGCATTCTAAACACTGTGGTGGCGTGACTTTCATAAAGCAGTCGTGATGCATGTGATTGCCAACCTGTCCTTCACCAGCCTCGAGTGGTTCAACTCGTAGCTAAGAGGCTTCCTGATTTTGGGCTTTGGCGCCAACATATGTGGTCGTCCGCAAAGTGCAGGTCTAAGTCAAGAAGCTACAAACGGTTATGCTTAGTGAAATTAAGACCTAAAAGATAGGCTTTGACCACATGCCTAAATATTTCTAAAACGTCTTGTGCCAACTTATCTGAGCCCTCCTTGTGCAAAAAAATTAGGTAGCTATCAACATAACGAAATGCTACTATGCCGAGGCCTTCCAAACAGGGCTGTGATGCGGTATCGACTCTGGACAGAAGAATGTCGCGGAGGAACAGTGCAACCTGGGACCCTCTGCATATGCCTGATTTCTGATGTAAATACCGCCTTGCCAACTGACAAAAGTGGAGTTCTGTGGAGTTCTAGTTTCTTGTGGACAGCAACCTGGGTAGGTGCTCTGCAGTGAGCATTGACATTGAGGGCCTGCACTATTCATTGTCACATGATATACCTCTGAGGTATGTGCAAACTGCATCAGGGTGGAGAATGAACATGCTTTTACAGATGATTGCGTGATTTCGGTTGCTGGCTTCTTGGGGCTGTTGTCCTTTTACTGCAAATCCGCATTTGTCAGTTGGCAGGGCGGTATTTACACGCAGGTCGTACCTTTGCTCAGCAACATTTTTTTGTTTAAAGTCAATAAGACATTAGAGCCCTGTTTGGAAGACCTTGGCATAGTAGCATTTCGTTATGTTCATGACTAATTTTTCTGGACATAGAAGGCTCAGATAAGTTGGCACAAGGTGTTTTAGGAGTCTTTAAGGCATGCGGTCAAGGCCTGTCTTTTACATCAGAATTGTCTAAGCAGAACCGTTAGCAGTTTAATGCAGGCTTGCGCTTTGTGGACGAATATGTTTGTCGGGGCTACAGCTAAAGATCGGGGAAGGCTCTTTTTAGCTACGAGTCGGACCACTCGTTGTTGGGGAAGGATGGTGAAGAGGTGTATTTGTCGCTGGTTAAGGTCAGTAAAGATGGAAACACTTGATGGGTGTGCAATCGTGTGCATGACATCAGCTTTAGATAAGTCATGCCATCACTGCTGAGGACGCATTCTTGTAGCAGGTTTCCAAGCAGCTGGGTTCCCACTTGCCCATCTCAACAACCTGTCATAGTATGTTTTCACTCGCTCGAGGGTAAGGAGCACATACTCCGATGATGTTGATACACCTTACCTCCACAGTATTTCACAGTCTCAAGAAAGTCGCGGGAAAGCGTAATGCTGCTGTTGTCTTAACAGCTAAGTGCAAGACAGGAGGCCTCTGCGCCGCCATTAAAAAGGCTTGATAAAACTGGGTACTTGTCCACAATGGACAGTGTCACAAAAAAGGTCCACCACTTGCAAAACTAATGGAGTTTATTGCGTTCCACTGCCTTATGGCTGCAACTAATATGGGCAGACAGGCAGATATTTGAATTTGCACTTGACTGAGCACTTTCACTCTATAGGCGGAAGGCAAATTCTAATCTGGCACTGTATGCTGAATCTTGTGAATGCAAATCGGAGGATGACGTCTCTTTGCACGCCTAATTTCCACGACACATCAGTGGTTCATGGAAGGGATAAATCTGTCGGTAGATAGTTGAGGCTTACTACATCGGTAAGGCTAAGGACACGTGTGGCTAAGCCATCGGAAAACCTTCGCCGTAAGGAATTTGCTTTCTTAGATGATTCATTAGTATGCCAGTGACCTTTGATTGCACTTCGCCCTTTCACTGCTTTGGGTTATTGTGCGCTTGTATCTCTTCGCGGGTCTCCTTTTGCGGCTTTCCTTCAATGATGCCGCCACAGTGGCTCGGTGGTTATGGCGCTCGGCTGCTGTCCCAAAAGAAGCAGGTTCGATCCTGGCCGCACCAGTCAAATTTCAATGGAGGCGAAATTTTAGAGGCCCGCGTACTGTGCGTTGTCAGTGCATGCTAATGAATCCCGGGTGGTCGAAATTTCTGGAGCCCTCCACTACGGCGCCCCTCATAGCCCGAGTCGCTTTGGGACGTTAAACCCTCACAAATCAAATAATCAAAATCTTCAATTAAATTTTTGTTAGTCCCGCCTCTTGAGCTCATGTCTTCTTGTGTGTTCTGGCTGGTTTTAAGGTGAGTCAGTACCAACTCGGCCAGTCATAGGCCTTGTTCAGTATTACAACATTTTGAATAAAGTGAGAAGTTTACTAGGCTATGTTGCCGGGGATCGTGTCCGCAGCAGTTGTGGGCAACTCAGAAGAGATAGCGTCATGCGATTGGTTGTGTAATTGGCAGAGGATGATGTGAGGATGCTGCTCGAAAAGAAAATTTCATAATCAGATAATTATTTACAGCCAAAAATGTCCTAAAAGTGGCTGGGCCAGAGAAAAAGTGCCGCGAAATTTGAAAACGCTGAAAGTAGGTGGAGCTACAGCGTAGTGCCAGGTTTGAAAAACTGGAAGTACGGACAAAGCCAAAGCTTGGCGCCAAGTTTGAAAACTTGAAATGAGCAATCACGTGACCAGTGATAAGTGTCCTATACTTAACCAGGAGATAGGAAAAAGAATGATAAATTAGAGGCAATTAGGCAATTATTGAGAAGCGAAAGGCAATGAACGCGTGGTTAGACTGGGCGGGTATTCAGTGAGTGTGCAGGAACGATCAGTGGAGGGAAGTTTGAAAACTCGAAATCGATGCTGGGATGAAATGAGGGTAAAATAAGAGTTAATTGATAACCAATCAAGTCAACGAGAAAACAACCATGGCGCCAAATTTGAAAGGCGACCAGTGTCGAGGAAGCATCAACGCTTTCACATTTTTTTGCGCAGGTAGCAGCGGTGATCTCTATTTTTTGTTTTTTTTTCAGCCAAGACAAAAACCATTTTTCTTGGCTCATGGGCGATGTATCTAGGAACCTGCGGCCAGGACTACGCTGGACAGCATGCATCAGTAAGCTCGAAAAAAAAAGCACGAAACAGTAAATAAATATTGATCATTTTCATTTCAATTCTAGTGGTTTTGTGCACGAATTACTCTGGAATGCACAAAGCTTGTGTTAATTGACAGGCGACCATTAACAAGGTGTGCATTTTTGTGCATAGCCTACTCCAGAACACAAATCCTGTGTTAATTGACAGGTGACAGTAACGACTGTTACACACTGTACGAGCACTACACAAGACACACTACAGAAGACCAGGCAAACTACAGAAGACAACTCAGACTACAGAAGACAAGACAGACTACAGAAGACAAGACAGACTACAGAAGTCGACAGACTACCAAAGAGAGGACAAACTACAGAAGACAGACTATAAAAGACAAGACAGACTACAGAAGACAGGACTACAAAAGACAAGACAGACTACAGAAGGCAAGACAGACTACACAAGACATGCCCAAAATACGACAAGACTACATACTACAGAAATTTTCTGTCTTAGAATCCTGTAGTGCGTTTTGACTGGGTACACAGGATGGTGTGTTGAAAGTCCGGATAGTTTGATTAATTAATTGCCATCCTGAATTATTTTTTACTTATATTGCCGTAGCACTTTATAGGAGGACAATGACTGTTTAGAGATAATGAGAAATTTTTAAACAACTTGGATGTGCTTGAATAGCAAGAAACTTTACCAATTATGCGGATTGCACGTTTCTGAGACCGTAACAGTTTGTGAATATTTTCAAGCGTTATTGTTGCCCAGACAAGCGCGTCATAATTTATGACTGAATAGTGAGTTTTATAACAATACATACACTTAGATGAGAAAAGAATAACAGTAGCGACGTAAATAGCCAGTCGTGAGTGATTTTCCCGACAAGATAACTAACGTGGTCGTGCCACGAAATATTCTCGGAAAAAAATATTCCCAGTGTTTTAAAGTGAGGAACGAGTCCAATAGCATTGGAATTGATCACGAGCGATAAATGATGGAACACTTTCTGACGTGGGTGGAAGATTACTACATTGTTCTTTGCAACGTTAATTTTTAGATCATTCGCAGTGGATCAAGTGTTTATTAATGCCAATGACTTGTTTTCTCTATCGGCTTTAATCGATGTTCGAAAGTCCAGAAAACAAAGACGCTTGTGGTCTCAGCGTATATATTATAGTCAGCAGATTTATCAATATTTACATTATCAACATAAATTAAATATAAGAGAGGCGCTAAAATGCTTCCTTGCCGAACACGCGAACTTATCACTTTCAGAAACAGAGATTCCGTATGACTATTGTCGTATCCTTCGTGATGGAACGATCCGTCATGTTATTCATTGAACGAATTCGTTTTTTGGAAAGGGATGCTTATGCTGTCATTTCAACAAAGGTTATGTGATGTGCATGCATACATAATTTCTCCATTCAAGCTTTAGTCATTTGGGCTAAAACGCAAATAATCTGTATTCTAGTTATTTACTTTCTGTAGTACATGCACCCGCAAATCTTTTTGTATAGCTTCTGACCACAATGTTCACGGCAGATATTGCAGTCCAGCTGTCGAAGAAATAAGTATTATGTACAGCGGTTTCCTTTATGCATGTCATGCATTGCTTACATACAAAACATGTAGCTTAGAATGAAAGAGTAGTGAGTGGCTGGGTGAGAAGAGGTATATATATTTTATTTTCATGATAAACTGTCTACTTTTTGGCTCTGCACATGGCTGTCGGATTTATCTGAATAGCAAAAAAAATCCTCATTTAGTAGCCATACAATACAAATTATAAATATATTTCACAAATACATTCCGGTCATCCGCTAGTGAACAAATGGCTTTCGTAGAAGCTTGCAAAAGCTATTTATTGAGAACCGCACCATTACGATTCACTGATCAAAATTGATTTTTTATAACAGGAAACAGCAGAAACCACAGGACCAGGAAGAAGCCGACAAAATGCACTTCCCGTGATGATACTGTGTGCATGAAGGTCCTTACAGTTGTGTCATTTCGAGGAAAAAGAAGGCAGCTGAATTGGGGTGCCAAATACAATTCAAATGCAACTGCCTTGCTGTACACAGTACTCAATGGACAACTTAGCGAGAAAGAAAAATGGTAACACCTAAGAATGGTTGACCACTCGCCCACAAGCAATCTAGAAGCCCACATCCCCCTAACCTTATGCTCTCAGCTTTCATTACACCAGCATATGCAAGAAAACGTACTGATCCCTGAGGTCAAGTGAAAATGTATTCATAGGTTCCAGTCACAGCTCACTGAGGTATCCCAATACCTCTGCAGTGCGCCTCACGAAGCACGGATTCTGAAGTTTTCTGAACGGACTCTTTGCACAAATTTACCCGAAGGCCGTGGCCATGTGCACCTTTTCGAAATGATGACCTAAAAAGATGAAGCGTCCTCACATGGCTCGCGTGAAAAAAGGTCTAAGATAAGGTTTTCTCTGCTTATTTATCAGCTCTGAAACGTTAGTTTTCTCTGCTGCTTCGCACATATTCAAAGCCTCTTCTTGGTTTTTGGTGGCATCGTTTTATATGTGCGAAAGATCTCCCTCACAAACATATCGACACTAATGCAGAAGCTGGAAGATCCATGTCAAATGCCTTTTTTCACAGCAAAGATACTACACGAAGCATCCCCCTTTTTATGTCATCGTTTCGAAGAGGTCCATGCGGCACCAAACTTTGGGCAGTTTCTGCATAGAGTCTTCTATGCTCTGAAGCCCAACAATTAATTCCTAGGGAGGTGCCCTGTAGATGTATCAGAATACCTCCTGGTGAGCAAAAAAAACTCTTGATATCTTTTATTTCATCGCGCATATCTCACGAAGCATTGCTACCATTCTAAATTGTAGTATACATCATGTCATGACGACGCACCTAATTACAAATAGCTTTAACGACCTCCCTAGGTTATTAACTCGAGTGAATGTGCGAAGTGACAACCTGGTGTGAGTTGATGCCTCCTGGAAAAGACAGTGGCCAATCTTCTCTGCCACCAGGTTTTGGTCGCCAAGAGATAGAAAAAGTTGATTAGAATACATACAGCCATTTTATAAAACGCCTGTGCTGTTGTTTAAACCTTACAAGATATTTAATCGAAGTGAGTTCCTTGATAAAAGAAGGTACAAAATCTGCAGCATCCACTTTCCACCCGAACTGTTCCGCTACCACACATAACTTTTTACAACACTTTGTTCAAACTAAAATTTAAGGCAGGACTGCGTTTGGCAGAAAGTCATTGCTCCCGAAAGAGCTTAAAAATGCGTGTGCAAAAGCTTGGTGCATTACTCACTCCGCAACCGGATGCAAAAGGAAACGGTGTGGAGGCGTGCTCTGAGACTGCACTCTGCGCACATGTGCCAGAGAATATGCGCTGGGAAGAGGAGAAAAATAAAGGCACATAAGGGAGTGAGATTGCGTATCCGGCTCTTCCTTAGCCGAACACACCAATCACGCTGCCAAGATATGCGAAGAGATTTTTTTTTTTAAATGAGTCAATTCCACATAAACGAAATGTGAGAAAACCCCGAAAGATTGTTATCTGCACAATCGTTATGCTATCCAAGTCGTTATATGATAACCTTTGTATAGTAGCTAAATGAAGTCTACACTGCGCCTTAATGAAAAATTAGGTAAATAATTTAATCACAATCAGCACGTAAGAATCGATTTGACTCTTTTAGCTGCGAAACTTCATTTCACGGAGTTTTGTTACGGAAAATTGATTTGGACAGCTGTTTTTAAGCTCATTTTGATAGTAATCATGAAACGTATTTAGGCAATGCATAAAACAGACATACAATTGGAACATTAATTGTGGGCAATCAGGGGCCTTCATGTGCTTCAGCATAAGCAAGTAGAGGCGAATAGCAGGCCACTGTCGCAACCACTGAAAGAGAGAGAGAGATAGATTTTAATGGAAGAACACATAATTTAGCCGACTCTTAAAAATCGCCAACATGATACTCTGCGTGGAGAAGAGAATTTTGGAGATACATAGGAAAAAAGAACGGTAAGAAAAAGTTAAAATGAAACAAATAAAAAGCGGAGAAGATAAAATGCAGCCATTAACTGCGTACTGAGGTGCGTCGGCGAGCAATCATCTAACATATGAAATAATTAAGTGCATAGCCCGAAAACTCGGCTGACAAACTGGAATAAGCACCAGGGTAGCATTCAAGGTGAAATGACCGCTTGTCGAGATGCCCAATCTCATTTAAATACGCAAACAAAAACTTCTTTACATGTTGCTGATGCCTAAGGGTGGCTAAAGCACCTAAAACACTGTTCATTGTTAGAGGCACTGGGGAGAGCTTCTCCATGCAATTTTCATAGTACCCACGCTCGTCAGCTGTATACACCAGGCATTCAACTACTAATATGTTCCAGACTTTCAATCGAGCCGCAGTTCTCACAAAGCGGACTGTTGATTTGACCGAAATCGTATCGCAAGCACTGACTTGACAGCCTTCTTTATTATTTTTCATACTGTTTCAAGTGGTCCTCACTGGCTATATTGTATGGGATCTAGAACATATTTCACTTCAAAAAAAATTCTCTTTAAAGAGCATTTGGTACAGGACGCGAAAAGACAGTACAACGGCTAGCGCTGTCGTTTTCTGTTTTCCTCTGCAATCCCGCTTGTAAGGCAGAATTCAGAAAACCACTAACGACTAGACTAAGTAAAGGCTTTATCCCCCACTGTAGCAGAGCCGCATCTTTGGTTCATCGGCCACGGGATAGTAATCTTATCGTTATTGTAATCTCTAGGGTGCAGATCTTCCGCCGATATATTTATCCGCCGATATCTGAGAAAGTAGCTCTGGGGAAGGAATAGTGCCACCACGCTAGAAACAGTGCAAGCGACGAGACTCAAGCAGGCAAAGAAGGTTTATGGTTTATGGTTTAGAGGGTATAACGTCTCAAAGCTACACTCAAGCTATGAGGGGCGCCGGAGTGAAACGGTCCGGAAATTTGGCCACCTGGGGTTCTTTAACGCGCGCTGACATCGTACAGTACACGGGCATCTAGAATTTTGCCTCCATCAAAATTCGACCGCTGCGGCCGGCATCGCACCCGCGTCCTTCGGGTCAGCAGCCGAGCGCCATAACCACTGCACCACAGCGGCGGCTTCTGGCAAAGGAGGCTCTCACGAGTGGATTAGGCTTATCGTTATCCGTGCATCAGCAGGATTCGGGTGATTTTTTTATTTGACAGGATTTGCGGCCAGGTCTTCTCGGAGTTACAAAGAAGCTTTCTGCTCACCATTTATTCAAAAGTAAGATCTCTATGAGCTTTGCATACGAGCGCAATTTTACTTAGTGTAGATTTCTTGATTTGGCTAATTAAAAAACTATTCAGGTATGAGTTACTGATTCAGCTTTTTGCGCTTTCCCTGTTACTCTAGTGCACCGGTAGCGGAAGGTAGAGGTACTGCATATAAATTGAGCAGCTTCCACCGGAATGCCTCATGAATCGTCGCTAGAAGATTTATGTTCTGGGATATCCTAGCAAGAGCTGACACCTGGGCCTCGCAAATGCCGTAGATGACAGCGGAAAACTAAAAAGGCACGTGGCGGTAAGTGGTTGGTTGCGGCAATACACGTCCCCGCTCAAGGGAGATTCCGCTCTGTGAACGGAACGTCATGGTGACTTGTATGAGCTTAAGTGCGGCACTTTATTGAATTTCTGGCCACTTGCTGGCTAAAATTCTAGCAGCAAACACATCCCTGTACTTTTTCTTTTTTTTCGCAGTCAGCCTTTTCAGGATCGAAAGCTGCACTCCCACTGTGCCGACCCTGTCGCGCGCCATCTTTTTCCCGCCTTTGAAGGCCACATTATTGGGAGGACCGTTCTATTAATAAAAAAGCTGGGCCAGAAATGCTGTTTAATTAGGGATCGCTTGTTCGCAAAGGCATGCGCTTTCAGGCGCTGGGTTTTGCAATGTTGGAGTGCACAGAACAGCGATATATGAAATCTCAATCCAGCTCCGCCGAGCTCCACTCCACAGTGGTGTCCAGATAACTGCGTACGTTTAAGAATCGCGGGAACCATGACACCTACTCGCCTTCCCTGTTTCTGGTTGTTTGCAGGTATAAAAAACGTCGCAATCTTCTTCACAATGCAGTGTCACGCCTTACTGTATTAGTTTTTGGCAGTGTCTAGCAACTTTAGTATAGGTGGCGCTTGCAACAGAAATGGGCATTGGAAGGTTCTGCTAGGGGGTGGCTCAGGGGGAGGTCGCAAGCAGCTCGTTCGTGCGCCTCGAACGATGGAAAGCGCGAATAGCCCGACAGACACCCCGCCATGTTCAAACTCAAAACAAAGTTAACAATTGCAAGTGGGACGCGCCCGTAAGCGCTGGGTGCGTCGCAAAGGCTCTACAAGCCGTTCTTAATTTCTTCATCCTTTAGCATGATGCATGCTGTTCGGAACGAGCCACGCTTTGTCCCGCATATCTACACAATATACCCACTTTCACATCTTCCCCTGTTGGTCCTTATCATCTTCCTTTCATTTATACTGTCATATCTCTATATCTACAGCTTACCTTGGTTCCAGTTGTGCGATCTTTCCAGAATTTTGGTCAGAACGAATTCCTGAGGCATGAAACTCTGAAAAGAAACGTGTTTTAAAGACCCCCTTTGATGTAAAGGTGATAGCGGCTGCTACATTACGCAAATATGGCACCCTTTAAGCATTTTTTAAAGAGATTTTTCTCTTCCAGTGAACTCAAGCCGAAGATATTCCTGGACAAGATAAATATTTTATTTGTTCATAACACTGTTATGCTTCGGGGTAGGCTAGCCCCACGTTCTTCGTGCTTTCCGACAAGTTTACCTTTTGACATGTACAGCAGCGGTGTTGATTCCACATTTACGCTTTCGCATGCCGTGTCCGCACGTCGCTACATTTTTCTTGGCCTCATCGTAAGTGTTATGATGCCCATGTAACTACATTTTATGTAGTTATTGAATTCGATGCACATACCACAATCACACGCACACCATTACGTGTGAGGTTGGAGACAGGCACGGAGAAAAGGGGGTCAGGGATCAAACACGGGTTAATGACATCCTAGTCGAAATCAAGAGGAAGAAATGAGTTTGGTCAGAGCATGTAATGTGAAATAGCATTGTGTGAATAGTGCATTTTTCGTTCGAAGCGAATTCAAAGCGAATAGCAATTCTTCTCGAATAATTTCGAAGCGAATATTTCGAATAGCAGCAAGTAAAAAAAACGACAGAAGGCTAAGTCTGGCATTTGTTCAACAAAAGTGAACAGCTTGATTACTAACAAAAATCTACAAATTGTTGCGCAAGATCAGTAGCTGTTGGACATGCTGAGGATTGAGATGCTCCCTTCTGCAGCTGAAAACGGCTCCTGCAGTCGAAAAAAGCCTTTCACTTCTTGTCTGGGTGGCTGGTATCGAAAGATACATACGGGCAGCTGCCACCAGGGTTGGGTAGAGGTGCCTGCCCTTGCTTTTTCACTACACAAGGGGATCTTCGGACCGAGAAAGATAGGGGGGCCTTCAAGTAGTCAGCAACCTCATTCGAGATTGTACGGCTTCACTTATTATGGGCACGCGAACTGAAATGCGTAAATCACTCCACAGAGAGTTCCCTGATGGGTCTGCAGAGAACGTGCTGTTCTCTGTTGTTGCTGTACCATGTTGATCAACTGGCACAGCCTCTTCTGCTGTCATTGTTAGTAGACTAAACGCCCCTTGCTTTGCAGGTCGTTCAGCATAACAGACATCTTTGCATCTAGGATTGACCAACATCGCCAATGCAGGAAAGCGTGCCATCTTAATATTTGGGACCTCGTCTTGATGCTACGAGAAAGGCTTGAGGCAAATAATGCTGCCTAACCACCTTTGGAAACATGTTCAGCTGGAACCGCCCAGGTACACAGCAACAGGGGAATGACTTGTGACAGCGTGAGATATCTGTCCCCAGACAGTTCAGTTCTTCCGTGGTCAAGTCGGTTCAAGACTTGCACTGTTGCATTCATAAGCTCTCACTCACTTGCGTTCAAGTCTGAAACTGCGTCACATTCTGAAGGTTCTACAGTGATAACCCTATGGAGTTTCACGAGCCTGGCCATCATGGCATGCTCACTGTTCCATCGCGTCGGGACGTCTTGTATAAGCTCGAGAGGGTCCAGCTGCATGTTTCTTTGGATTTCCAGAAGACGTCCTCAGGCCTTGATACTCCGTTTGTATCTAGCCGCAATCTCTCTGTCCTTAGCACAGAGCTGCCAAAACCATGACACTTCTCTTTTCGCATCACAGGGAACACAACTGAAAGTGTGTCCGAAACAGCGCACACCACTCCAGGACGACCGCGCTACTGCAGAAGTTCCTTCCATTATCTGTAAGGATGAAGATCGGCACAGTATCGTGGGCTGCAAGCTCCCACTCCTCGATGACACCTGCGATAAATAGCTCTAGATTTTCTGCAGAGTGAGAGTCTGTGATCTCCTTGAAAGCCAGTGCAAGCACATGTGGCACGAAGTCACTGTCCATGACGGGACAAGCTACACAAACGTAGCTGTTATTTGCCCGCGATGTCCAACTATAAGTTGTGGTTGAAAGCGACTCCACTCCGCTTGTAAAAATGGCCCCGAGCTTCCTTTTCGTCTTCTCGTTTCTTTATGCGTAGAAGTCCGGAACAATGGCTCTCGAGAACGTTGTCCGAGACGGCACAGCATAATCCGGCATAGCGAACTTCATCATGTCGTGGAAATCCGGTTCCTCGATAAAGTTGTAGGTGTGCGTTCCACGAACTACGAAGCGAACTACCATTTTGGTTATCTGTTGGGCTTTCGTGGCGGATGCCTTCATTTTCGGCTTGCAAATGTCGGCTATAGGTGGCGGTTGACCACTGGCCTTGCTTGGATGGCCTGTCGCGTGCGTCCCGCTTTTCTTGGTAGCCTTTGTGCAAGTCCGGGTGTCTCCTTAACTGCGTTGCTAGGGTTGTTGTGGTACTTGTCAGGTTCTTCATGACTGTCTTGCATTTAAGAAATCGAGCTACGGTTTCTGGTGTAATCCTTACAAAAAACTTCCAAATCGGATTGCTGGCCGCGTGCAAGTCCCCCATGGTGCTCTCTCGAGTGGTCCAAAACGGCTGGGTTCCGAAAACGCCTTATACCTGCCGCGTCTGGCAATACTTCGAAATTTCAGAATTACAAAATTTCAATCGAAGCGAATATCGAATAGCGTATTATTCGTTCAACAATTTGAAAATATCGAATATTTGCACAAGCCTAATGTGAGCGTCAGATAACCGCTAGTCACAGAGGGTAACTTAATGTATTCCAAGAAAGGGCAAGTGTAGCTGGAAGCGGCAGAAAGCTAGGTTAGCTACGAGGTTAGGAAAGTTTGCATGCTAAGGCGGCTACGGGTGGCACAGGACCGTATTAATTGCAGAAGAACTGGAGATGCCTTATTCCTGATGTGGGTCCAGACAGGCTAATGAATATGATGAGGACGCAGTTTGCGGTAAAACTGCATTCAATTACATTGTTACATTGTTTAACAATGTAGCAATGTAAAATTAATGCGACATTAATGTTACACTACTATATCATTGATGTAACAGAATGTAACATTAGTGCCCGCAGCACTGGCAATATTATTTATCACCGTTTTTTTTCAAGATGCGTTACCTAACACTGTATAACTAGCAACCTTCTGTAATATTCTCCTGATATTTCTATGTTTCGTTGCATTGTATAACCACTATCCTCTATAATACCGTATGACCGTGAGGGTATTTTTAAAAAATAAAAAAGTAATTACTTTGTTACATGGCGTAACATTGCCAAGAGAACAAGTTTAGGTGCGAAAAAGGAACCGTGGCATGCGTCGCTAGTAGCGATTTTAGCGCATAAATTCCAAGGAGGCATACTTCTACGAGAGGCCTGCATAACTAGGCCAGTTCTTAATCTTAATAATCTCTGAAAAGGTCTCGATACGTTTTGGTTTGTAGATACTTTGAGCTTTCAGACAATGTGTGTTCACATTTCTCCGCAGGTCACACACGGCAAGTAAAGAAAGTCATCACATATTTATCGGTGCTCGGACGTGAGTTTAGTGCTGTAGAGTGGGCTCGAGCAAAGTAGCAAAGCACAAAATAAACATCCTGTCAATTTCCTTTTTAAGCATCCAGAAAACGAGAGTCGAAGAACATTTTCAGCCATCGTTCATTCCGTTTGCTGAAAGAGGCCGCAAATACGCTCTCGTTAAAGAATTAAGTTGGGCCAGTTGGTGCTTTTTATCCACAGACTGCGACATATTACTAGCGTTAAAATACAAAATACAAGGAGCAGAAACACTGGGTCGGTCCTGTGTGTTCTGCTCTTTGTGCTTTGTATTTTAAACGCTAGTAATATGTCGCATTTTGTGGATCTATGCTCTCATAGCCCTCTGCTGGGTTGTTGGAGCTGCCCTTAGTGAGCAGTGCTGCTACATGTCTATATTGCGTTTCACAGTCGTACCGCTACAACGAGCACCACCTGTTTTTGTCTTGCGCGGTTGCGCCATGGTATGCAACCGCACTGTCAACAAAGCAACCACACTGCTATAGCACTTGCACGACAAACTACGCACCTCGTTATTTATAGCATCACGCCAGCCCTGCACTGACACTGCTTCCACAGCTTTTTGTGTCGACATCACAGCGCTGCTCAGGAATGAGAGCATTCGTTGCTCATGTAGTCGACTGCCACCGCGGGCGATGAATCGCATTTCATGCAAGCTCGAAATAGCGTATCATGCAACTCTTATTCTCTTGTACCTACCATAGTACCCGAATTTACCACAACGAGACATGGCCTGCACCACCTTATGACTCTCGGCCGTTACTTGCTATTGCTATCACACATGCTTACGATCGGATGGGTCCCGCCTAGTAAAAAGCTGCTACATGATATGTTCATGCGCTAAATGTGCCATATATATGTGGCAGTTGAAAATTGGTTAGGTTTTCGGTTTCTAGAGCTTAACGTCCCAAATTGACTCAGGCTATGGGGGATACCGTAGGGTTGGGCTTCATATAATTTCGACCACCTGAGGTTCTATCATGTGTGCTGACATCGCAGATTACACGGGCCTCTAGCATACTGCCTCCGTCGAAATGCCACCGCCGTGGCTGGGTTCGAACCCGCGTCTTTATGGCCAGCAGCAGAGCACCATATCTACTTAGCCACCGCAGCGGCGGTGGTAGAAAATTGGACGAAGCACAGATTATTGCCAAGGGTTCTGAAAGAGTTATGAGTTTCTCAATAACAAGATATGAATGCCTGCTTGAACCCTAGTGATCCTAGCATCATCGCATTGGCATGCAATTGATAATGTTAAGAAACATATAACATTAACTAACGATCACATAAAAGCAACATGCGGCTAGATGCGAAAGCCGGGCATCGCTCCAAATATTCCTAGTTAGAGATTCAGTATTCTAACAATATATTTGTTAAAAATATACTCCGTGCTGGCAGTGTCCATTGAAAATTTGTTGAAATAACCTATTTTTCTCTAAGCGGCAATAATATACAGGCGCCGTGGACGCAATTTGTTTTTGTGAACTTCGCCCGAACCTTGAAGCGGTCAAAATTGCATAGGTGTCGTTATCTTCACTCTTGTGTAGCTTGTGGATGGCTTTTCCCTATATTTTATACTCGAAAATACGGACGCATATGCGCATATTATGCTCATAAAAAGCTGAGAGTGTATGGAGGCTAAACTTGCCGCTTTAAGGTCATGGCCATAATTGCTAAAACTGTACTGATATGAAAGGAGTTTTATGGGAAGTTCGTGCTATTATTGTTCTCAGCATAATATTTGTTATGGTGTTTGTTTAAAAGCAAAATGTGCATTTATTGATCAGAAAAACTGTATTCAGAATGTAAAGTGTTTTTCACGGTACTTTATGCATGTATGTCACGCATCCAGAAAAGCCCTCCGTGACCATCGTTCCGAGGTGACTGGCGCTAAAACATAGCCTAGGAAGTCAGTGTAAAAATATATTCAAACCAGCGCAGGTACCTGTGAAAGCAGCCAGCGCCAGTGATTCCAGCTCATCATTTTTCTCCCTTTCCTGTCTAATAAAAGCTCACTTCTCATGGAGGCAAAACGCTAAGGTGCCCGTGTGCTGTGCGATGTCAGTGCACATTATAGATCTCCAGGTGGTCCAAATTATTCCGGAGCCCTCCACTACGGCACTTCTTTCTTCCTTTCTTCTTTCACTCCCTCTTTTTTCCCTTCCCTTACGGCACGGTTCAGGTGTCCAACGATATATGAGACAGATACTGCGCCATTTCCTTTCCCCCAAAACACAATTATTATTATTATTATTATTATTATTATTATTATTATTATTATTATTATTATTATTATTATTATTATTATTATTATTATTATTATTATTATTATTATTATTGGTCAACAACATGGCGCCCAGTAAGGACGCATGTGTGCTGTGCTCCCGTCCGTTTTTTGGTAAGCAGCAGTTTTTTCGTTGTGCCGACTGCAACAAACGTGTACACGCGAAGTGTGTCACTTGGAGTGACGACGAGCTGCAGCTTTTGAAGTCCGGCTCGCGACCATTCATGTGCAATCTGTGTTTGTCGTCTTGCGGCGGTGCTAAGCCTAGCGACGGTGGCGTGTCAGCGGCTGCATTCCTTTCTTCCACGGCCCACCAGCCCCATCACCCGACCGACCCGACCGGTTCCCTCGCTTCCTCCCCGACGGGCGAACCTGACGGTGCGCTTGCCTCGCTTCGGGCTCTCCTCCACGCACTTGAGGGAATCTCGTTTCTGAGCGACGAGGTCGCCCAGCTGCGGGAGAAGAATGAGCGCCTTCATGGTGACAACTCGCGGGCGCTCGCTCTCCAGGCCGAGGCCGTTGGCTCTCTGCGGGCTGATGTTCGCAGCCTACGCGAGGAGCTTGCGAGGCGCCCTGCTTCATCGCAGCGTGATCCGCCTTTCGTCGAGCCCCTGTCCGCGAGCAGACCTTCCCGTATGCTCCAGCCATCCAAGAGCTCCTCTGCTGCCCTTCACTGTGGGATGGCACCCGTTGATTTGGCCACCTGCCCGACATCTGTATCAGTTCCCCCACTTATAGTTAACTCGCCTGAGGCGCAGAAGAAGCACCGAAGCCCAGCCATCACTGGCTCGTCGAGCTCATCCAGTCTGAACGTCGCCAGACCTCAGAAGCGCCCGCAGGCTATTTTCGTCTCCAAGCTGTGCCCCGAGACAACGTCGGCTGATCTGACGAACCATCTGAAGTCCGTTAACGTCATCCCCCTTTCCTGCCGGCAGTTGAAGACGAAATATGACTCTTACTCGTCCTTCTACCTCACAGTCAGCGCGGAATTTTACGATCAGCTTGTTGACCCTTCGATGTGGCCTACGGGCTACATCTTCAAGGCTTTTCGTGGAAAGCTCCTGGATGGTATGTTACATCCTTCCGAGCTGACGGTTGATTGCAGTCAACCCTAACTTGGATATATATTACCAAAATGACCGAGATCTTCGGACTATGGGACCTGTATTTTTTTCCAATGTATTAGCCTCTTGTTATTCGGCTGTTGTAATTACCGAGACCTGGCTGTCTAGCGAAGTTAACTCAGGTGACTTCTTTCCTAATAACTATTCCGTTTTTCGAAGTGACCGCCCTGAATCAGCTTCTAAACAAAAGGGAGGGGGAGTGCTCATTGCTATTGACAGTTCCGTGCAGTGCGTTCGGCGTTCCGACCTGGAAACCATCGAAAAATCTGTCTGGTTAGAGCTCACTTTAACTCGACATCAAAAACTTTTATTGGCAGCTTTCTACCTTTCCCCTAATCTGCCTCCTTCTGCCTGCGATGATGTACTACATTCTATCGAATATTTTATCACTTCTCATAGCAAGCCCAAACTACTCATTTTAGGGGATTTTAATACTCCTGGTATTAACTGCAATACCTTTACATATTCTCACAACAATCATTATGTAGTTAGTAAGTGCAACCGGCTTTTAGATTTCACAGCTGTTAACACCTTGCAGCAACACAATTTAATTGAAAACTGTTGTGGTAATGTTCTTGACATTTGTTTATCTAATTTTGAAAATGCTCGAGTCTCGACATCTGACATCTCACTTACTCGCTGTGACAAATTTCATCCTCCAATTCTAATAACGGCTTCGGTTTCTGTCCCACGTTCTGCTAATTCAAATCGTGCGGGGAATTCCCCCCGTTTCGCTTATGCACTTGGCGACTATGTTGGTCTCTTCGGTTTTTTCTCTTCTGTCGACTGGTCCGTTTTAAACGAAATCAGCGATGTTGACGAACAAGTCAGTCGCTTCACTGAAATAGTTCTCAATAGTATGCACCTGTGCACACTCCTACTCGTAGCAAGTTTCCGTTCTGGTTTTCCAAGGAACTTAGAGCAGCGCTGAAACTTAAGGAGCGGGCCCACCATAAAGCGAAACGCCCTGGGCTGGATACATGGGCGGATGAATTTCGCCGCTTGCGTTCCCTTTGCAAACGCCTGTACAAGCGTGATCATGAGTCCTATGTTGAATATTTAGAAAAATAGTGCCTCTAATCGTCCTACGGAATTCTGGAGATACGTTCGCAAACGTTCGAATAAATCTGATAGTCATATTCACTTAGTTGACTCTCATGGGAATGAAATTCGGAATGTCGCTGACGGCTTTGCTCAACACTTTTCCTCCGTGTACAAATCTCCACGTTGCGATTCCGTATGTCTTCCAGCTGGCGCACCTAATTCCGTTCTTCTTGACGAGAAGTTAGTAAGTGAGAGTCTTAAGTGTTTGAAACCATCTTTGTCCCCTGGACCTGATGGCATTCCAGCCGCCATAATAAAAGCCTTCAATAGTACCTTCGTCCCTGTTTTAACCACGACATTTAATAACTATTTGAAAAATTCTGCCTTTCCCCGCGTGTGGAAAACGGCGCGTGTTTTCCCTGTCTTCAAATCAGGAAACAAATCTGACGTTTCGAACTACCGCCCCATTTCTCTTCTTTGTGCAACCTCTAAGCTTTTCGAATTAGCTTTGCACAATGTACTTTCCTTCCACCTCAAACATGTAATCATACATAATCAGCATGGTTTCATAAAAGGTCGTTATACTACAACTAACCTTGTGAATTTTATGACGTATACATCAGCTGAAGTCCTTCAGAGGAGTCAGGTAGACGCTGTGTACTGTGATTTGAGCAAAGCTTTCGACGTTGTTACTCACTCATTACTTCTTCAAAAGCTTCTGCTGTTTCAGATCGACGTTTCAGTTGTAGCCCTCTTACGCAACTATCTTCTTGATCGGTCCTGCTTTGTCAGTGTAAATGGACAGACCTCATTTGCTTACACTTCAACCAGCGGAGTTCCTCAGGGCTCCGTATTAGGCCCGCTTCTGTTCTCTGTTTTTATCAATGACGTTTCCTCCGTGGTCAAAAACTCCTCGTTTCTCCTTTATGCGGACGATATAAAAATGTTCAAGGCAATACATACTCTTCATGATTGCTTGTCACTCCAATTGGACATATCCGCCTTCTCTGATTGGTGCTTGAGGAATGGGCTCACTCTCAATTCATCTAAAACCAAGGTTGTCTCATTTACGCGTAAAACGCACAGTCTTCTGTACTCTTATTCTGTGAATGGTAGGCCGCTGCCCAGGGTTGATGAAATTAATGACCTCGGCGTACTTTTCGACCGTGGCCTCAGCTTCTCCTCTCATACAAAACGCATTGCTCTACGGGCTATGCGTACACTCGGCTTCATCTGCAGGCTTTCGAGAGAGTTTCGATCCCCACTTCCTTTCTTAAAGCTCTACCTCTCCATATGCTTGCCGCTTTTGGAATATGCGTCTGTTGTTTGGAACGGCACTTGCCAGTCGAACTGTGAAAAAATCGACAGAGTTCAGCTAAAGTATTTACGCATATTTCAACATCGGTTTTCTTGCAAAACTTCCAGCTCTCGTCCCAGACGGAGTAACTCACTGCAGCTTCCTTCTCTTAGCTGCCGTCGCGTGAGGGCAGATATAATTTTCTTGTATAAACTTCTTCATGGTCACATTCTATGCCCTCAGCTCCTAGCGCGTATCCTTTTGCGTGTACCGCGAAAGAGCATAAGGGAAATCAGACCATTCCAAGTTTCTGCGCTCCTGCACTCCCTCTCCCCTCTGGACAGAATGCAAAAGTTGTTTAATTCTCTTTGTCCTCACCTTGATATATTCGAAAATTCTCTCCCTTCCTTTATATTGGATGTCCATGACGTTCCACTTTGAGCACTCTTTTTCTCATACATAACTTCCCCTTTCATGCATTTTGACTTTACTACACTTGTGCGTTTGCACCGGTATTATATTGTTTTTTTTCTCTCCTTAATTGTTCATCACGTCTACTTGTTTTCATTAATATTATTTCTTTAATACTGTGTACTCACGCCTGATTGTCTGTAACGCGTTCACTAATTACGTTGCTTATTGTGTATGATTGTATTTCTAGCTTGTATTTCAGAGGTTTCTTATTCGTTCATATTAGTATTGGCTTTATTCTTGTTTGTATTTTGCTATATGCTGTACTTGGCTGTTATCGGTCGTTCTTGTGTTCATTCTCTTTGTTTATTGTTTCATTAGTTATCTATGTGTCTGTTGCCTGTTCTAGCTGTTTTCATTTACCGCTGTTCTCGCTGTTTTCTTGTTTTCGCTTTTTTGCTTCATGCTTGCTGTCACGCCTAGTTTATGTGTCTTTTTTTTCTATCCCCTTGACTGCTGCGTTACCTCCCCTGAGTGTCTTCCTTTGTAGTGAAATAAATTTATATTTTGTGCGTGTGAATGGTGTACCAGCACCAAGACCTTTGGGTTGTTCCTGGGCACCGAAAAATAAAGATTGATTGATTGATTGATTGATTATTATTATTACTATTATTATTATTATAAAAAGCAGTCTCTTCATGTTTAGAAATATAGTGAAATAGCAGTAGTGCAAACTACCCCGAAATTAATTGTTAGTGTCCGCCCTGCCTGTAGGGGCGGCCTGCACAAAGAAGTACCGCGGCGACCAGCCAGAATAAGGCTTTAAGACGTATGAGATCTATCTGTTAGGGTTTTCTTTTGGACAGCATTGAATTACTAAAAATATTTGAACAATTTTCATATATTTCCCTCTCGTAGTTGCAGCTTTGCAACGGAAGCAGTAGCAGGCGTAACCAGTTTTATAGCTGATTTCTTGTGATTTCCCACATTCACTATTGGCTGGCGCCTACATTACTATTCAACAGTTATGTTACGATTTCCGTTGTGTCCCCGAGCTGGCCAGGATGAAGAACGTGAAAAATATGAAGTATGCATATATCTGTAGTTTCCTATTACAACGGGTAATCTATTCCGTTGTTAGAACGCGTTATGGCCCGTGTAATAGGGATAATTAAATTGAATTTCCAGGGACTAACATTTGTTACATATATGATTTTTGCGCTGTCGCACGGAAAACCTTTATGCAATTTCCAGAAAACGCCGCTTGAATTTGTCTGAACAGGTACTGATCGAACTTTTTCATTTGTTTTCAGGCGGAATGTGTTAGTTTCGGTGTCAGAGCCTTTACGTTGCACATGCAACGAGAATTACAACGTAAATAATATCGAAGCAGGGCTCATGGGTTCTAAAATTCTTATTATTCAGATTTGGCGTCATTATACTAAAATATTACCGACCACAAACTTTCAATTTTTTCCGCCCTTTTGTTTACCTCCTATCCTCAAAATGATTTTGTTTACACCGACTTTTCAGCACTATTGTTTACGCTCATTATTTGGCATTAACGGTTGCTTTTTGTACAATGTCAGAAAAGGCGCTTCGATAAGAGATGCCTTGCTTTCATTGCTCGGTTGGTGACTGGTATGGATTCTGCTTAGGTTAGATAGCTGCCATCATCATTGTATCTCGGGTTCACGGTAGCTTTGGTTTGCCTCAGGTCTCAAGTCTAGGTGGTTTTTCTGAATAACCGTCCTTACACTTGCGAAACCTTCGTAGTATCAGTTTTAACTGCCGTTCGGAAACGCGAATCGAGCGAAAAGTATTTTGCTCGTATGCCTGAGCAGTGGCGCCACCTCAGTTAGCATATTATCTTTGTCGCAAAGCTGAACCCTCGTACTTCTCAGGTGGCGCTGCTTGCACTGGCATTTTAATAGCTAAAATCGTCTTAAATATATTTCCGACATAGCGGCATCAATGAAACGAAACTATCTTGACAGTTTGACTTGGTTATATATGAGGAAATTGTTCGGTGTAATTGGAAAACTTGAGCGCACACTCACGGAAGTAAGCAATGACCTCAAAACATCCAATAATTCAGCTGTGGCCAAACTCAAGAAGAAGCGCAACAACACCCAGAGGAACGCAACTGGCGATTTTCACGACATTGGCGCCGTGAATTTGATTACGAAGGATCGGCGCTCGGGATCATGCCGTTTGCTTGGTTGCGCAAGCTATTTGCCTGTAAATTCAGATGTTTTCGTCGAAGATTCGCTGTAAAACATATCTCAGGTGCGCAGTCACATAGACGTTTTCATGAAAAAGAGCCGGCAGATGCTATTTCTTGAGCTTCCCAGCGGCAGCAACAAAGAACGTAAGGAGAGGAAGGATGCAAGCTGTAGTGGTATGCTTGCAGGATCATGGCAGCACCAATTTTATCGGACACCGAGGCAATCTATAGCTATCTATCATAGGCTATGGAGGTTTGTCTAGTGTAAAATGACTTATGTTAATCCGAGGCACTGTATCTTAACGACTATCACTGAGCACACTTGACTAGATTGCGCATGTAAAGCACGAATAATTTGGCGCAATAACTCTTTCCTTAATTTCAGGCGTTAAAGTAGTATTCATGTATGATGTTTTTGTTCGCTGTAATCCAAAGAGAACGGCGAGCTACAAGAATTCATTTGAATTACAATATGTACTTTTTCTTTTTTTCTTCGTTACTGCTCCATACCCTCACTCGCATTGGAATCAGCCAGAGAGATGGAAGGATTCTAAAAATGGCAAGAAATTTGAAAAAAAACAGGCTTATAATAACAACCATACTTTCATTACACGCATTGAAAGTGCCGTTTACGAATAAACTGAGAGCGAAAGACACGATTAATGTCCCTGAGAAGGCAAACCGCTGATAAACGTCACCTGATCGTTGTCGCTTCGCACCCCAACACGTGGTTCGAAGTCAAAATTTATTTAAAACGTAGGACTAGGTAGTAAAATTTATGCGAACAAAACTGGCCAAAAATAGTGCATGTTTATCAATTAAAACTCAAGTAACAGCATTACATAGTTCCTGGTTTGTTTTCTTCGCAAGCAACATTACAGCTCTTGGGTAGTGCTTATGTGCAGTGCCGAAAGCTAACAGAATTGTCTTTCATTTTTCTCATTTGCCCATTGTATAAGAGTCTTTACTATCGAGATGATGGATTATAGTATACCGCGTAGACTTTGCCTACCGCATCGGTTTAACGCTGGTGGCGTTTTAAACGCATGATAGCATCTTTTTCGCTTTGATTCCGTAAAGCAGTTTTACGCTATCGAGAACCGGAATAGTTTGTCTCACACTAGGCTGCCTCCATACATTGAAAATCCCGAGTTTTATAGCAAAATTATTAAGCAATTGCGGTTACAACTAGGCTAGCACCAGAACGAATCCTTCGTAACGCCACCATTTTGGATCAACTAAGGCGCCCTGCCTATAGCTTGCGAAATCACTAATAGAGATGTACTTCTATAGTGTAGGCCATACGAAGCGTTTAGTAGTACTACTGTTCTAAGAGAAGGATCTATTGAACAGGGCCTAACTTGTGCGTTCCATGAGCGCTGCTCTCTTCCTCACTTCCCTGTTATGAGTTATGAGTTGCCTGTTATGAGTTCCATAAGCGAATTTAAGCTAAGACGGCACTTGGAAGAAAATAAAGCTTGCTCTCATGGCAAAGTTTATAAGGGGCTCCATCACAGCTTTGGATCGGCATACAGTCACCATCCGGATGCGAAAACAAGGGACTGCACCACAGCTGGTAGAAAAACAGGTTGAATTCCTCAGTGGAAAGCAACCTGCATGCAGAGGTTGCCGAATGTACGTCCGGAAAAGAAATAAAATTACAGAGTAGCCTATGAGAGCGCCAATGTGCGTATGATGCTCCCGGTGCATCAAAAACATACGCCGCTGCTAACGCGAGCAACGAACCAGGGATTTGTTCTCATTACGATAATATGTGAGAAGAAGGAAGTATATTTACTGCGTTCAAATTCGAAGGCTTTCCCCTACGCCTCCTCTCCGCTATCGCTTGACGAGTGATTGCTTGCTGCGATTCGGTACGAAGGGCTTCGCATGAGGCACGTGCCGAGCTGCAACGGGAAATGAAAGTGAAACAGGTGGTAGGAAGCGCGATTGCAGCAGCACCTGCCGCGTAACAGTATAAAGCACCGCCTCTATTGAGTGCAAAAGGCACAACGCTGACCTTCCAATCGTGAGGTGAGGATGATGTTTGCATTTGCCTTACATGAGCTGAATTGCAGCGCACTTTTGATCTTTACTGCGTATATAAGGCAGGTTCCTCATTTCATATTTTTCAAAAACGTACTGACTTGTCTGACTGCAGACTTGGTCCGCCAATTTAACTCCATACATGTTCTGCCTTCATAAGTAGGACTTTAACCTCATTTCAGATTGCTGATGATTAAGGCTTAGCGATTATTTGCTTCAAGGTTATGTGATTAAAGTGTGTGCTGAGGTTTTACCTACGAAGGCGAACGCTTGTTGAAGATGGAAACGATGAGAGTGCTTTGCTGGCATTTTTCGTTTGGATGCGTAAAGTATGTCACAGGAAGTTTTTCCCCCGTCTGTTATCCACTGAAGACGATCCTTTGATGAAAAGAATGCAGGTTATGCTTGGCACGAAACACTGGCAAGACATCACAACAGCATATTTATGATAACATGGCCGTAAACGGTAGAAGACCGCAGGGAATAGCTACAGGGGGGCTCACAAATCATAATTTGATGGGAAGAGCACTGAGAAGCAGCAGGCATTCTGCTAAGAAAATCTTCTGCAGGTTTATTACTGCAGCCCCTCCAGTTACTTGTAACAGCCTGTAGGCATCGTGACAAAGTCTATCGCAGCCTGCTTCCAAACAGACGGTCTAATACGAATCTTCTCGCGCCTAGCTTAATACTTGTCTATCCTTTTCTTTTCTAGCTTATTTTTTTCTTCGTGAGCTAGACACTTCTCGATCCGCATTTGTCAACAATTATAAATCTTCAAAACAATTTTCATTATATTTATGATTTCACTACTCTTAAACTGGCTTTAATAAGTGCTTGAAAGTATAGGATTGCATCACGGGAAAAATGTGTGAACTTGCTCTACTGGCTTCTAAGAATCAACTTTTCAGAGACGCATTGTCTTTGAAAGGACATAGAAAATTCGCAGACAGCAGGTGCGTGTTCTGTTTGTTTTTGTGCATCTGACCGAAATGAATGTTTTATCCAACCGCCGCGGCGGCTCAGTCGTTATTGAGCCGCAGTGCCCGGTTCGAATCCGATCGCGGTGGCCGCGTTTTGATAAAGGCGAAACGCCAAAGGAGCCCGTGTGCTGTGCGTTGTGGGTGCACGTTACAGATCTCAATGTGGTAAAAATTAGCCGGGGACCTCTACTACGACACCTACTTCATCCTTTCTTGTTTCACTCCCTCCTTTATCCCTTCTCTTACGGCGCGGTTCGGGTATCCACCTAGATAAGTCCGACAGTTACTGCGTAATTTCGTTTCCTCAAAAACCAATCTTCATCATCTTTATACTATGAAAATTTCGTCGTTCCTGTGTCTCATGTAATTCTTATGAATTTCCAATGAAATTTTCTCATCGTCTCAACAATGCCACTCTTTAATGTTTAAGCACCCATTCACCTCTCCAGTCCGTTTATTAAAGGCAAGCTGAAACGGTTTTCAAATCGCATGAAACGCTGCGGTTGGGAAGACAGGACCTTGAAAATCATGTGTGTAAATTTTTTTCCGATTCTATCCGCAAACAGACCTGAAATCACTTCTTAAAAACCGGCCGCCGGCACGCCCTTGTCGATTCCGGAAGCGCCGGGTGGGGGGACGGCAGAGCGGGATAACTGGCGGAAGTGACGCCATTCACGGAGAGTCGGCCGGCCCTACGGCTGCGCTTGCTTCGCTGCGGCCCGCGCTTTGGCGAACCACAGATCAACGTAATTTTCTGCCAGTGCCGTTTACTTCCTCTCGTTCGGGCGTTCAGTGTAATGCTTGAAGCCTGTATATAAACCAGTTTTGCTATGGTAATCCTTTCAAACAGCGCTCAGCTCACGGCTTGGTAGAATCCGTCGGTTGTTCTCCCCCAGCCTCTGCCACGTTAACCAGACAATCTGATGGTACGCAGCATGCCGAAACTGCCTGCACAATATATGGGCATCAATATTTCTCTTTTCGTTATAATATTTCTTACCAGTTTGTAAACTCTGCCTTTTCCAGCTGGTTCACATCCACGCTGAGCTAAGGCCACTTTCAGCACTGTCTTTAAGGCACACAGTCTTGAACTTTTTTGAGCTCGTTACGCGCTGTGTGCCTTTTTGCTTTTTCCTGATTGCTTGCACCTCATGACAGCACAATGAAATCCCTTAATCTTTCATCATTGCTCAGCACATGCTGCTGCACATAACTGGACAAAAGATCGGGTATATAAGCCTAGTATTCTTGAGCAAAGCAAACATTTGCATTCATGAGCCCTTGGTCATGGCTGACGATCAACAATGGCTCCGGAATTCATACAAATTTGTCCTTGAGTCAGAACGGCAAAGTGGTCGAGCAGCGGTACAAATATATCTGCCACAAGTAATTCTGCTCTTTATCTCGGTACGCAACAGCAGCAACTATATCTCGCAGCACAGTAGTTAGGATGAGCAGTCTGCGCGCTTCAAAACGCAGCCATAATTATGGTTCAAAAACGTGTTCAGCATGCAAAAAAAAAAAAATCAACGTACGGGATAAGTGCAGAAGCTTCATGGTTGAACAGTAGCCCGAACATGCGACAGAAGGAAAGCGTACACGGGAGTTTCCACCCGGTCGCCTCGTCTCTTCGCGCTGCAATACAGCAGTGAACCCACTCCAACTCATCCAGTATGGCATTCTTTTGTAGTTCGAAAACGCCTTCTGGGGTAATTAGGCAAGTAACTATAACTAAATGTACAAAAAATGCTTCACCTCGCGCGACTGGTGTAAGCGTGCCGGTGGTCTGAATTATATCATATTTACAGGCATTACAAGAAGTTGGTTACCAGGCGTTCGTGCAGCAGCGGTACACCAAAATGTTTCGGCGCAATCTAGCTTTCTTTACTGCCACTTGCACCTACAAAAAACATATGCACGCGCATGCACCTACGCAAAACATACGTATCAGTCCAGATTTGGTTTTCGCGTTACCCTAGTAGGATGTGAAAGGCCCATACTGGGTTAAAGAAATTTCCGGCTTGCAGGCGCCGTCATGCGGTTGCTGCTCTATTACTTAGCTTCTTATCAGGTGGTGGCACCAGTTTTCTGTTTAGTCTGTAGTTTTCAATGATATCAGAATAGATTTGCGTGCGCTCGTCCAGGTTCCGACAGTCCGGCGGTTCCACGGTTGCCCGGACGCAAAGAATATGGGAATGCGCTGACTACCCGTGAGTCGACGAAGATAATGATAGCAGAGAAAGCTGGGAAGCGCTGCTGCGCAGCGAAGAACCCGCTCGGCAGAAACAAGCCAATCCACCTGACGGCTGATTCCGCGAAGAGACAAAATCTCTTTGTTGCCTTTATTCACGGAGGCCCCGGCCCGAACCCTCCAGGCCTGCGTGCCGGGGGCGCTGAGTAGTAAGGGGTCTTCATTTACACTGGAAATGAAAGCTCTTATCCACCCATCCATCCAGTCGAGTTTTCCAACACGTGAAAATGCCGCAACTTGGCTTTCGTTGCCTTCGCACTTTGCGGCGCCGTTGGTTCCGCCGTTTTCTGAAGCTGCTGATGGCTCGAACATGCGTGGTGAATGTCCAAACTGTTCAACACGGCTCGAATTGCCCATAATTTCCAAAACGTAGTCCTTGAAAGCCCGGTAAAGCAACGCGCGACACAGCAACGCCGTCGGTGCCAGCCGGAGGTCCCCGTGGATGACGCCACGACGGTCCCGACCAATCGCGGGCAAGAGCGGCGTTCGCTCGGCGCCCTGTTGCGGTGGGGTGCGTTTACTTCGAAAAAAGAGCTTTTTGTGTTTATTCCCGCTCGTTTTGAATAAGATAATCTCTTTCAGCGGACTAAAAGCTACAAAATGACGTAGAGAACTTATTTTTTGCGAAAAGTGCTTCAGCTTCCTTTTAATGCGTCCCAATAGCTTCACTAGCCCTCAAACCGCAATAATGCACAGAAACGACTGTCCGCTGCCATCGTAAAACGCTGAGCTGCTCTGGAATTTGTGCGAAGAAATTGCGCTGTTGCATTTTTGTTACTTATATTGATGACTTACACTACTAATGTGGGAGCCAACGTCTGACACCGCTCTGTACCCATTCCCGTTGACGTCAGATCAATGACTGAAAAAAATTACTCGGGGAAAGAATTGAATACATCATAAAGCTTCAGGTTAGATATCTGGCATGATGGTTTTCAAAGCCTTTTTTTCCAATACTGCAAGCACACAAAAAATATTCAATCTTCTCTCCCCCTTCCTCATTTGTCTCTATGGATTTAATCTCTTTCAGGTGAAGCAATGAAGATTACCCCAGCTAACCTCATTACTTTAGCCTATACTGCAGCGGTCCTCACTGCACTCGTCGGGAATGTCGACGGCATTGTGTGCCCTGAGGACTACTGCGAAAACAATCCGTGCAAG
Source organism: Amblyomma americanum (assembly GCF_052857255.1). Classification (NCBI taxonomy): domain Eukaryota; kingdom Metazoa; phylum Arthropoda; class Arachnida; order Ixodida; family Ixodidae; genus Amblyomma; species Amblyomma americanum. Next base: position 120,632,591 of record NC_135501.1, on the reverse strand, counting down.
CCGGTCGATGAGGCCAGCTGCGACGGAGTCGTAAAACCAAAAGCCAGCTTTTGCGCGTGTTGTCCCGCCTGCATCAAACAACTCGGTGAGAGAGGACGTAGAGATTCTTTATCATAAACTTCAGTGCATTCATGTTTACTCAGCTACTAACACTGAATCTTCGCTTACTCCGAAATGTACTCGTTGCAAGCTGGACGTTTCATTCTCTCTTTGGTACCAACAGAGATACACTAAATGATTCGCCTTCTTTGTGCAGCGGCGCCTTTTCTCCTTTTTTGTATCGTCTATTCTCCCAGTGACACACATATGCTGTAGCCATGAAGAACAATTATATCTTGCGATGTGTTATACAATCTATCACAAATGAAGAAACATGCTTCCATAATCATCGAAGTTGCCGCCACAATTGTTGCGAGTTATCTTCGCTGAAGTTGCAGTCGTGGCTAAGGTATGGCTGTAATTAGTAATTTTTTTCGTTATTACTAGTTAGGCTGCCTCAAACATTGAGGGCCTTGCAGAAATAATGGGGAATACCTGTCTGCCCTGCGTTTACTGCTTTACATAAAGGGGGATATTTTGTAACATTTAAGGATTTTGGTTTTACAAGCTGAGAGAGATGTCGGTGTGGTGCGTTGGGCTGGTTTGGTGGACATTTCGAGCCTCGTGTTGATAAATAATTACAGGATTAATTAGACTAAATTAAGTCTAGCTATAGTGCATCAACTTCATCTTCTTTTTTTATATTCACCATCATCTCCCATCTTGTTCTCCGTCGCAAACGCCATTCCTGCTGTTGGCAGCGAAGCCTGTTCCGGGTGTTCTCATCCTCGCACGTAGTAAAGGTGCGAATGCGTTCCCAATATCACAACATAACTAACAAACTTTAATTATTTTGATTCCGACGGGCACGGTTCTGCTGCTAAATTGATGGCCATCAACATCAAAAGTGAGCCCCGTTTTTAAAATTTCTTAATCGCCATGGTGCTTAGAAATACCTAACGACAAAAAAATGCATATCGAAGCTTGTTGAGTTGGTTTTCCGCATTACCTAATTATAAAATGGCGTCGCTGTGGAAGGTATCGTCGCCGAAATCAAATTGAATTTTATTACACCATGAAATACACAAATAGTGTCAGTATTGTATGCATTAGAAATGCAAGCTACGCCATTTTATAATTATGTAGCGCGGGGAAAACAACTCAGTGGGCTTTTAAATGCCCATTTCTGACTCGATATTTCTAACCTATATGACGATTAATAAAATTGATCAGCAGGGCCCAGTTTTGTTTTTACGGGCATCAATTTTGTACTGTAACATTGGCTCCCAAAATCAGTATTTAGGAAGTTTATTACTTAAAATAAATGCATTAATCATCTAATGATTGATTCCTATGAGTTACATAATGGCCGCGTTATTGTGCAATCTAACCTCAAGAGACCGCAGCGACGTCTCGCAGTTTGTTAAATAGAAGCCTGGAAAGGAAAAAAATCAGCACGTATTTATACTGCATTCTTGCGTACTAATACATTGCAGCAAGGACTGCATGTAGAAACAATGAACCTGCAGTAACCAGTGCATGTATAAAGCAAAGACTCATCAAGCCACAAATAACAAATTCAGCAAGTGCCAATGCGCCCATTGACTGTCGACTGTGCTCTAAATTCCTATGGTGTAGGCAATGAAGCAGTATTGATAAGAATTTTTTACGCCTGTAGAGTAACTAAGTGGATTACTGCATCGTTTGCATGGTGGAGAAAGAATAATACATTTAATCGGTGCTTTATGAATATGAGTTCTTGATAATATTATGGAAAACAATAATGTACTACCGCATATGCCATAGAGTAAGTGAAGGGAGCGATAAGATTGCAGCTTAAATTGTAGACAATAAATGACAGTCAAGACACTAATAAATAAATCAGATGAATTTTTTAACGGACCCTCGCGTTTTTAACATCGCGCACATGATAGGGTGACAAAATAGCACAATTATATTCGAGAAATGTATTGCCAAAAGTTTACACTGTTTATACTTAGCTTACTTAGCTTAGAGCTTAGAGCTCACTTAGCTTAGAGCTTACACTTTTTTTGAGTCTACTTAGGACTACGCTTCAGAAAGCTTGACCTCCCCTCCACTTTGGTACAAATTAGACCTATGCGCATGTGGTACTACAGCTCGGATTCTAAGATAGGTATATTTGATGATAGATAGATGATAGATATCAGAGTGAAGGATTTTTCCTGAAGTGGGCGCAGTTGGTCATGGCTCGTGAAATGTTGCTGAATTTTTTTTATTGTATCTGTAAGCAAATTGTTCTGTTTTCTTTGTACACGTCGTGACAGATGTTCTCTTAGAAATAATGCATATGCGTAATTGCTGCCGCCAATAACAGAATGTCAACAACGCTTTAATTAGTCTTTATTGGTCAAGAACTATGGAGAATTAGTCTGGAGAATGCAGTCGTCTGCTTGTAGTCATATTTTAACCGAAAACTGCCCAATAGCTTCAATGACATCAGAATGTACCAACTAAATAAATCTGACCAAAAGACCCTTCCTGCACCCCTCAAGTTACGCTAACCCTATATTACTGCACCTGGCAAAAGCAAAGGAAATGATAGCGTATATACAACCCGTCCGTCAGCTATTCAACAAAAGTTAGAATCATTATTAGATGTCTTGAATTTAATTACAAGATGAAGTTTTTTATGGTCTGTTTTTTCACTGTCGGCATCTCCAACGCAAACAATAATCCATAGTAGAATCACGCAACAAGCGATTTAGGATCGGTTATACAAAAAGCTCAAAGATTCATGCAGCCTCACTAAGTAATACAAAGCCGCCGCGGGGAACAAGTGATTATGGCGCTCGGCTGCTGACCCGAAAGGCGCGGGTTCGACCCCGGCCGCGATGGTCGCATTTCGATGGAGGCGAAATTCTATAGCCCCGTGTACTGTGCGATGTAAGTTCACGTTAAAGAACCACAGGTGGTCGAAATTTCCGGCGCACTTCATTACGGCGTCACACATAGCGCATTTCGGTTTATTAAGTTATATCTCCATATTCCGGATTTTCGGAGGCCTTGTAGGCGCCAGCTGCGCGCCTGGATTTTTTTTATTTTTTTTATTTTATTTACATAATACTGCAGACCTCATGTGGTCCAAGCAGGAAGGGCAGATAACAAGGCATATTTACAAACGCCATAAAGTTATTACATAGCCAAAAGGTTTGACACATGACACAAATGAACGAAACAAGTCAAACGAAATACATCGCACATCAATCTGCATATCAAAATTCCTTGCTAAGATTTCTTTCAAAACTGTCACTTGAGACAATCTATTCAGACAGTGCATTCCAGTCGTTTATTGTGCGCAGAAAGTATGAGTATGTAAACAAGTTTGTTTTCGCAAAATATGGTGTTAGCGCATGGGTATGTTGGGGACGGGTTTTTCGTGTAGTTGAAGGTGTAACATAAGATGAAGAAGAAATTCCAAACTTTCTCTGGATGAGTGAATGAAGAAACGTTAATCGAGCAATTTTCCGTCTTATATGAAGAGGTTTAATTTCGTTGGAGGCCATTAAAGCAGATGGGGAATGAGTTCTCTTGAATTTTTTGTAAATGAAGCGCACAGCCCGCCTTTGCACGTTTTCTATTTTTGTTGTATCTTTTTTGGTGTACGGGTCCCACACTATAGCCGCATACTCAAGTTTTGGCCGAATAAGAGAGTTATAGGCTAATAGCTTAACGCTACTGGGTGCTCCTTTGAGCTTGTGTTTCAAAAATCCAAGTTTTTTTTTAACGCAGATGAACAGGTGTAATCAACATGGTCGCTCCAGTTAAGCTGTGAATTTATTAAAACGCCTAAATATTTGTATTTTTCGACTTCCGAGATAGTGCTGCCGCAAGCAGGGTAACTAAAATGGCTAGGACGTTTTTTTATTGCCATGCGCAAAAGCACAGTCTTATAAGAATTGAAGACCATTCCTGATCTGTCACACCAGGCCACAATTTCGCGGAAAGCATCATTAAGTAATATTTGGTCAGCCACAGAACTTATTCGGGTGTACAGCATGCAGTCATCGGCAAATTAACCGATTTTAATATTTCTATCAATGGAACACACAATGTCGTTTACATAAACTAAAAATAACAGTTAGAAATAAGAGCGCATACTGTAGGATGCAGTGGCAACGAAGTCGTCGCTCACCCCAGCCACCGAAACGGATTGGATCGCATAACATCCAGTAGCCCCCATTTGCATGAAAAAACTGCCCGGACAATTTCCATCTAGCTATAACCTGCCGCTCCTTGTTAGCCACATCAACAAAGCGTTGTGAGCGTGACAAGGAAGTGTCATATGGGGCGGTCCAATTCGTTTTAGAAAAAATGAATGCACGCGTAAGTATTTACTCTGAATTAAGTAGAATAAACTAGGCAGGTGACGAGCTCATGAAATTTGAAAGGAATATTAGAATGGGCGGGAGTTCACAAAAGCTCATATAATTCGAAACGAATAATATAACGAACTGAACATGAACGCGTTTGTACACGTTGCACAAATTTTTTAAGCACGAAAAAGAACACGCCGAAAAAAAAAACGGAAACAATTGTGCGACCATCGCGATCTGCGTGTGTTTAATTGCCTTCGTCTTAATGCTGATAACACCTACGCCCTTCCTCCTTCACTTGCGTCAGCTTCCGATCCTCGCGTGTTCCACAGCGCCATTTGGGTTGCAAGCTTGAACGACAAGCCGCGGACGATGGGATCGCGCCAACTACACCGAAATTATGTCGTCCGGCCGAGAGTGTGCGTCCATGCATGAACAAGTAATAAATCACGAAGTATTGTGAACGCAATAGGCCTAACACTGAGGTTTCATTCCTCCATGCGCCAAGATCCGTGTTACCGTGCTCCTGTCAGCATTGGAAAGTTTTTTTCATGTTAGCAGAGAGTTAAAAATTTTCCCATCTGTGCGGCCGGATAGGGTACTACAAGTTTTTCCCGCAGCTAAGTCAATGGGAGGGTGAAGTAGGAGCACGAAGCCTTTTCAAAATCTGGGCTGAAGGCGGAACTTTGCTTTCCTTTTGATTTTCTGCGTTGAATAGCATTCGTCAGTGTGCACAGGTACCTGCAGACCTTTGTAGTTGTTTGAAGAATTCAAATGATGCATCAGCAGCTGTGCTGCAAATATTGTTCTACAGCAGATCTATACTTTCTGTGCCTAATAAAACCGTTTTTCAGTACGAAACGAAAATAATTTTGACTCATTTTCCATCTTTCTTCGTTTGCGTAGTTGATTGATTGTATATGCTTTCACTTGTTTGTATTGAGCGAAAGTAGGTTCCTGATTCCGTAATTTTAATATACTGTGAAACTTTTCTACGTTGCTATCGCCTACTCTTCTACACTCTGAATTTTAATGCTTGCTTATTTTATTTAACCGATCGGCTTTACTCTCCGCCAGGCGGCTTTGGGATGCCTGCCAGAAAGGCGGCAATTACAAACCCGGGTGCTCCTTTTTACTTCATTGTTATCGATTAAAAATAATATACTCAATTCTTGATTCGGAAGCGCTCACGATGCTGTTCGGTTTTCTCATCTGATTATTGATTATTTTTTTCTTCTTTCTTTGGTAGGTGTGGGCGACCCGTGTTTTAAACAACTTATTAAAGGAAAACCACCGACTGCGGAATGTGGCGAAGGTTTGGAATGCGACCCCGAAACCAAAAAATGCGTCAAAGGCACTTGGTTCTGAATATTTGCTTCATGATATGGGCCGAAGAGGCAAGATGTGAAGAGAAAGGCGGTCACCTCTGACAAGACCAGGAGTGGACGCTTCCTGGCTCAGTGATTAAAAATAAAAAAACAGCAAAAATACCGCACAAAACTGGCGGGGTTGTACTGTTTTCTTGTTTTGAAGTGTTTTATTGTCTAACGCGGAACTTCTGGACTAATGGACCGAGAGAGTACACTGCCATTTCGACCAGCCTACCGAGCACAACTTTCGGATCGTTCGCTTGTTGTGGAATACTTGTTTCCTCCTCCGTCTCGACGCGGCTAACCATCATCACCATTACGTGTCGGGACAGTCGGCTGGGTGAAGGTCAGCTCATTCATGGGGGAAACGGTATCAGCGATGAGAGCGCCGCTTCATAGGCTACGCAAAACTCTGCAGAGCTGGTGAGAGTCTCTACCATAGAGCTTATCACTGCGCACCAAAGGGAAAGGTGGCGGCTTCTCACTTTATATACCATACACGCCCGAGGCATGCTGGGAAGACAGCAAACCAGATTGACAACTAGTGGCTTGTTGAATGTACTACGGATTAGATTTTTGGGCTGTTCAGCTTCTGTTTCACCACTGTAGGTTTTGCTGATGTTTTAGGCGCTTTGAGATTGTGTAGGGGAGCACGCAGTTCATTTGAGATGCAAAGCATCCGAAAGCGCTTGACTGAATGAAGCTGAAGAGTGTGCCTCGTGCCTGCTAGGCCTAAATTCCGTTTTCCCCCTTACTGAGAGCCATTTGTGCAGAAAGCCGGGCTGCTCTCAGCGGGAACCTGTGCGACCTGTGCATTGAAATGTGAAAGAAGGAAACCGGTTTTTTTGTCAACAGAGAACGTGACAGACCGTTTCTGTGACCACTGTGCGTGATTCTCGTAGGAGTCTCGCAAACACTTTAAAAGCGTAAAATTAAGTACTTCGACTAGCGCAACTTATGCTAACCGTACTCGCCGAGGATTCGTTTGATTCATTTCGAAGGCAGGCGGTGGCCGCCCAGTGCATGCAGGAACGACTCACACTTCATGAATTAGTTTACACAAATACCCGCATGTTGCACTTGCCAGCATGAACACGGCCGTTACTTGGGCTAGGAGAGGTTTCGTTTCCTAATTCATGTTTTTCTTTGAAAATTTGTCAACACAGTGCCAGGACATGCGAAGAGCCGGCGCTAAGTGCGCGCAAACTAGTTTCTCATAGAGAGGCATGGGATCGGGCAAGTTTCTCGCGGCACGAACATATCCTATGCATGGACATAGAGCGCGTCCCGCAATGGCAGACTACACCAATGAAACGTTTCGATTTTTGACAAACCGGAAAAGGATGCTTCTAAAAAGTAGGTATTTTAATAATTAACATTTTCTTCGCAACAATATTAACCCTAAAAAGCGGGTCTGCTAAACGCAAAAGTTTGTTTCCCCGGTTCGCTCTGTTTGGAGGCATGAAGAGAAATCCCTCTCTGGCCATGGGCAAATTCGGTGCTTGTATGATTTTCTGCTAATGTACTGCAATTTACACTCCACACTATTTCCAAAACAACGCTTCCTTGCAACATGTAATTTGCGAAAATTTGTATTTCTGCAGTCGTAGTGATCCTCTAAAGCCAAGTGAAGTGCACCTTGCTGTCCTCGCGGCATTTCCACGGTGGATGAAGTTCTTTCTTTGCTATTTCAAAAACCCGCATAGACAGTTGCGCCAGCTTTCCCTCTAGGTAATATTTAGAAACTCTTCGGCGGTTCTGGCCAACGTTACAAGCGGTTGTCGCCGCTCGCTGTCGTCGCATCGTCGCCTCCCGCGGCAGGCACCCCGTTGCCGGATTTCTTGTTCAGTGCAGCGAAGCGGGCGCAGCAAATTCGCGCTCTGGGCGCCTACCCCGACAAATGCCCGGAGATGGCATTGCCCCAAGAAAGCTGCGCAAAAAACAAGGCCCGGCCGCCATTACCGGCGCGTGCAAGCGTTCACCGCCGATACAGATTAAGCGCGCCCTTGCCCCACCAGGTAAGTCGGAAGGCCTTCTTGCACAGCCTTCAAATTCCCAGGAATGCCTCATTGATGCTTTCTAGCTAGCTGGGCCGCTCTGTGTATTATTTACAACTTCTACTAAATAGCATATGAGTGTTAACGCATTGTCGTCCCTGCCTTTGTTCCCTCGAGCACAAACTCTCCGCGGGTAGCGACCGAAGACGCCGCAGTCGCGGAGTTCAAGTGCGGGCCGGGAAACTTTCCCCGTACTTCGACAATGGCCAGCCCAAAGTGTGGTAAGTTCCTGGAACCTGCCACGACACGCAGTTCGGTTCGTGCAATGCCCGCCCGGACTTGAACAGTCACAGGCCTCACTCGAATTCGGAGCTGCTAGCAAGTCTAATATGGTTCCGTGGCAGCGAGGTGAGGGGAAAAGCAGCAGGGTGGAATTGCCGTAAAAAATTACGCATTCCTTGCACGTCACCGAGGCAATTTCGGAGCGCGCAGCCACGAGGGTCCACAAATGCAGGGCAAGACCAAGCCATCCGCGGGCAATGGCAAGCCAGAAGCGACTGAGTGCGGAATCCCGAAGGGTGGCCCGATTTTTGTTGTATATAGTTATGAATATTCTCCGCTTTGTCTCGTCGGCTCCGGCAACCAGATGCCCTAATCCGCTGACTTGTATTGCAGCCATGATTGCAGCAAAAGCACCGGTACGCTTCGACTCCGTGGAGAGCAGCGGGCACCGTTCGCTCAGCAGTTGCTTGTATGACACCGAGTGCGTAGGACCACCTTGGCACAGATATTTATCTCCTCCCGGCGGTGCGTTCTGGCTAGTGTCTTTGGCTCCGTTTGGTGGCACCGGCAAATGTCACAGCGAGTAGGCCTAAGGCTCTTTGAGAGCTGCCTAGTGCACTTGGGCGGACACAGTCGTACCCTGGTGCACAGCATCCGCAAGCGCGCATGCTTGATTTATATTAGACGTTTTTAGCATACCGGAGACGTTCTAGAGTAGACGTATACCGGTTTACCGGACCACTGCTATGCACGCGCAGTGACCCCGCCTTACGCCAGCAATGCCACTGCGCATGAGCAGTAGGGGTCAGGTAAACCGGTATACGACTGCGCTATTACGTCTCTGGTATGCTAAAAACGTCTATTAACGTCGCTTGAGCCGAGAAGTCTTGCTAGGCTATAGGAAGATGACTCTGTTCAATCTAACTGCGTATTTTTCGGCTGCGAAGCATATTGAACCTTTCGCAGAACCAGAGACGCTAATGCAGTTCAAGTGATGTTAGCGACACCATGCCGAAAGCTCACCGCGAATGCTATTTCGACCCAAGACAGCCAGCTTCGTTCAAATTATCCAATCGTTCGGGCCGAGGCAAATAAAGTTGTGTGGCACTCGCATTGTCCCGCATTACCAAATGATCGTTCTGCGGAAGCCGCACGCAAGGTCCCGCGGCGGCCCGGCGCCGGGCTTAAGGTTCTCAGGGCAGCGAAGCAAGCACAGAAAAAGAGCGCTCATGCTGCCTCCCCTGCAAATGCCCGGAATGCGGCGAGTCCGAACGACCGCCACTGATTCCACCCAAGTGGCTCCCCTACCCCAGCCGGCGAGTAAGTCGGAAGCCGTTCTTAAGTAGCTTTCTACTTCCGAGGAATGCCTCGTAGATGTTTTGTAGCTAGCCGGCCGGATCTGTGTACACTTTTCAAGTTGTACTAAATAGCATAAGAGTGACTGCACTTTCTTGTCCCTCGTTTCGTTCCCTCGAAAACTAACTCCTACGCGGTTAGCGAGCGCACGCTCTGCAGGCCCGGCGTGGTAGTGCGGGAAGGTAGACTGCCCGTATTTCTGCATTGTTTAATTTCTGAAAGCGCATCGCATAAGGAACGATTAATAATCATCATCATCATCATCTTGATCAAGCAAACTCTCTCTACTGCATGGAGAAACATTAAAACATACTGTAACACTATGCAACGAGAGTGTAGACTAAAAGAAGACATACCAGTGCTGCCATTCAACAATTGTGAACCACACATCGTATATATAGGCACCTCGTTGCCACATATCGCAAAGGCGCAGGAAGCAAAATTTCAGGGAGATCGAAAATGCCGTAGTTGCTTATGATATAGAGCGATTTGAGCCTTTGGATAAGACATGCCTGCTTAATTATCTATCATCTCACACTCTGATTTCTGGCTCAGAGAGGCGCTGCGTGGTTCAAAACAAACTTTTTGGCAGTTAGTACCCTTTTTTCTTTTTATAAGCTGCTGTCTTCTCAAGTTGCGCAACATTTTTCAAGTCATGTCACACTAATTTACCCAAAATTCCTGTTTGCATCATAAAGGGTTCTCCTTTTGGTCACCGATTAACCCTCTGATGCGCCAGCAGCTCTTTCCTTATCCCAGCACACTTTACAATCTCATCTGACAATCTGACTTTCTTGCCCTCGTCCACGCTCAGCTTTCTTCAAAACACACTCCGGTACTCGCCCGCAACATTAGGTTACCTGTTGTTTTCCTTACATGTACTGCCCATGCCAGTTTCCCTTCCTTAGGATAGCTTGGATAGAGTGTAAACGCATCGGTCGCCTCGCGGAAATGAAGATACTCGTTTTCTCTACCTCATGTTCTAAAGCATTTGCTGTCCGTGACGTTGACCGAAACATTAATGCGATGCAACGTCAGTGAAACAGGCCTGCTCGAAGGAAAATAAACTCAGATAGGAAGCTGAGCCAATATTCTAGAAACATCAGTGAACGCAGCGTATGCTACTGCTGGGCATTGCGGATTCACTTAATTCTCACGGCTTGTAGTTGCCTTCTCAAGCATGAATTCTGCGACGAGGCCGTTAAAATACACAGCATTTTCATCTTCACTGGTGCTGTGAGAGTTACTTTAGTCTCACTAGGATCTCGATTTGAAGTCTTAATTATCTTACTTATATTGTTGGGACCATGGTAGCGTTTTGGGCCGGAGAAGGGGCGACGAAGCCGGAGACCTGGTTGCGACAATGGAAAGAAACAATTTGGTCAAAATATTTAAATGATCCGTTAGACGTCAAAGTGAGAGGAGAGAGACCAGGGACGCAATTAAGAGAGCTCCTAAAGGAACCGATTAGCGCACAGAGTTGCACTCTTTCTAAAGTTTTCCTCATGCCTAGCTTCCAATATTCGGGGAGAATTCAAGAACGCAGCGGCGAATGCCCCTCAAGGAAGGTCTTCCAGCCAATTGCCTCGACCGAGTCTCATGAAGTCGTGGTTGCAATGCAGCAGAGGCTACGCAGAAATAAGACAGACCTTTGTCCCCGTTCCCTCGGGAGTGGGTTGTTCGTACAACGGAGCGGAAGGGGTGGGGGGGGGGGGGGGGGGTGCACGGGAGAATTTGTAGAGAGAGTGCGAGTTCCTTAGTGCTGAGGAGCCCACTCCACAGGGCATGGAGGCGAAGGGCTGTCTCCTTCCCTTTTCTGCGTAGCCTCTTCTTCATTACCATCGAAAGCTGTCCTGCATTATAGCGTGAAATCACAAGTGGATGGCAGCTGCCAACGTGAAATGGAATTAACCGTAACGCCATGACAGTCGGCCTACTCCATTGCCTGGAAAGGTTCCTTTGAGGGGTATTTGCCGCCGGGTTCTTGACTTGCATCCTTCTAGAGATAAGGGGTACAGTTTTATTTCGAAGTGTCCAAAGGGATTTCGGCTGGTGATTTCGCAACTTGCGCATGTTGGCAGTCCTGCCGGAGAGGAGCCCAACCACCTCCCTTATGCACAAGAGTAGGCCTCCTTTTCCACCACTCTGCATGTGCTGAAAGAGAGACGTGGTTGGAAAGGGTCATTTTCGAGAAATTTGGTCGCAGTGCGACGCATTTGCTTTTCCACAACGACGTTCAGGCAACAGCCATCCCGTAAACAGTCAACAAACATTGGATGCCTCTCTTGAAGTTCGAAGAAATATGGTCAAGCAGCTTCTTTCCGAGAACCGCGGTTAATAAAACAAAACTGCTCCGCCCACGCCGCAGTTCGCGCAATGGGCTGCGTCCAGAGATTAAGACAGGTGTGTAGGCTAGCAAAAAAAAACGTGATTTTTTGGCCTTCTAGCAGAATTTCAGGAACGAGAGAACATGGGCAATGCAGCCAATGCGGAGAGCAGGTAAGGGATGTTTGCTTAGGGTAACGGAGTGGATTCTAAGGGAACGCAAGTGCAGCCAGTGGGTGACAGGGAATCATTTTGGCTGAGGAGGTTACCAAGTTTGTGAGGATAGATTTGTCACAAATACATCTAGCCATCATCATCATCCTTACTACGCCCACTGCAGGGCAAAGGCCTCTCCCATGTCTCTCCAACCAACCCTGTCTTTCGCCAGCTGCGCCCAACCTATGCCTGAAAACTTCCTAATTTCATCCGCCCCTGCTGCGCTTGCCTTTTGTTGGAATTCACGCCGTTGCCCTTAGGGATCAGCAGTTATCTTGCCTTCGCATTACATGCCCTGCCCAAGCCCGTTTCTTCCTCTTCATTTCGACTAGCAGGTCATTAACCCGTGTTTTTCCCTCACCCATTCTGCCCGCTTCCGTTCTCTTAACGTTACACCTATCAATCTCTTTCCATAGCTCTCTGCGTTGTGCTTAACTTGAGTTGAACCCTTTTTGTTAGCCTCCACGTTCTTGCCCAGTAGGTGGGTGGCGATTAAATGCAGCTGATGTGTACTTAACTCTTGAGGGATATTGGTAAACTGCCATTCATGATCTTAGAGAACCTGCCATATGCGCTCTAGCCCATTCATATTCTTCTACTTATTTCGCTCTCATGATGCGGATCAACGGTCGCTACCTGCCCCAAGTAGACGTATTCTTTACCACTTGCAGCACCTCGCTAACAATTGTGAACTGCCGTTTCATTTCTCTAGTGTTGAACATTACTTTGGTCCGCCTGTCTAACTCATTGATCATGCTTTGCGGTTCACCTCCTATGACTATGACTATGGCTATGGTTGCTGTATTTTACCATAAAGGTCTTCTACACCCTGATTTCAGAATTCCTGCATCACTGCGGAGGTTTCCACTGAATCAAATGCTTTCTCGTAATCAATAAAAGCTATAGTATATAAAGTTTGATTATAATCTGCGCATTTCTCTATCACCTGATTGATAGGGTGAATATGATCTATTGTGCAAAATCCTTTATGAAAGCCTGCCTGATCATTAGGTTTATTGAAGTCTCTGGTTGCCCTGAGTCTGTCTGCAATTATCTTAGTAAATACCTTGTAGGCGCCGAACACTAAGCTTAACGGCCTGTAATAAATCGAGCAAGAGAGCGTAGCTTGGAAGAAAACGGGAGATGCATTTCTTGCCTGGAGTCCACTTGTTCGAACTGAATATCATGACTAACATTTCGGCTTGGAGCAAAATAATACTTTTGATAATCTTTTTTTTATAAAAATCCGCGGAACCAACCTGTCGGTCTTTTTGCTCCTGCATTTGCAAGCATATCAATAAAGATAAACAAATATCAAAAGTACATGCCATTTGCACAAAAAGTCGACCATCGTGATAAATTATGACGCTCAACAAGAAACTGAAGCCAGAACACGTGATAGCTCTTTAGTGGGCACGCTCGGACAAATGTGCGATTCTCTGGACATCAATTAAATGAGAATAAGATTCGCCAAGCAAGAATAACGAAAAGAATGCACATCTAATTTGTACAGTATGCAGGGTGGTTCAAATTATTAGGTAAAAATTTTTCTTTAAAAATGCTTTGAAAGATAATTATGTGCTTGTCTGTAGTTTACTTTTACGCGAAGGCGGATATTACTTGTCTACTAGAGTGTAAATTAAAAATTAATAAATAACGAATATTACCTTTTATTTTTTTATGTACCGTCAGTGCCCGGGGGCATTATAGGGAGGAGTGGGGTACATAAAAAATACAATATAAACAGCAATAACAACAAATGAAATAAAGGACAGCACAAGTACATAAAAATAGGCGCGAAACACACAGGGAAAATAGCACATTTAGAAATGCGGCGGGGACCCATTAAAAACAATGTTCAGACAGGAAAGGGCAAAATTTAGACGGTAACAAGCATATACATATTCAGAGAAAAACAATGCCTTTAAGATATGCGTTTTCATTATAATATTAAGGCTCAGCGCTGTATTTCGAAACAGAAGGCCGTTCGAATCGAAGGCGAGCACAATTTTTGAAATTTCATTTTCGGCATCATTCTTGGAGATATCGAACTTGAAAGATAAAAATGCTTTTTAGGTAGTCTTAAGTTGGCTTTCCCACGACGCATATTAATAAATTGTGCGTTTCTTGAATAAAATGCAGACGCAGGTTTCCTGTTTCAGGATGTAGATGACGTTGACATGATTCCCGCTACGATAATATGTAAAGGGACGCCATTTTATCAACATGTAACGCCAGAGAGACATCCTAAAGAGATCTCAGTCCTGCGTTTTCTACGCTCCATATCTGGGATTAAGACGCCAATTAGAGAATTTTGTAAACTGGGTCCGCCTCCCATGCCAAATGCCTCTATGTTCTCGACGTAATCTTGTGTCCTATACGCAAAAATGATAGAGCTGACCATTTTAGGTAATTGGTCGTCTTTTCCTTTCGCTCTATTACGTAAATAATGTCCCCCATGCAGTACAATCAACCTCCGCAGACCATGATGGCATAACTCTCAGGGCTTTTCAATGAACAATCTGTATTGAGTAGTTTGAAACACCCTGCACAATACGTGTGAATTGTGAGGCAGCCATGGATAGCTAATAGCTAAGCTATTTCGTAAAAAGCTGAGAGAGTTTGTATCTTTGATAAAAAAATAGCGCTGCGATTGGGGTCAAAAAAGAATGGACAAGTGCTATTAAGAACTGCTAATTTATTTTTAAATACATAAATAATATCAACTTTGATTTGATAGTACCGCTTGTCTTTCCTCCGCCCCGAGTTGTAGCATTGCTTATGTACTCAAATATGCGGCAGCCTCAGCGAAGTTCACCGACTGACACATTTTGCGCTGTCATCTCGAGAATATCGCTCTGGTCTCAACCGCTAGGCGTTGCTCCTGGGACGGGGCGCCTTAGTCCAAGCGATCTGGAGACTTAACGAGCTGAAGTATTTTGTACCGGTGCTCCTACACGTGCAAGCTATATAAAGAAAGGTGAGCGAGTGCTGGTGCAGGTTATTCGCGCTCCACTGGCGGTTCTAAACACTGGGTGCAATCCCTATCCTGCTTGCAAACCGTATCCTGCTGAGAGCAGAATGCCAGGCTATGCACACTTATCCGCAAGTATGACCGTTTCTAAAATTAGAGGCACTCCATATAAAACTTTTTATCGAATCGAGGCATCATCTGTTCCAAGTGTGACTATGAGTCAGTCTTCAGAACCCGAACAAAAAAGTGGTGCTCCCGCACCGGAACGCGTTCCTGTGGTCTCGTTTCTATGAATTCGAAGTGTGCATTTTCTGATACCAACAGCTAAGGCAGTTAGGTGCATTTCTGTCGCCAAGATTCAGCGGTGTTTCTTTAACCTTTAGTAGTAGTAGTAGTAGTAGTAGTAGTAGTACTATCAATGTAATATTACTAGCACAACATGTCTATTTTTCAGACGGACCCCTTTCATGCGTATAATGCGCAACTGAACAGTGACATACAGTTCATGGGCCGAGAATTTGGCACCAACTTTAACTGTCAACACATGAAAAATACTGAACAAATCTCTCGTGTAGTTTGGAAAATTCATAATCAGCACACCTTCTTGTAGCCTGCGTTTAATACCATAGGGCACTGTGTTTTTCACGTGGAATAACGGTTTCTTTGCTGCGTCAGCTGGCGGCACGTTTTTCAAACTTATTCAGACCATCATGGAGCCCATAGCACTTAATTTACTTAAGTTATTTCAAAATACTACAGCCCAATTTTAGGGGCTATAGAAGAATTATGTTAAATTAGAATAAAATATAACTGGACTTTTGTACACCAAAAGACATGAACATTAAAATATAAACTCATTGGAAACCACAGCATCTTAGAGCAGCTGAATTGCAGACGAGAAATCTGAAAGTGCGAATAAGCGAATGTTCTCTTGTAATGTTTTCCAGCTGTTCAAAGTACGTGGAAAGGATGTGCTTTGATACCGTTATTGTCAGCAAAAATAGGCTTAATATTTAAGCGGTTAGAATATCCCCACCCGTATCCCAATACCCCTCAAGAGAAAACTGTACAACAGCTGTATCTTGCCGGTACTAACCTGCGGGGCAGGCACACGGACGCTAACGAAAAGGGTTTAGTTTAAGTTAAGGAGAACGCAGCGAGCCGTGGAAAGAAAAATGATAGGTTTAACTTTAAGAGACCGGAAGCGGGCAGAGTGGGTGCAGGAAGAAACGCAGGTTAACTGCATTCTAGCGGAAATCGAGAGGAAGAAATGGGCTTGGCCAGGGCATGTGATGCCAAGGCAAAATAACCGCCTGTCTTTACGTGTAACGCAGTATATTCCAAGAGAAGTAAAGCGTAGCAGGGGGAGAGGGGGGTGGGCGCAGAAAGTTAGGTAGGCGGATGAGAATAATAAGTCGTCAAGCATAGGGTGGGCGTAGCTGGCGAAAGAGAGGGTTACTTGGAGAGACATGGGAGAGGCCTTTGCCCTGCATTGGGTGTAGTCAGGCTGCTGCTGCTGATGATGATTTAAGCTGTTACGGCTCCTAGTTACAGACGGTGTCGATAACAATATATGATTACCTACTGAAAGGCTGCAAGCTTCTATACTGCCCTATAGAGTGGAGAAGCTTAAAGGATTCTGTGCGCCCGTGGGATGACAGCGGACTTAAATTTAAGTAAGTCAGGGCCAATGAGGGCGAGATAGGATAGTCATGTCATCACAGTTTTCATGACAATGAATTGCAGTTGACGGAATGAAATCTGTTAGAGTTATATCAAAAGGGTTCCTTGAACCAACTATCAGCCTCATGGAAGCGGGATGCTCGGCCACAAGAATATCGCTCGGGCTCAACAGCTTATCATCCTTCCTAAAAGCTCTTGCATTGATTGTACAGCCTAGGTCCGCACATTTCCCCATCAGCCCTGATCATCGCTATCTCGCATTATTCAAGCGTCGGCCTTGTAGTTATCGTTTGTTGGCATGTGCATAACTTCGAGTTCAAAAAGGAACATCGTCGGTAGCTTCAGGCTTCAAGGGCTTCCAAATTGCGCAAAGAAATTGATGTCAGCACGAGGGTGTCCGATTAGCGTAAGTAAAAGACAGTGCCTCCAGGATGGTTTTACTGCAATTATTGCGTACTGATATCAGCGACAAAACACCTACTCATCACATCATTGTTTTTTCAGAGGGGTTGCTCTGAGATACTTGAGCTGCCAGAACTACAAGTGCGGCAGAAAAGACTAAGGTATATACAAAGGTTACAGGTAGTTCAAACGAAATCAACGTCTAATTTGGGCCTAAGCCAGTTTGCCTTGTTGCATGCACCGATGATGGAACAAACGCACAGGGGACACAGCTAAAGGAAACTATCTGGTAAATCACAAGATTATCGTCACGCCAGAATATCCAGACAGCAGTCGAATGCATCGCCCACGAGGACCAATATTCAGCGAGAATGAAATATATAACTTAGACATCACAAAGTTGAGGCCTCATGAAAAGCAAAGAAACCGCTTATTTTCTGGGTTTGAAGATTATCTGAACAAAGTTGCAATGAAGGAGAATAATGATGTAGAAACAGTTAGTCGGTGGTTAATAGTTTTATCCTTGGAAACGACTTTACTATCGCTGGACGCTTCAGCGAAATAAGAAGATGTTTCAGATCTGTGCGCAGTAATGCAATTCTGTTCAACTATAAAATGCGGGAGCTATTTGAGCTAAGCAAGAGAGCATTCTCAAATTTAACTCCGGTTGTTCCGTATCATATCATTCACATTGGTTTGATTACTGCTTACTTGGCGGCCCTTGGATGCACTGATTGTATTTCTATGCCTTATTGTTCCTTTTACGTAACACGTAACTGTAAGGCGGGGGTTTATTGAAAAGAGCTGGGAGGGCAGGAGCAGCGGAGGGAACAATCCGAAGGAAACCAGGTTGGGCACAGACACTCGTGGCGAAAGCAATACGGCTGACGCGCAGGACCAACTTCTTCGTTGTCACGAGCCATCAGCTTTGTCTCTGTCATCTTCTTTTCAGTAACATTCATTCCTAAATTCTGTTTGAAATTGATCGCTTAGAATTTCGTATAATGCATCTTACTGAAAAGCGCACGGTGCAGTCTGTCGAAGGCGTTCAGTTTCTTGATATGGCAAAAAGGTCCTGCGTAGTTTCTTCCGACTCATATGAATATTGAGTATCTTGTGGAGCCGCCCGTGGCGAGAGCACTAATTTACTCGTCTCAGTCAGAATTTGACTAAAAGGCTTTCCAAATATGGCAGATAAATATGGATATAAGCATCTCCTTTTTCAGCATAAAAAATGGTGTTAAGCGGTGTGCAACCTTCCCCCATGGTTCTTGTAAAGCAGCGCAACAGCCCGAGCCGTCGCGCTGGTTTACAAAAACAATGTCTTACCCACTCGCCCACCATTTCACGTTGTACAACCTTACCCCTCTTTCTTCTGTCGCGCTCTTTGTAGCTTTTGTCGAAACTATTATATGACACAGCAAGTTTTCTCTCGACAGCAACTGCTGTCGATACGACAGAAAGTTTTCCAAAATACAACATGGCTTCGCTTCGTTGCTTCAAGAGTTTATTTCTTGTAACCATCAAGAAGGATAACTAAATGACGCTAAGCTTAAAAATCTACCATTAAATTATGCTCCACAGAGCATCGAATGTCTAAGTATGTCGAAATAAAGACACGAGAATAAGTGTGTTTATTTCACTTTACTACTCATGATGGTCGTATACTTATGTGACGCTGTTAAAAATAAACAATAAACGCTCTTTTTGGGGCACTCCGAATTGACAAAGGTACCTGCCATGCGCAAGGGCATACAGCTGACATTTCTTGCCGGTGCCTTACTTTTTTCACACACACGAGCACAATTTTTTTTTCTATTTGAAGGAAGCCTTCGTTTAGTACAAGATAGAGCAAACGATCGATGTTCATCGTTTGCTGCATCCAATCGGTTGCGACCCACGCGGCCGTTATGAAATAGTTGGGCAGCGTTCTGGGAACAATGAAATGAGATCGGCGGTCAGGCCCAATGGCCGAAGTGGCGAAACACCGCATTCCACGCCTTTATTAAAGGTTCGCCGTGGCCGAGGACCGCGCTTCTTTCGAAGCGGCAAAATACGATTGGACGCATGGCCCTTTCTCCCGCTTGTGCTTCCGCCCGGTTTTTATTCGAACAGAGGACCATCAGCACCACCAGACACGAGAACGACCCTGCGGCCTAGTTTTTACAAAAATAGCTCAGCAATGAGCTGAGGGGTGTGACGGCTCTCACTGTACTTAGACAGTACTGTTATATTAAAGCCTGATCATTATGTTCATAATGGTTCAAATGCTGTTCTCCTCGAACATGTTTATCCTTCTTCGCGATAAAATAATATCTTTCTTACGTTCATGTTTTTTTTTTCTTTTTCGGTCTGTGCCCCTTGTTGCGCATTCAAATTTTATGTCCCCAAACTAGCGAATTTTCGTTGAATTCACCACTTCATGAACGCGTAAACATTTAATATGCCGACGTCCTGATAACGTTCACTAACATCACATTTTTATTTCCCTGGGCATCCCTTATTGGCTCAGTGTGGCCAGAGAAGGCAGCACGTTGCTAGCCGTGATTTTTTTCTG